>NC_048596.1:185581119-185919735 GCF_003668045.3 Cricetulus griseus | reverse complement strand
CTTGGCGGACACAGATGTCCACTGCAGTTCTTGGTCATCATCGTGTAGATTCAGGACCTAAAGTGGGCTGGAGTCTTGGGGTAGACCTTACAGCTTTATTGTCAAGCAAGGGGATTGGGAAAAAATACCAGTAGAGAGCCTTGGGTTCCTGCACTTGTGCGGGTATAATGCCTGGAGTTAGGGTGAACGTGACATTTAGGGCACTGTGGTCTGTCCTCTCTTCACCCAGCACCAGAGTTTTTCCTCTTTAGATAAGAGGTTCCTATGGACTTGCTCTGCTTTCTGGGGTGATTCAGGGACTCAGGAGAGAGTTCAGTTAATAGATTTATTACTGAAAACAAAGGCAGAGGTGTGTGGAAGGAGGAGTGAGCAGATCCTAAATGTAAAGACTCATTTGTGCTTGGGGCTGTTACCCTGGCACATTGACTTGTGACAGTATGCACTCACAGGTTTTTGACAGTCAGGCACACTCCAGTGAGCTTTGGTGCTCATGGTTTTTAACTGAATTCTATGACTTTAGCATGTATGGTTGAGGCATAGTATCAGTGGTTGCACTCAGCCTCTGGTCCTCTCTCCCATCCCCCACTCTGGGGCTTAGTCGGTAGCACGTGGGTGGCTCAAGCCCCAGCTCTCAGCACATGACTGGTCTTTCTGACCAGGCCAGCCAGCTCCATCTTACTCCAGCTGAACATGAACTGTCAGGAGTGTTCTGAGGGCCCTTTGTAAGTAGTAGAGATGCCCTGGTCACTTGGCTAATTCCTCCAGGCACTAGGGACAAGGATAAACACAAGTGGTGACCTTCTTATCTAGGGACCACAAAAGGAGTTGTCTAAAAATCCATTGTAAATGTTCCTTAATGGATGTCAGAGTGGAGTGACTTCTTGGGGAGCAAGGTACTGTGGATGAGATCCTTCAGCCTTGCAGTGAGTCCGAAACAGCAAGGCCTCCAGGCCTTTGGTACTGTTGAGTCCCTGCTCAGGGAGAAGCATTGTTCCTACCTCCTCTTTCTGTGTGTCCAGGTCCACAAAGATCTACACTCCAGGCCGGAAAGAGCAGGGGGAGCCCATGACACCTCGTCGCACACCAGCCCGCTTTGGACTGTGAGAAGAGGCTGTTGCAGGAGGATGGCAGCCAGGTACTGAGCTCTAAGCTCTAAGCTCTCCAGCCAAAGCGCCCTAAGGATGTGGACACAGCCTTTCATCTGTGTGTTCATCCAGTCTGGGGCAGTTACTGCTGAGTCAGCCTCTGCCTTGGGAAGAGGCATCCTGATGCAGGGCTTGGCAGAAGAGACTGTAGAACGAATAAGCAGCTGCTTGAGCAGCAGGAGGTGGCTGGGCCATCACATCCACATAGCCTGTCCCCAGGACACTTGGCATGTGAGCAACTAGCTGTGACTGAATCTTTTTTAATCCTTGTGTAAAGTAGCAAGATAGAGGCAGATGCACTTGTAATTTGGTTATCACTGGGGATTTGGAAATAAATATATTATTTCTAAAATGTGATTGCATTTTTAATTTTCTCTCTTTTTCACTGCTCTGATCCCTACAATTGGGACGGGAGAAGCAGATGCCTTGTCCTGTCTGCTCTTGGATAGATCTTTCTAGAACCTTAGCTTTGCTCTCTGTACATTCTGTCGATGGTGTGTACACATGTGCATGTGCTTATGTGTATGTATGTGTGTGTGTGCATGCACATGGGCGTGTGTGAGGAGACCAGAGATGTTACCTGTCTCCCTTATTTTTTCATGGGTTCTGGGGGTCTGATCCCATGTCTTCATTCTCACATTCTCACCTTCTTAGCCTCTAGGCAGAGATTCCTAGAAGAGGGATTGACTGAATGGGACCCAGCCTGGGTGTAGAGACTTGAGAGATGGCTCAGGGCATCTAGCATGGGACAGGCAAGCTCTGGATACCAGCTGTTTCTGAGGCTGGTAGGCAAGATGAGGCCTTGATGGCCTGCTAATGGGAGGGAGGAGAGCAGGGGCTTGGTTTAGCTTTCCCAGGGGGGTTGGCTTCTTTAAAGAGGTGTATGCTGTTTGGAGGCTTCCACCTGCTTGGGAAACCTAATCTTGGCCCTAGGTGGGAAGTCCAAAAGAAGATGGCTCAGTAGGGACCCGTTTACAGGTTCAGGCTTAGGATACAGTGGTATGGGAAGAGTGGATTCTAACTGTTAGTTTACGACTAATATGCTGAGACTGTGGGCACCAACCACTTTACACGTTCCTTTAGATAAGAAAAAACGGGATATTATGAAAACTGGGTCTGATGCCACTTAATTTAAAAGTAAGGAACACCTGGCCAAGGACACAGGTGTCACAAGAAGCATGGCTAGCCTCCTGCTCCCACAGGTCTGCCCAAAGGTGACTTGGGGTTAAAGCTTCTGCCTGGGATTTGGTCTGGACCTGTGTCTACATGGTTTTCATATGATTACAGCTTTCTGTGTAGGGCAGCTTTACCACTGGTTCTTACTGACTTCCTCTGGTTGTAGCTGATTCTAGTGGACAGAAACATTTCTAAAAAATGTCTGTGCTCTCTGCTTAGACATGACCCTGAAGTGAACTCCTAATACTTTGGACTTGCTGGAGTGAGTGAGGGCACTGGTGCCTGTGCAGTCTATAAAAGAACCCTGCCTGGGGCCAGGGGCTTTGTTCTCAGTCATCTGAGTTTATCCTTTGTAAAAGAATTAATTTTTATACATGATATTAAATAAAGATTTCATTCATATGCATATTGATATCTGATTTCCCCAGCCCCCATTGTTTAAGGCTGTCCTTTCCACTTTGAACGGTCTTACTACCCTTGTCAAAAATTATGTGTCCTTGTGCAAGGGTGTTTGGGTTCTTTGTTTGCTTCTGTTGGTCAGTAGGACTGTCTTCATGACAGGACCACTCTGGTTTGATGACTGTAGTAGCTTTGCAGGCTCGGGTTAAACACACTTGCTGTTCTTGCATAGGACCTAGGTTCAATTCCCCAGTAACCACATGATGGCTTGCAACCATCTGTAACTCCAGTGCCAGGGACTTTGACACCCACTCTGACACACACACACACACACACACACACACACACACACACACACACACACACACAGCATACAAGCAATATATCCATACATATAAAACATTTAAAAAGTACAACATGAATTTTCAGCTTTATCCTTTTTGTTTTTGAGTTCCCCTGAAATTATGTGAATTTTAGCATGGATTTTTCCATTTCTGCAAAAGGTATCATTAGAATTTTGATAGAAGTTGTACCAAATTATAAATCCATTTGTGTAGTATCAGTAGATGGATATCAATTTTTTCAGTTCATGAACATGGACTGTGTTTATATTTATGTCTGCTTTATCAATGTTTTATAGTTGTCAGTATGTCAGTCTTTCTCCCTGTTAATAGTTAGAATTTCTATTGTTGTGATAAAACACTATGACCAAAAGCATCATCTTATAGCTTATAGTCCTTAATCTAGAGAAGTTGGGGCAGGAACCTAGAGGCAGGAGCTGATGCAGAGGCCATGGAAGGGTGCTGCTTACTGGCTTGCTCCCCATGGCTTGTTCAGCCTGCTTTCTTACAGAACTCAAACCAGCCCAGGGGTGGCATTGCCCATAGTCAGCTGGGTCCTCCCACATCAGTCATCAATCAAGAAAATATATCACAGACTTTTCCAGAGACCTATCTGGTGGGATATTTTTCTCAACTGTCCCTTTTCCAAAATGACTGTAGCCTGCATGAAGTTGACATAAAAACTAGCACAGCCCACTTGGCTAATTGCAATTTCTTGTCTTGTTTTCTAGGCTGACCTTGAACTGTGTGACCCTTCTACATCAGCCCTCTGAGTGTTGGTGTTACACTTATGCACTGTCATGCCTGATATATTTGATTCTTTTTGATACTATAGTAAATGATACTATCATTAGTATATAGAAATGTAACTGAGTTTGTATATTGCCTTAAATCTTGCTACTTTACTGAATTGGTTTACTGTAGCAGTTATTTTCTTTTGTATGTGTGGAATATGTAGGATTCTTTTTTTCTTTTTTGAGACAGGGTCTTGTGTGCCTCAGTCTGTTCTCAGACTTCCTATGTAATCAGAGATGACCTTGGATTCCTGATTTTTCTCCTTCTGCCTCCTGGGTGCTGGGATTATGCATGTGTGTTACCATACATGTTTTATGTGGTGCTGGGGATTGAACCCAGAGCCTAGTGCATGCTCAGCAAGCACTGTACTGGCTAAGCGACAACCCCAACATAGGGTTTCCCACATATAAAACATGACCCATGCACAGAGATAATTAGTAGTCAGTTCTCAATTCACCTTATTAAGGCGGGGTCTCTCTTACCCTGTCATGGGCTCCAAGCTGGCCCGTGAACTTCCTGGTGAGCCTGCTTTCTCTGCCTCCCATCATGCTGTAGGAGCGTTGGGATTCCAGGTGCATGCCACAACATCCAGCTTTTTTACGTCAGTTGCTGGGTTGGAATTCAGGTATCTAGGTTTGCTCAGCAAACACTTTAACCTGCTGTACTAGTTGCTGTTCAGTTGTAATGAAATACCATTGTAGGGAGACACCCTAGCCCTGCCCAATAGTCCTGGGACAGGTGTCAGGTGGAGCCGGGACTCGCCCATAAGGTGAAGGAAAGCCGGGGTGACGTGTAAGGGAAGCTTCTTAAGGGCTGCACGTGGAGACTCTAGCTCCTCTCTGGCCGCGCTAGCTGGGTTCCTGTGACCTCGCTCTGGTCTGCTTTTTGCCCTGGTGCTTTCTTGAATAAAGAAATCTTACCATCACGGACCAATTCATCTTTGAGCGCACGCTGCACACAATAATCATCATACCATGACCAAGGCAACTTGAAGAAGAGTTTGACGGATAGGAGACCGTCATGGTGAGGTGGGAGTACAGCAGCAGGTGGTAGGCATGGTGGCAGGAGAGGAAACTGAGGTGATATCTTCAAATGTAAGCAGGAAATTGAGAGAGCAAGCAGGAAGTGGGATGAGGTTACTAATACTTAGAGGCCACCCAAGTGAGGCACTTTCTCCAGCAAGGCTTACCTCCTAAACCTCCCCAGGCAGTGCCAGCAACTAGGGACAAAGTGTTCAAATACCTGAGCCTGTGGGGGCGGGGGGCATTCTTATTCAAACTGCTACACCTGCTGAGCCATCTTGCCAGCTTCCATTTCTAATCTGGATATCTTTGATTTCTTTTCCTGCCTAAGCACTCTGGCTACAGTTACTAGAACTGTGTTAAGTACTAGGAGCAAATGTGGGCACCCTTGTTCTCAATCTCAGAGGAAACTGTTAGCTTTGAGCACAAAGCTGTGGATTTACAAAATGCATTTCCGCCGGGCGTTGGTGGCGCATACCTTTAATCCCAGCACTCGGGAGGCAGAGGCAGACGGATCTCTGAGAGTTCAATACCAGACCAGGCTGGTCTCGAACTAGTTCCAGGACAGCCTCCAAAGCCACAGAGAAACCCTGTCTCGAAAAACAAAAACCAAACAAAACAACAACAACCCCCCCAATGCATTTCCATAACCATTTCTTTTTCAGTATCAGATATTAAATGGTTTTGTAGAGACTGACTTCTTACTTCAGAAACACTTAGCTTCCCCATCTTTCTCTGGCATTCTCTAAGTCTATTCTCTCTGCCTATGCAGGTCTTCCGCCTGCCTGAGCTTTCACAGCTGGATGACTGGGTGAAATAGTAAAATGTTTCTATTTCCTTGCTTCTCATAATGCACCCCTGCTTTGAACCGATACAATCACCCCTACAGAGAGTGAGAGACAGCTTTGAATAATGATGTGACATTCACAGTATCCAGAGGTTGCACTTTCGGCTAACATATATGCCATCTCTTCATGAGATATGGAGATGAGCCTGTCTTTTTTGTAGACTGAACTGTAGACTTTAAGGATATTGAACTTGTGTTTGAATACAGGGGCTGTACCTAAGACTAGGATGCAGGTCCTGTTGGTATCTGGTGTTTTTTCTTTTTCTTCCTTTTCTCTAGAAAATAAAAGCTATTCTAAGCCAAGTTGGGGACAAAGTCAGAAGAGTTTAAGCAGAGGGACATCAAACACCACAAGGGACATTTCCAGAGCTTAGCCCTTCTGCATCCTGGCAAGGTGGAAACATTGTGTTTAGCAGTGTGTTTTCTTGGCCTTGGTTTGCCTGGGAGGGAGGCAAGAGTATTTGAGAATCATTGCCCGCCAGTGCACTTCTTCCTTCCCCCTTCCCACCCTCTCAGAAATGCAAGCTCTTCCATTTCTTCCTCTCATTTTACCCTCGTAGCTATTTGTCTCTGTTTCCTATAGACTGGAAATATAAATTCCAGACATGTACTCAGCTTAACAAAATCCTACCACAATAAAGTAGTTTAGCTGTCCTTGGAGTTTGTTATAATGGAATTTTACTTGTATTGCCCTGGCTGGGGAGAAAAGTAAACTTGTTAAAAGGAGGAATGTAATCTGGCAGCCAGGGAAGAAGCAGATGGTATGTGTGCCCACCCTTCCCCACTTGGAAAACGCATCACTCATTTCTAGCACTTTCTTTTGGATCCTAGAATTGTTTTTCTTTTGGGGGAAAAAAGGTTTCTAGATTTTTTTCTATTTAAAATTCCAGACAGAGACATTAAAAGGGGTTGGGGGGGCACAAATTCCCTCTTGTTGGTTTAAAACCTAATCCGTAACCCAGAGGCTTTATTTGTGAACACTTTCTCCTACCGAAGTAAAGAGACCAGAAGGTTTTGGCATCTGGAGAACACAGCATTGAGCAGGTTGCTGGGGATGGACAGTGCAGAGAAACCAGGAGCTCATGGAAGCTGTGTTGTTTGTATCTTTATTTCAGAGTCTGGGCCTGGAGGTGGGAGTTGGGTACCGCAGGTCACTCCACTTCAGGAATTAGGCAAACTCAATAAAGCAATAGCATCTTGTAAACCAGACAGGGGCCTTGATGGATGACTGTGAGAGGAGTTGATTCCAGTCAAGAAAGAGGGTGGGAACTCACTGTCCTCTGAAAATGTGTAGGAACGTGCTTAGGGCGAGGAGTCGATTCTAGCAATATGAGGAGCCTGGGGGAACAGGGAAGAAACAGAAGCTTTAATTTGAGGATAAGTGAAGGAGTGACTTCTTGAGGACCAGTGTCATGGCTGGACCAGCTTTATGACCAGATAGCTCTGTTGTAGGGTGACATCCCCCTTCTGGGATCTCATGGAATAAAGAGGTGGTAGGAACAGTAGGCATGGATAGGCCCAGGCTGAGTGGAGGGCTGGGGTACTTCTGTGGGATGTCCAACCACATAACAGAAGGAAGAAGTCTATTCTTCCTTTCCCTCTTTTCCCTTCCACCCCTCAATGGGATTGAGTCAGGGGAGGAGACAGGTCTGCAATGTGAGGTACGGTAATTTGTCTGTGGGACGGTAATTTGTCTCTATCTACAGGTGTGAAAGGAATGATCACTATGAATCCAGGTCGCTAGTAAGCTGTTTTTGTTTTTTTTTTTTCTTGTATGAATTCTAATCCAGTATATCTTTGGAGAATGATGACACATTATTGCTGTTTTGGTTCATGGGTCAAAGAAAGGAGACATTACAGCACCGAAGAGCAAGCGGCACACATACCCGAGAAGTAGGACACTCCAGTGTACTTGGTGATGTCCATTTTTGGCGGGATGTCCTGGGATAGTCCTCTCCAGCCCAGTGGACTGCATACTTTCCCCTTTGGGGAGTGTTCCAGTTTGCATGGGCCTAGGGCTTTGGCACAGGGCCTCGTGTTTCCAGCCTTTAACTTCTTCTCTTCTATCTCATTCTTCAGCTTCTTGTTTTCTTGCTGCAGATGGACCATTATGTTGTGGAGTTGGCTGTGGGGGAGAGGAAAGTGAGGAGGGCAGGTGGGTGTTTGATCTACTTAGCTTGGCTTCTCGATGGAAAGAACCCAGAGGGTGTCACACGAGAGGGGTGAGGAGGGCCCACTTTTTCAGAGCTGGCTTCTCACATATACCCTGTACAAATGGAGGACAACCTGAACCCCATGGAAGAAGCTCAGACATGGGGGTGAGGAAGACCCAGGAAGAAGACCCACTCTGCCAGTTCTGGGCCTCTAGTCTATGTTTTTTGATGGGGACCATTAAGCCTGACTTGTCTGGTGTTTATGGAAGGATTCAGTTTGACAGACGATGGAAATCTGATGAACCAGAAGGCTGCTCTGGACTGTTCTGACTGTATGCTCATCTTTGTCTAGGGAATGCACTCACCCAAAGTCAGCACCCTAGTTCTATCTGCTCCCCTTTCTGAAGAGTAGAGAGTATAGGGTTCCTGGCTCTGTAGAGAACATAGCCATTTTTTTCCTCCCTTTTTACAGATGAGTTGGTAGAGGCAGGGATATAAAGCAACGGAAAGATAATTTAGTGTCTTCTCCATGGCGCAATAGATGGCAGCTATTATCAACCTATGGATTTCTCCTAACAAGTCTTGAGAGCAGTGGATGATGGAAGACTATGGGGACAGGGGAAGACATTCAGCCTCCTGGACCATTTCTCTCCTTTTCTACAAATGGCTCTATCACTACAGATCAACCCTGGCTTGATGCTTCAACTTGGAATATTTTTGGCTTCATAACAGTGTGAAATGATAGACTCTCATTTTGAATTTGGACTTTTTTCTCAGACTGGCAAGATGTGGCCCAGGTTTTTTGGAAATGCTGGTAAGTGGCCATGAACTTCAGCCTACAGTCATACACAGCCACTACTCCACAGGACACCATGGGACTAAGCTGCTACATGTGGTAAATTATGGGTATTAAATGCATGTTTGGCTGGATAATATTTTCAACTTACACTGGATTAATCCAGACACGGCCCTGCCTTAAGTCGAGGAACATCTGTATTCTCAGCTCATGAGGTCTTGGGAAGATTAAAAGTCAGTGTGTGCTAAACAATTAGAACACTGCTTCCCACCCACCAAATGGCAAACATTAGTTGGGATAATATTATTAATATTTATTATTAAAAGATGGTTTTCCTTCAGATAAGACCAAGGAAGTTCACGAATAAGCTCATGGTGAAATGGCTCTCTGGAACTTGGTACAATGTAAGGAAAAGCCTGGAGTTACCTGTTACTTAATACTTGTTTTTGGCAGTCCTAGGGATTGAGCCCAGGGCCTTTCTAAAACCATACAAAGGTTCCCTTACTGGACTATGTCTCTGACTTCCAATTAAACACTTTTGAGACAGGGTCTCATTAAATTACCCAGGCTGGCCTTGAACTAAATCTATAGCCCAGGCAGGCCTTGAACTTAGGCCTGTAACTTAGGCCTTGAACAGTACCACTGGGTATGAGACTTTTGAGATTATGACAATTGTTATTTTAGTTAAATATTTTCATAAAATGTTTTTTTCACTAGAAAATGTCATGATCCTTTTTAGAAGCAATCGTGTGATGGGATTGGACCCTCAGCCTCTTTGCTGGTTCCATGCTTTACCCACTCTCCTGTAGTCCCCAGTCCAGGTGCTCCTGAGCTGGAGGCCAGGTCTGGTATGTCCTCCAGTCCCGAGCACTATGTCCCTCTCTTATATCAGTGTATCTGCTGTCTTCTCCATTCCACACAGCCCAGCCTACCCCTGTTCTTGGTTTCTTATGCTCCATGTCACAGTTCTGTCCTCCCCTCCAACTTAAGGTCAAAGCCCAGGACAGAGCATGCTCTTGGGAGCCACAAATGGATGCCAGGTGTGCAGACACCAACACCCTCAGTCTTCACAGCAGAGTTTGAGGGAACTGCTGCTTGGCCAACATCGTCACAAGACCCCCCTAGAATGCCAAACATGGTAGTTTCTGTGTCCCTGGAAAAAGCCTGGGAAGCACTATCCTAGCACTACCTGTCTAAAAGATTCTCTGTTTAGACAGTCGTTTCTTCACCTCTGTTGTCTAACTTCCTGCAATCCAGTGCTTCACTCTTGGTGGATGGACCTTTGGTCAGGTGCTAAAGCAGATCACAAGGGAGAGTGGAACAGTACAGGAACAGTACAGGAGCTCCAGATTCCTGGGGACCAGGTGAAGCAGAGGAACCTTTAACTTGAACTCCACACCTTGAGCTGTTCCACAAGAGAGCTCCTTCATTCATGGACCTGTGCTACAGCCACTCAGTCCCTACCCACAGCCTGCCTGCCACTGCCCGCTCCTTTCTCAATGATCCTGGCCCCTGAAAATCACAGGCGGTGGTGAGTCGGGGAAGGAGGTGGGAGGTTAACCCCCTCATTGATTTGCTGTTGCGGGAGAGAATTAAGGGCCAGCGCAGTCATACTGGTGTTTCATAGGAACTATTGCAGGTCTCAGGGTCCTTTAGATCTTTCTCTTTTTCCTTGGGGGCTAGTCCCCATACAGAATGTAAATCAGCCAGGGGTGATCCCAAGAGGTAACAGTGCAGAGAGGACAACTTACTCCTTTTCCCCAGTCAGCTTGGCGATGTATTTGATCTGTTCTCGCAGCTTGCTTCCCAGTTTCTCATTGGCAATCCTGTAATAAAGCACACAAGGGAACAGTGGCTCTTCCCTAGATGGTGAGAAGTTGAGCAATGGGCACTGGTCCTTCCCCCATCACTTCATCCCTGAGCGAGAGTCTTGTGAGTCCTTGACAGCTGAAGACCCACACTCCAATGACTGCATACATTTTCAAAGGAATGGGTTCAAGGGGCCCACACGAGACTGGATCCCAACTTGGGAAGAGGAAGCTTGTAGCTCAAAGAAGTGTGCCTTGCATCTGATGCTACCCTGTCCCTGTGTTGCAGGCTTTGCAAACCTGCAAACCTGCCTGGAGGGGTTGAGACCCCTCTGATTCCCAACCCTCGCGTGTGGGTGAGTTCTCCGGCAGGCATAAGTGATTGGTCACTGTGGTTCTCGGTTCAACCTGGCCTTGGGACCCGCCCTACTTTTGTCTGGAATACTTACTTCTGCTCCTTTGCCCATTGTTCCATGTTGCACATAATCTGATCATTCTCCCGGTGGAGCCTACAGGTTTCTTTGGCTGTTCCCCTTTGGGACACGGAGCATGGCTTTGCACACAAGAAGAAAATGAGACTATAAGGGATGGGAACACTGACTGCCTCCTCCCTCCCCCAAATCTGGATTCTTCTTTCTGAGAAAAAAAAAGTCAACTCTGTTGCCCGGCCTGAGGCAGAGTTGCCATATGCAGGACCTTTATTCCACATAGCAGTGACATGCCTGGGGAGGCATCATTCATCAAAGACATGGTAGACCTGTATGCTTACAGTAATGGTTCTCAGACTAATTGGCAGTGAAGTGACTTGTTCTAAAACAGGATTCGGAGTTGATGTCACTGCAAATGGAAGAATCAGGAAAAAGAGGTGCTTCATTTTAATTTAAAAAGGGTCCTGTGGCCACCTCAGGGTGTCCCAAGACTCTATGCCATGAATGGCATTGCTTGGGTTGTTGGAGGTGGAGGCATATCTCAAAGGCCACTTAGCCAATTGAATGGCAAAACCTGGTAGGATGTGCCCAGAAGAGGGAGAACTAGGGGTTATGAGTGGCAGCTGATGTACCTGAGTCCTGCTGAGTCTTGGTCAATATCTATCAACAAGGTCACAGGAAAATAGGTGAGTTGAGGGGTGGCCGGAAGTGTCCAGATTCTGTTTCCAGCAGAGTAGTGCGTGAGCATGTGAGTGTGCGAGTGTGTGTGTGTGTGTGTGTGTGTGTGTGTGTGTGTGATGTGGTGTGGTGTGTGTGGTGTGTATGTGGTGTGTGTGTGTGGTGTATGTGGTGTGTGTGTGTGTGTGTGGTGTGGGTGTGTGTGTGTGGTGTATGTGGTGTGGGTGTGTGTATGGGTGTGTGTATGGGTGTGTGTATGGTGTGTGTGTGTGTGGTGTGTGTGTATGTGTGTTTTGTTCCTAGCATATACATCAACTTCCCAGTCAAGGGTAGAGAGCAAGTGACAGAATCCAGACAGTGCCCACCTCCTTCTCATCTGCAAGGAGGTTCTCTTTAAGGGTAGTCATTTCCTCCTGGAATTCCCGTAGCTGTGTCTCTTTAGCTGCCAGCATCTTGAGATCACACTGGTGCTGCTTCTGCCATTGCAGCACCTGGCTGCTCATCTCTTCCAGTTTCTTGTCAAAGGTGCTCACCTGCTCAGGAGTGCAAAGTGAGGGGGTGGGCAGGGGCGGGACCAGGCAAGGTGGAGGGTGCCCTGTCTGCACTGGAAGCTTAGCTTAGAGTGTGTGCCTTTTATTTCCAGTGACCAGCAGAGGGCACCCCTGCTCTGACCTTCCTGCCTGCCTGCCATTCCAGAAGCAGAGAAGGTGGAGTGAACTCAGCAGCCAAAGGCTATGGCTGAGTGCTAAATAATTCTGCATGTAAAAGGTGACTTTGTAGACCTCTAACAGAAAGGCAGCCCACACCCCCAGACTCTCACCTCTTGCTCACTCTGCTTGTGGAAGCACTGTAGTTTTTTTAATTCCACATTGAGCTTTTTCATCCTTTCCTCATAAGCCATGATTTCATCTTCCAGCTGAGCTTTCCTCTCTTGGGTCTGTTGCAAGCTGCGCTGCAGGATCTTTGTCTCGGAGGTTGCATGAGTGATCTTCCGGAAAAGAGAGAGTGTATTAGAGTGGCCACAGGGTCCCTTGGCCTTCTCTGCTAAGTCTTTAGTGCACAAAGTTCCGGACCCTCCCTGTCCTCTGCCCATGGTGGTGCTGGTGTTCCGGAAGGTGGACAGGGACAGTGATTAGCATTCTGCACCTCCCTCCCCAGTTTTTCATCCCTTCTTCCATTTTCTTTCTTTCTACTCCTATACACTGATTTTCAAAGATGATGCAAGAATTTCTCTGATAATCTGACTTTGGGATAAACCCTGTCTCCAAATCACCCATGAGTGGGAAGATTTGTTAAGAATTGCCATCTCTGCCATCCCACAACAAAGACAAGGACAACAGCATATAAAGTTAAGAGGATGTAGGCCTTCATTGGGCAGACACCCGTCTGTCACAGCAAGGCTTGAGAAGCGAATTGTCAGTCTTACAAGGAATTGGCTTCTGCCCACTCCTAATCCTTGAATTTCTTTGAATACTTTCTTGGTGAAGAGTAGGTGTGGTCTCACCTTCTCCAAGGCTTTCGTCAGATCATCTTGGCAGATGCCCGACTTCCGCAAGACATCTTCATAGACTTCTTTACTGACCATGGTCTGGAGGCAGTTCTTTTCCTTCTGAATGGCTGAGTCCAGCTGCGTCTGCAGAATCATGATGGAATCTTTCTGGCGGGCTATCTGCGGGGAACAAGAACTTCACTGCCGAGGCTGTTTCTGACCACAGATGTATGGCTGTAGGAGGTAGACAAGAGTTGGGCTTTCTGCCATAAATGGCTGAATATCTGTGTTCATGATCACATCTTCATCTCACTGTTAGGAAAGTCAGAGTTCTTTCTGAGTGTCTCTGTATCACTCCAGCCATATTTTCCTTCCTGGCTACCATATCTTCAATAGCAGAAGCCCTGGCACATGCTAACCACACAGAATATATTTCCCAGATATAGAGATGTCAGTCTGGGCCAGGGAAACAGCCCAGTCCACACAGTGCTTGTGAGGACTTTAGATTCCTAGAACCTATTTAAAAACGACGAGTCTTGGGGATGGAGAGATGGCTCAGTGGTAAGAGCGTTGGCTGCTCTGTTGGGACACCTAGGTTCAATTCCCATTACTTACATGGTCGCTACAACCCCCAGTCCAGGGGGATCTGATACCCTCTTCTGGCCTCCACGGGCATTGCATGCTTGTGGTACACAGACATACAGGCAGGCATACCATACATACACATAGAATTAAAACAAACATATGCTGGGTATGGTAGTATGCTCCTATAATTAATCCCAGTGCTGGGGAGGTAGAGAATGTGGAGCTCTGGGACTCAAAGCAGACTAGCCTATTTGGTGATTTCTAAGCCACTGGGAGACCCTGTCTCAAAAAGAGAAATAAAGACAGATAATACCTGAGGAACTACACCTGAAAGTTGTCATTTGGTCTTCTCATGCACGCATACTCATGTTCATGAATACACGTGTGCAACTGCACACACAGTAGAACCCAACACCAGGCTAATAGATATGATCCAGCATTTCAGTTACCCAGCCCTGTATGTGCTTTAGTCATCTCTTCCTCCTTGGAGCATAACACACAATAGCCACACAACAGTCATATAGCAAACGTTAAGTTTTTGTTTGAACGTAGTTACATTGTTTATTTGAAGATTCAAATATTTTATGGGTCAAGGGGGTCTACCAAACACAGCTCTCACAGTAGTGTATTTAAAACAACTGTGCACATTAAACTTGGCAGTGAGCATACTGGGGTGGGTAAAGGCGGCTGAGATGTGGAATCACAAATCTGGGTTGAGGTCCAGGTTCTGTCACTCATTTCTCAGGCCTCAGCTCTGTCTTCACAGACAGGGAATCTTTTAACTGTTTCATACAGTGTTTGCGATGTCCAAATGAGTTGATGCATGTGAAAAGACTCTGTAATGTATGTCACCATATGGGTGGGAATTGAATGAGATGAGTCACCTCCTTGCAGACTTTAAGTCTGGGACAGAGATCTGTTCCTATGTCTGGAAGCAGAAGGAACCCTTCAGAGTGTGTAGCCACTAAGCTGTCCTTGCTTCTTTGCCTGTCTCACAGTCAGAACACCAGCCACCCTTCCCCAGCAGCACCCTAATCTGCAACCCTCCCAGCTGGTCCCCCACATCTGCACTTCCCCACTTCCCCAGCCCACGTCCACACATTAGTCAGAGTTCCATGTGTCTGGTCTCTGAGGAAACTCTATCAATAGCTTCTCATGGTTCTTAAAATACAACTCAGATTTTAACAGAGGCCGTGATACTTACCTTTCCAGTCTTATATACCAATGTCTTTATCAATACATTCCAGTTGCACTGGCCTTATTTCACTTCCTAGATTATTTTAAAAGAGAGATACATGATACACAAACGGGACTCAAACTAGAAACACAAACATGAGCCAAAATTATGGTTACTTTTACCATAGTACTGAGTTAAGGAGAAAGATGGCATTGTTATCATAACAGAAAACAAAGAAGCAAACTAGGCACCTGTTGGAATTCAAAACCCTATACTGACAAACCTCTTAGTAAATGAGAAGCTGAAGAGCTTGAGATAAATGTAGCAAGAATCTCATAGGGCACACTGTATTGATACAGATGCATTACATTAAGAGTAAAGAAGGAGATGCCTACTACTCCTCTGTCCGCCTAACATACTGTGCAGTGGGACAAGGCAAGAAAAATAAAACAAGATAAATATTACAAAGAAATATTTACATGTTGTTTGCAAATGATTTAATTATCTACTAAAAGGAATCCATAAACTGGATGATGTGGTGCATGCCTGTAATCCCAGCATGCAGGAAGTTGAGGGGAGGATCATGAGTTTGAGGACAGCCTGCGCTACACAGTGGGACCCTGTTTCAAAATAGAAAAGTTCATGATCCAAGCATGTAAAAGGCCTGGGGTTTGATCCCTAACACTACACTACACTACACTACACTACACTACACACACACACACACACACACACACACACACAATATCACACATCTTGTGAAAATAAGCTGAGAGACTATTACAACTTATAAATAGGCTTACCAAGATGTTCAAACAGAGAATTAATATATAGAAATGAATGAGGTTTTATATTCATATTAAACAAAATAAAATACTATGGGAACATGATATAATCAGATAAAAAGTTCTGAATATGTGTTTCCTTATTTTCAAACAGCAAAATTGAAAATGAAATCTGGACTACTGATTAGAGGAAGTACATGTTTAGAAAGTGAACCTCAGCTTTTTTCTAATAGCTATTTCAACTGATTCAGTGGATCTACATTAAAAAGTTGAATATCCTTACACATCAAAATGCAAATCCTCTTACTTTTTGAGGAAAGAATTATGGTATTGGTGCTCTTACTTCTAAATCCACAGGGCTAACTTTTGACATCAGGCTCATACAGAACATTTTAGTAGCATTCCTTCAATGGAAGGAGAGTTCTCAGGGAGCTGAATGGCTGAGAACTCAAGATCTGCCAGAGGACAACACTCCAAGAATGCCAGTACCCAAGACCTGTGCTGTTTGAACTTAAAATGAGTTCATATTAATTAAAAGGACAAAGCAGGTTCCTCAGTTCTCAGTGGCAAGATGTGGCTAGTGGTCACATTACTCTCAGCTTAGACACAGCCAGGCACAAGGTGCTGTTGGGAAGTGCTCATCTTAAGCTTTGAATAGTCCTACGATTTCAGATCTTTTTGTATTATGAAAGATTAAGGGATGCCTGGGTTTTCTTTTGTGGCTCAAGAGACCTGCCTACTATATGTTTTTTTCTTGTCCAGAAAGGTATAATGTATTCCGCCGGGGAAAGCATCACTGTGCATGACGGAGAAAAAGGACAGGCATTAGAGTTGGATGATCCAAGTTCAAACACTGTTTGTCCTGTTGCTTGCTAATTAGTGGCCCTGGGATTCAGCCTTTCTTTCCTTTGTATATGGGGGATCACAGTGATGTATACTTTGTTAAGAGTCAAGCAGAGGAAAGATATGTAAAGAGAATGGCTGAATTCAAGCACATTTCCTAGAGCATGTCACAGCCCCTTGACTTTCATCTGCATAATGAACCATGAGCTGGGATGAAATGACCCTCCCCCAGCACCTTGTGTGCCTTGCAATTAGTTTGGAGAATATTCTCTCTCAAGTGGCTCCAAAAAACTAATTCACTCAGTACTTTGTCTAATTGGTAACTCTGAAAGACTTGGCAGAAAATTCCAGGTAGTTTGGGGTGGGGGCTCCCCAAGCACAAAATGAAACCTGTTATTTAAGGAAGAAAAAACTGTACCCTCAGACACCAGGGTTTGTAGCCACTACCCTCCCCCCCATTAAAAGACAGAGAGGAGCTGCGGGGCCTCAAGCATGTATAGGCAGCCAAGCCTGCTATTAAAAGTTGGGGTCTGCTCTTTGGGGTGTCTACTCACCTCTACATTGAGCTCTTGGATGGTTTTCTGGGAGGTGTTGTATTTGTTGATGGAGGATTCCAGGTGTGAAGTACAGACATTCAGTTCTGTCTGGAGATTCTCCTTCTCGTCTTCCAGCTTCCTCAAATGCTCTTTTGCCTGCTCTCCCATTAAATAGTAAAGCCCACCCCCACCACCAGAGAGCATGGTCAGCCTGAGACTCCTCTCCTTCCTGCCCCTTACCTCCTCCTCTGTCCTGTGGTTCCTCAGGTGTCTTCCCCTCTCCTTCTCTCCATCCCCTTCTGAGCCCCCAGGCTGCCTGTCTGTCACCCTTTAGGCTCTGGATTCACAGTCTGCTCTCTCCAGGTCCAGCCCTCTCACCATCTTTTCTTTCTTTTTTGCTTCGTGTCGCAAAGCCTCAATTTCTGCCTCCAGGGCCCTTTCCTGTTCCTTGCTCTTTTTCAGTTGTTCCCGTTTCTCCAACAGCATCCCTTTTATCTCCTGAAACTCCTCTTCCAGCTTGTTTTTGGTGTTTGTTAGTTCCCTTTGCTGAGGAAAAAACAAAAACAAACAAACAAACAAATAAAACAAAAACAAAGGTCAGGTTGCAAGATAATCTTAGACTATTATACTTTGGAAAAGAAATCCAGACAGTTCTACACAGGGAGGGGTGAGGAGGTTTGCCTTGATACTCTCTCTGTAACATCTTTCTTTGTTTAACTAAACCGATTTATTTATGGGCCCAGTTCCTATAATGTGGACCTTCTTGTCCATTAGGCCAACTCTTCACATAAAAACCTCTTTTAATAAAGTGAATCTTAGACAAGCACAAAAGAATATGTGGGAGGTCAAAGGCTGTCAAGTAATGGACAAGGACAGCCCTCCAATTCTCATCAGAAGAGCAGCAGAGGCCCAGGACATAGGTCAGTGGGCAAGCATTGACTGCAAGCAAACAGGAATCGGCCAACCCTGGTTTGAATGAAAATGTCCCTCACAGGTTCCTGCATTTGAACACTTGGTCCTCAGTTGTTAGCACTGTTTGGAGTGGTGTGGGTGACAGGAAATGTGGTCTTGCTGAGGGGAGTATGTCACTAGTGACTGGGCTTTGAGAATTTAAGGTCTTGTCCTATTCCTGCTTTGTGCTCATGGTTCAAGATATGACTCACAGCATCCTTCTCTAGCCAGTGTGCCTACCAAATTCCTGTCCCCAACCCCATGATGGACTCTAACCCTCTGCAACATAAGCCCAAGTAAACTCTTTCTTCTCTAAGTTTCCTTGGTCATGATGTTTTATCACAGCAATAGAAAAGCAACTACTATTACAACAACCTACACTGTCCTCTGGTTACTTTTAAGCTTAATCCTTGAAAATGCATATGACCAGTCATGGGAACTGGTCAGGAGTGGCTGGGGTAACAGTCTAACACAAGTTCTGGGACTTAATAAAGACTGACTTGCACCTTTCCGCCGACCCATCAGCAACTAGGTGAGTGACCCCCTGCTTTTACCCAACTCCTGTCCAAAGCGCCATTCACCCAGATCTCCCAGGCTTGTCCCTGCTTGAAATAGACATGCCCAGGCAAGGAGGAACTCCCTGAATCTGGGTACAGGCCACTCTTCCTTCCCTTCCTGCCGACTGATCCGCAACGAGGTGAGTGATCCACCGCTCTTAACCAACTCCCTTCAAAGCCCCATCCACCCCAATCTCCCCGGGCCTGCTCCTGCTTGGGGTAGACCTGCCCAGGCAGTGAGGAACCTCCAGAGCCTGGAAACACCCCACTCTTACTTCCTGTCCCACCCCCACACACCCGATCCCTATGGAGGCCTAACTCCTTCAGAGTGAGGAGACTACCAGGAGAGGCAAGACCATCCAGAGCTTCGGACATTGAATTCCTGGCCCACACACACTACTGTGTAACAAGAGGAGATAGAGAGACCCCCACCTGCACTCACTGGAAAAAGATATGGGAAGAAGACAGAATAAGAACTCACTCAACAACAGAAAGACCAATATGACACCACCAGAATCTAGGGACTCCACTCCAGCAAGATCTGAAAAGCCCAACACAGTGCATGAAGAAGAGATGGACCTCAAAAATTATCTCAGCAAGATGATAGAGACCTTCAAAGAGGAAACAAGAAAATCCCTTAAAGAAATAGAAGAAAAAGCAAGCAAAAAATTACACAAAATGGAGGAAAAGACAAACCAAAAAATTCAAGAAATAAACAAATCTCTTAAAGAATCTAAAGAAACCCAAGTTAAAACAACCAAACAAGTGAAGGAAGCTCTTGAAACAGTTCAAAGTATGAAAGCTGAATTAGATACAATAAAGAAAACACAGAATGAGGCGATGCTGGAAATGGAAAGACTGGATAAACAACCAGGAACTAAAGACATGAGTATAACTAATAGAATCCAAGAGACAGAAGAGAGAATCTCAGCTATTGAGGACTCACTAGAGGATATACATTCATTAACCAAAGAAAACCTCAAGTCCAACAAATCCCTAACACAAAATATCCAGAAAATATGGGACACCATGAAAAGACCAAACCTAAGAATAATAGGTGTAGAAGAAGGTGAAGAAACACTGCTCAAAGGTACAGAAAACATACTCAACAAAATCATAGAAGAAAACTTCCCCAACCTACAGAAGGATATGCCTATGAAAGTACAAGAAGCTTACAGGACGCCAAACAGACTGGACCACAAAAAGAAGTCCTCCCGACACATAATAATCAAAACTCCAAATCTACAGAATAAAGAGAAAATATTAAGAGCAGCAAAGGAAAAAGGTCAACTAACATATAAAGGCAAACCAATTAGAATCACACCCGACTTCTCGATGGAAACTCTGAAAGCCAGAAGGTCTTGGATAGATACCCTACAAGCACTAAGGGAGCATGGATGTCAACCCAGACTACTGTACCCAGCAAAACTTTCAATCACTATAGATGGAGAAAACAAGATATTCCATGACAAAAACAGATTTAAACAATACATATCCACAAATCCAGCACTACAGAAGGTTCTGGAAGGAAAACTCCAACCCAACGAACATAACTACATGCACAAAAACACAGGCAATAGATAATATAATTTTACCAAACACAAAAAGCAGCAGGAGGGTGAAATCCACACACAATGACACCACCAACAATAAATCCAAAACAAACAAGAACCAACGAACAATGGACATTAATATCCCTAAATGTCAATGGTCTTAACTTACCCATAAAAAGATATAGGCTAACAGAATGGATACGAAGACAGAATCCATCCTTCTGCTGTTTACAAGAAACACACCTCAACTTCAAAGACAGGCGATACCTCAGAGTAAAAGGATGGGAAAAGATTTTCCAATCAAATGGGCTCAAGAAACAAGCTGGTGTAGCAATCCTAATATCTAACAAATTGGACTTTAAACTAAAATCAATCAAAAGAGATGAAGAAGGGCATTTCATACTCATCACAGGAAAAGTCCATCAAGATGAAATCTCAATCCTGAACATCTATGCCCCAAATACGAAGGCACCCACATTTGTGAAAGAAACATTACTAAAGCTCAAACCACACATAAAACCACACACACTTATAGTAGGAGACTTCAACACCCCCTTTACGCCACTAGACAGGACCACCAGACAGAAACTTAACAAAGAAACAAAGGATCTGAAAGAAGTTATGACCCAACTGGGGTTAACGGATATCTATAGAGCATTCCATCCAAACTCAAAAGAATATACCTTCTTCTCAGCACCACATGGCACCTTCTCTAAAATTGACCACATAGTAGGCAACAAAGCAAACCTCCATAGTTACAAAAGAATTGAAATAACCCCCTGTATCTTATCAGACCACCATGCATTAAAGCTAGAATTCAGCAACAATACAAATGGCAGAAAACCTGCAAACTCTTGGAAAATGAATAACACCCAATTGCACCATTCCTGGGTTGAGGAAGAAATAAAAAAAAACAAATTAAAGACTTCCTAGAATCTAATGAGAATGCAGACACAACATACCCAAACTTATGGGACACTCTGAAAGCAGTGCTAAGAGGCAAGTTCATAGCACTAAGTGCCCACATGAAGAAACTGGAGAAAAGTCACATTAGAGAATTGACAGAACAACTGAAAGCACTAGAGCAAAAAAGAAGCAAACTCACCAAGGAGGAGTAGACGCCAGGAAATAATCAACCTGAGAGCTGAAATCAATAAAGTAGAAACTAGGAAAACATTACAAAGAATCAATGAAACAAAGAGTTGGTTCTTTGAGAAGATCAACAAGATAGACAAACCTCTAGCCAAACTAACCAAAAGGCAGAGAGAGAGAGCATGCTAATTAACAAAATCAGAAACGAAAAGGGGGATATAACAATGGACACTGTGGAAATCCAGAGAATCTTCAGGTCATACTTTGAAAACCTGTACTCCACAAAATTCGAAAATCTAATGGAAATGGACAGTTTTCTGGATAAATATCACTTACCAAAATTAAACCAAGATCAGATAAACAGTTTAAATCGACCCATAACCCCTAATGAAATAGAAGCAGTCATCAAAAGCCTCCCAACCAAAAAAAGCCCAGGGCCAGATGGCTTCACTGCAGAATTCTACCAGAAATTCAAACAAGAGCTGATACCAGTACTCCTCAAACTGTTCCGCACAATAGAAGCAGATGGGATATTGCCAAACTCTTTCTACGAGGCTACAATCACTTTGATACCCAAGCCACACAAAGATAAGACTAAGAAAGAGAACTACAGACCGATATCCCTCATGAACATCGATGCTAAAATACTCAATAAAATATTGGCAAATCAAATCCAAGAACATATCAGAAAAATCATCCACCACAATCAAGTAGGGTTCATCCCAAGGATGCAAGGATGGTTCAACATACGAAAAACCATCAACGTAATCCACCATATAAACAAACTGAAAAAGAAAAACCACATGATCATCTCACTAGATGCTGAAAAAGCCTCTGACAAAATCTAACATCCCTTCATGATAAAAGATCTTGGAGAGAACAGGAATAACAGGAACATATCTAAACATGATAAACGCAATATACAACAAACCAATAGCCAACATCAAACTAAATGGAGAGAAACTCGAAGCGTTTCCTCTAAAATCAGGAACAAGACAAGGCTGTCCACTCTCTCCATACCTCTTCAATATTGTACTTGAAGTTCTAGCTAGAGCAATAAGACAAGAACAGGGGATCAAAGGGATACAAATTGGAAAGGATGAAGTCAAACTTTCACTATTTGCAGATGACATGATAGTCTACATAAGTGACCCGAAAAACTCTACCAGGAAACTCCGACAGCTGATAAACACTTTCAGAAAGGTAGCAGGATACAGAATTAACTAAAAAAAATCTGTAGCCCTACTGTATACAGATGATAAACTCAATGAGAAAGAAATCATGGAAACATCACCTTTCACAATATCCACAAGCAACATAAAATATCTGGGGGTAACACTAACCAAAAAAGTGAAAGACCTGTACAATAAGAACTTTGAGACTTTAAAGAAAGAAATTAAAGAAGATACCAGAAAATGGAAAGATCTCCCATGCTCTTGGATAGGTAGAATTAACATAGTAAAAATGGCAATCCTACCAAAAGCAATCTACAGATTCAACGCAATCCCCATCAAAATCCCAACACAGTTTTTCACAGACATTGAAAGAACAATACTCAACTTTATATGGAAAAATAAAAAACCCAGGATAGCCAAAACAACTCTTTACAATAAGAGATCTGGAGGCATCACCATCCCTGACTTCAAGCTCTACTATAGTGCCATAGTTCTGAAAACAGCTTGGTATTGGCACAAGAATAGACAGATAAACCAATGGAATTGAATTGAAGACCCAGATATTAACCCATGCACCTACGAACACCTTATTTTTGACAAAGGTGCTAAATCTATACAATGGAAAAAAGATAGCATCTTCAACAAATGGTGCTGGCACAATTGGATTCGGACATGCAGAAGATTGCAGATTGATCCATACCTGTCACCATGCACGAAACTTAAGTGCAAATGGATCAAAGATCTCTCCATAAATCCAGCCACACTGAATCTTCTAGAAGAGAAAGTGGGAATTACCCTTGAACAAATTGGCACAGGAGACCGATTCCTGAACATCACTCCAGAAGCACAGACACTGAGGTCTGCAATCAATAAATGGGACCTCCTGAAACTGAGAAGCTTCTGTAAGGCAAAGGACACAAGTCAGTCAGACAAAACGACCACCCACAGAATGGGAAAAGATCTTCACCAACCCTGCATCTGACAGAGGACTGATTTCCAAAATATACAAGGAGCTGAAGAAGCTAGCCACCAAAACACCAAACAATGAAATTAAAAAGTGGGGTGCAGAACTAAACAGAGATTTTTCAACAGAGGAATCTGAAATGGCTGAAAGACACTTAAGAAAGTGCTCAAAATCCTTGGCCATCAGAGAAATGCAACTCAAAACAACTCTGAGATACCACCTCACACCTGTCAGAATGGCTAAAATCAAAAATACCAATGACAACCTATGCTGGAGAGGATGCGGAGAAGAAGGAACACTCCTCCATTGCTGGTGGGAGTGTGAACTTGTAAGACCATTCTGGAAATCAGTATGACGGTTGCTCAGAAAAATGGGAATCAATCTACCTCAAGATCTAGCCATTCCTCTCTTGGGTATATACCCAAATAGTGCTTGTTCATACAACAAGGACATATGTTCAACCATGTTCATAGCAGCATTGTTTGTAATAGCCAGAACCTGGAAGCAACCTAGATGCCCCTCAACTGAAGAATGGAAAGAGAAAATGTGGTACATTTATACAATGGAGTACTACTCAGCAGAAAAAAGCAATGGAATCTTGAAATTCACAGGCAAATGGATGGAACTAGAAGAAACCATCCTGAGTGAGGTAACCCAATCACAAAAAGACAAACATGGTATGTACTCACTCATATATGAATTTTAGACATAGAGCAAAGGATTACCAGCCTATAATCCTCTTCACCAAAGAAACTAGAAACCATGAATGACTCTAAGGGATAAATGGACCCCAGGAATGGAAGTGGCATGAACTCCCGAGCTAATTGAGAGCATGAGGGTAGGGGAGAGGGTGCTGCCACAATAAGAGCACAAGAAGAAGAGTAGAGGAGAGGAAATGGAGGAGCAGAGATATTGAGTAGGGGGAAGAATAGAGGAGAGAGAGCAGGATGAGAGATACCATATCAGAGGGAGCCACTATAGGTCTGAGAAGAGATCTGGAACTAGGGAGATCTCCAGAGACCTACAAGGATGACACGATCTGACAGTCCAGGCAGTGGAGGAGAGGATAGCCTAGAAGCCCTTCCCCTAGAATGAGATTGATGACTACTCTCTCTGCTATCCTAGAGCCCTCATCCAGTGGCTGATGGAAGCAGAGACAGACATCCACAGAAATACACTGAGCTGAAATCTGGAACCTAGTTGAAGAGAGGGAGGAATGAAGATCGAAGGGGTCTGTACCAGGTTGGAGAAACCCACAGAAACAGTTGGCCTGAAAAAGGGAAAGCATATCGACCCCAGACGCTGTCTGGGAGGCTAGTGCAGGACTGATCCAGCCCCCTGATCATGGATGCCAATGGGGAGGCCCCTGCACTCCGGGGAGCCTCCGGAGGTGGACTGGCATTTTTCCCTGGTGTGTGTGTGTGTGACTTTGAGAGCCCATCCCACATGAAGGGATGCGCTCTGTCTCTGGACACATGGGGAGGGGCCCAGGCCCAGCACAAGAAGATTTGGTGGACTTTGTGGAGCCCCTGTTGGGGGCCTTATCCTGCCTGGGGAGTGGTGGGTGGATGGGGTGGGGGGTAGGTTGGAGGTGGGGTTGGGAGTGAGGGGAGGGAGAGGGAGAGGGAGAGGGGACTTACATGTGAAATAGGCCTGTTCCCTAACTTGAATTAATAATAAAAAAAAAAGGGAAAAGAAAAAAAAAAGAAAAAAAAAAGACTGACTTGCTTAGCCTCATGCAGGACAGATAGTGGAGGTGGCCGTCTGCGTGCTCTCTTACCTTTTGCTCAGAAAATTTGGCACTATCAAGCAAGTTGTTTAGTCTTCTTTCATCCTCATCTAGTGTCTTTTGGAGAAGCATGTTCTCCTTGTCGGAATTTGCAAGCTTCCTCTGGCCCTCATTGAATCTTGAGGTCAGGTCCTCTATCTGTTTCCTACAGCAAGGTGACCAAAAGATGAGCTTTAGGGCCTGTGTTGATGGATTGTGGAGCTAGTCCCACCCCAGGGCCTGCCATGTCACTGTCCCATTTCTGCACGGCTGCCAACCTGTGGTCCATCTGTGTACCTGTTGCTTGCTAGTTCCTCTTCAGCTGCCACAGACTCCATCTGCAGCTTCTTCACCTGCTTCTCCAGATTCTTGATGGTATCTTCCTTCTGCTTGTCCTGGAAAAGGCAGTTCTCGATCTTCCGCTGAGATTCCTCTAGGTTGCTTCTAGCCTGATGTGCTTCCTCCTTACAATGGGCTAGATTCTGATCTGAGGAAGCCAAGGAGGCCTCCGTGTGAGAGGCAGCACACTGGCCTCAGTCAAGACTACAGGAGACTAAGTCTTTTATCCTGTGACATTCTTTAGTCCCCAACCTGCCCTTGCCTCTTCTGATGCCATCTGCTAAATTGTCTTCTACTACCCTTCAACTTTGAATTCCTTCCTGACTAATATTTAAATGAATTGGTAGAAATTGTTCCCTTCCATTTAATTCTGTCATTGGGGACAAATCCTGGTCCTCAAGGAGTTTATTCTGGTGAGCACTATGATTAGCCACCCCTTATAGAGAACACTGAAATTGTATTTATTGATTTATTTTTTGGTGCCAGGAACTAAGCACATGCAAAGTGCATGTTCTGCCACCGTGCTACACCCTGGCCTGAGAGTTAAACTCACACTGCCATGAACTCAGCAGTGAAAGCTGTGGGTAAACTTGTGAGGAGGGAGACAAGTTGATTCAGCCTGAGAAGAAGGATGAGTGTGTTTTGGGGACGGCTTGTTGGAACAAATGCGCTGTGACGGGAATGTGGAGTGAGCATGTGGCTGAAGATGGGAGGTGAGTTGAGTGGGAATGGAAAATGGGAGGGATGGCAGGCTGCAGATGAACAAAAAAGTGGATCAGAGGGAGCTCAGAAGAATTGACAGTATAAGAGAATGTTTAGACTTGAAGCAGTAAACAGAGACCCGTATAAGGGAAAGAGCGTATTAGGAAAACCACAATGTAAGTTGGACATGGTGGTGTATTTTGGAGGCAGAGACAGGAAGTGCTCCACAGGACCAACCTGGTCTACATAGTGAGTTGCAGACCAGCCCGAGCTACATAGTGTGACCATCTCAAACAAACAAAAACAAACGAGTGCATTCAATTAGAGATGATTTCCAGCAATAGCCTTTCACCCCCCTGCCTGCTGTCATCGGGAATCATTTTGGTGGAGTGTGCTTCCTCACTCCATAGGTGTTCTTCAAACACCATCTCTCATCCCTTCCTTGAACTGTCCTGGTAGACCAGAAGAAAGATAGCATCACTGAAGAAGTGACCATACATTTTGTAAAAAGGAGACTTGAGGATTACACACACACACACACACACACACACACACACACACACACACACACACACACAAAGAGTTTACTTTTTAGAAAAGCCAAGAGGGTGAAGCAGGTTGCTGAAGGGATGCT
This sequence comes from Cricetulus griseus, assembly GCF_003668045.3. Classification (NCBI taxonomy): domain Eukaryota; kingdom Metazoa; phylum Chordata; class Mammalia; order Rodentia; family Cricetidae; genus Cricetulus; species Cricetulus griseus. The sequence continues at coordinate 185,892,997 of NC_048596.1, read as the reverse complement.
GTCTTTCCAAGGCAGGACTGAGCACAGCTGCACAGCTACCAAGAGGACTCTAAGGAAGCTACAGAAAGAGGAAGCTCATTAAGGAATGGGACTAATACGGTTTGATCAAGCAAGACCTCCTGAAGCAGTGGCCCTGAAGCGAGGCCCAGTAGCCTTGCAGACTACTACAGCCAGGATTTGGCCAGGTTGCTGAGTTTTCTCAGTATGCCATGGTATTGACAGCACCCCCAAAGAGCAGGAAGCAGTTTTGAGAGAATGATTCCCAAATTCCTAAATATTGTTTATAAATGTTTGTTTTCGTTTAAATGGGATTGGTTATAAATGTTTAATGATCACAGCCAATTTCTTTTTAAATGAAAAAAAGGGAATATGATATAGAAATGAGTACTTTGCTTTGGTATGGATTTTGGTTTATTGATACAAATTTAAGGTCAATTTTGTTATATGTGTATTTCTTCTCTTGTTTAGGTATTATGTTTATACAGAGCATTAAAAATATAATGTATAATTAAATAAAGATTATATATAGTCACCTATAATAATCAAAACTTATAGTTATGTTAGTTAAGTTTTCTAGATATACGGAGATATATTTGAGATGGTTAGATATCCTTCAAACCTTTCAAAGACCTATAGAATATGGAATTTAAAATGGTTTAGGGTTTTTCATGACAGTGAGACACAACTGCTCCTGGCAACACCAATTACTTCAGAGAGGAAGAAACTCATTATGGAGTTTGCCTTCAACATGGCAGAAATAGCCATTTGGGTAAGAAATTGCTCTTGCCTGGACTGTTTGTATGCTGTATAAACTAGACATGCAGGACCCACAGGAAAGTGACTGCTGAATTTACCAAAACAAGAGGGGACAATCCTGTAGGGTTCCTGCTTCATGGAAGAGTCTGCCAGACATTCTGCAGGATGCAGAGAAAAATGACTGACAAATTGCCAATACAGGTGGACAGTTTAAACTTTCTTACTTCACTGAGAAGTCTGCCAGATACACTATGGCCTATGGGCTGAAGATGGATGCTCCAACATTACAGAACTTCAGGTGATGTCTCTGCTGTCAATTCTAGAGTTTATATATTATCCTTCTGAGGTCTTTGATGGAGTTGAAGACAGATAGTTATGGTTATGGTTTTCCTTAGTTATGATAAAAATAAGTTACATATAAAACTTTAGACTCATAAAGATAGGATAGATAATAGAATATTTTCTTTAAATTCTGCCAAGTGTTAATGGACTAAATATTGTTAACTTAGTTCTTGCTTGATAATTGTTCTGTTATATATACTTTTACTATGTTAAAGTTAAAACCTTTCTTTTTATTTAGACAGAAAAGAGGAGATGATGGGGGAAGTCCTTCTGTATATATGTTTCTCTTGTTGGTTGATGAATAAAACACTGATTGGTCAATAGCCAGGCCAGAAGATAGGCAGGGCTATGAGACCAGGAGAAGGCTGGGGAGAGGAAGGCAGAGAGAGGCCGTGGATAGATGCTGTGTAGAGACCAGGAAGATAGGACTCACCAGGCATTCTCTGGTAAGATAAGACCATGAAGAAATACATAGATTAGTAGTTATGGGATAGTAATTAAGAGAAAGCTAGCCAGTATGAAGCCCTAGCCATCAACCAACAGTTTTATAATTAATATAGCATAGTGCGTTTATTTGGGGTGAATTGGCTGTGGGACTAGGATGGAAAGAAACTCCAGCATCAGGAAACACTTGTGAGATCTGTGTTGGATTGAGAGCCAGTGTCTACAAAGCTGAGGACTGGGGTTGGTAGCTACAGTTGTCAGGACAGAGCTGAGGAGAGAGGAGCCAAGCCGTGGATCTTCTTTCTATATTGATAGCCCTTTCACCCAGCATTGAATGTGCTGATTTGGAGTGGCTAATGCAGTGGGTTTTAATGAGCTCACAAAGTTGTATATCTATCAGCCAAGTTAGACATTGTCATCATCCCCCAAGAAACCCTTCTGAACCCAAGGCAAGAAGAGACTACTGAGCTGAAAAAGCTGTTTCCTCAGAGAGGCGAGGACAAGATCCCAGCACGGAACATGTTTGGAAGCAAAAAGGAGGGGAGTGGGATCGAAAACCAGGGAGGGAAAAACAAAATGTATGGTGAAGGCTTGGGGAGAACACAGAGTGATAGTGTGATGCCAGGAAGCCCATGCCCAGCCCCATCCTCTCTGCTGTCTGGAGACTGGAGCATTCGTCTAAGGTGGCTGAGGGAATGATGGGGCCAGGAGTCTGTTAGCAGGGGCTTCAGAGGGCATGTGAGCTTGGAGGTTCAGGAGAGTTGAGGGAACTGCTGGGAGATACAAGATGAAGTCATGGGGTGTGGAGTAAGACCTTGGATGTGGCTGGGTGTAGAGCCTGGGTCTCACCTGACAACTTTAGCTGCTCTTTGGTCTCCTCAAGAGTTTCCTTTAGTTTCTGGGCCTCGACCCGCAGGATCTCATAATCCGCTTTGCATGTGTCCTGCTTTGCCTCCTGGACACGTGCCTCGAGGTCTTTTGTCACCCACTGTAGCTTCTCCGTCTCCAGCTCTTTCTCCATGAGGGTGTTCTGTACCTGTGTCAGCTTCTTCTCTATCTCATTTAGCCTCTCATCCTTGTCTTGGAGCAGCTGTGGATGTCAAAGAAGGGATACTGGGAGAGGCCTAAGCAACGCAACTGAGCTGGCATGCCTTGCTGGGATATCCCAAGAACCTTCTACCTGTCCACTCTGCAACCATTTTTGGATCCCTCAGGCTGGTCTCACTGCAGTAGCCAGAGGGACCCTTTCAGAGTGCAATCCAGAGCTGCCTGTGTGCAAAACCCTCTTTCTGGCTTTGGCCTTACTTAGAAAAAGGCCCAAGTCTTCACAGCCATCTCTCAAGAGGTTCATGATCTGGTCCTACCGAGGCTACCAGTCTGTCCTGGTATCCAGGAACCCCTACCTGTGTCAGCTTCAGCTAGCCTCCTGCATCTCATCTGGAGGGTCTTTGTGCTTGCTGTGCCCTCCGTCTGGACCATTCTTCCTCAAAACCCCTGCCTTCAGCTCACTCTGAGTGTTAGTCATTACACAATGGGACCAATCTAAGGGTTCTCTCACTGAATTCAAATCTCTGCCAAGGGTCATGTGATCAGGGAGGCCCTCCAATTCAGCCCAGCTACCAAGCTGTTTCAGGACTTCTTCAGACTCTGCCACCACTCTGTCGGAGTCACATGTTAACTATGTTACAAGCCCGCGGGGCCCCCCCCCCCCCCGTACCCATCCCCCTATTCTACGATGTGAGCTCCATGAGGATGGGGCCACTGTGTGTTTTGTTGACATGTGTCTTAGTGTGTAGGACAGTGTTTGGCATATCATAGGCACTCAAGAGTGCTGCATGAACACACTGATGACAAAGCCAGAGTCTACAGAATCTTTTCTCTTTTATGCTCCACTTCTCTAGATGCTTCTATTTTGCCTGGTGGGTTTCAGCCTTATTTTAAAGTGAGAAGGTATTTTGTTGTTGTTGTTGTTGTTTTGTTTACTTTTTTTTGAGACAGGGTTTCTCTGTGTAGCTTTTGAGCCTGTCCTAGAGCTCACACTATAGACCAGGCTGGTCTTGAACTCACAGAGATCTGCCTGCCTCTGCCTCCTGAGTGCTGGGATTAAAGGTGTGTGCCACCACCACCCAGCAAAATGAGGTTTTAATGACTGGAAATTAACTAAGGAGAGGACAGGGTTTGGATGGTGCTGACCATAAAGGCTTGCACTGGTTTCACCATCTTCCTGTTCTTGGCTCTGGTTCTAGGTTTTTCTAGGAACACATTTATAATTGCAAGTATAGACCTTATATGCTACAGCAGGGCTCCACTAACATTTCACACTCTGTGATTTATATATGCCAATGATAGTTGTGAATTTGTGTGTGTGTGTGTGTGTGTGTGTGTGTGTGTGTGTGTGTGTGTGTGATTTGTTTTTGAGACAGAGAATCATTATGGAGCCTAGGCCAGCTTTGAACTTGTAATCTTCCTGCCTCAACTTCCCAAATTCTGGAATTGCAGGCACGCACCACTCTGCCAAGCTTCATACTCAGTTCTCCCTTGTTAGAAATACTAAAGAAGTTCTGTGAGTGGTGCCTGGCCTGAGGAGCCCTTGGCCCATGTGTGCCCATGAGACTTCCACAACAGCCATAGTAGGCAGAGAAGCTCCTGCCCAGGCCCTGCCCAGGCCTTGTCCCCTTGGCTGTTCCAAAAAAGACCCAGAGACCCAGAGAGTGGCAGCTCACCTTCTCCTTCTTTAGGGCCAGCTTCTGTGTCTCTGTGTACTGCTGCTGCAGGTCCTGCAGCCGGTGCTGCAAGATGACAATCTCCTTGTCTTTCTTCTCAATGCATGCTGATGCTTCCTCCCGCAGCCTGTGTAGGTCCAGTTCCAGCTTCATCATGTCTAGTGTGGGTAAGACAACACTGCTTACCCGTCAGAGGCCAGGTGCCCTCCTGCTTCCCAGCTGTGGCTCGCAGTCCTGTTTACCCTTCATGATGTTTTTCTTCTGCTCTGACACGGCTTCCAGCTCCATGCGCAGGTCCTTCACAAGGTTCTGGTACTCCTCCACGTGCAGGCATTGGCTGTCTTTCTGCTCCTGCAGGTGCTTCAGGATCTGAGTGTGGAAGGAAGAAGAGCAGGATGAGAGCACAAAGGAACTTTCCTCCCTCCCTCCCTTCTTCCCTTCGGCCTCCCTCTCTCCCTCCCTCCCTCCCTCCCTCCCTCCTTCCTACACTTTCTATTTATTTACTGTGCATGTGTAAGTATATGCACAGAGGCATTTGCGTGTGTGTGTGTGTGTGTGTGTGTGTGTGTGTGTGTGTGTGTGTGTAGGCCAGAGGTTGATTTGAGTGTCTTCCTCAATCATTCTCCACCTTAATTTTTTGAGGCAGGGTCTCTCACTTAACCTCACCCACTTTGCTAGACTGGTTCCCAGGATCAGCCTTTCTCTGCTTTCCTAGTTCTGGGATCAGACAGGTAATTCCATATTCAGTCACATGAGTGCTGGTAGGGGGCAGGGGGTCCAAACTCAGGGGCCTATGCTTTCATAGCAAGCACTTTACTGACTTAAGCATCTCTTTAACCGCCAGAAGGCTGCTTTCTTAAAGGCAAAATGTCCATAGTACAACCACCTGGAGACAGACAGCAGAGAAGAGGTTATCAGAAGCTGGTGAGGGCATGGAGAAAGACTGCTGCTGGTATGAGATCCTCAGGGGTGATGAAAATATTTTAGACTTGGACAATAGTGATTGATGCCTAACCAGGTGAACATACTAGCAACCAGGGGTGAAATTTTGTGTTTTATCAATTACGTCTCAGTCTGACAGATGTTTTAAAAGAATTAATTTTAAAGGAAATGGAAGACTTATCATGATCCCACACAATGTCCTCCCTGCAACAAACTCTAAATGAGCATACAGCTAGAAACCATCCGAGGTACTAGGAACAGTGGTGCACAGCACACAGACACAAACCCTTGCCCAGGGAAGCTGGTCTTTAGCAGAGTGAGACAGTGATAATAGTGACCTAAGGAAAGTTGATGAGGGATATGGAAGGTACTACAGAGCAAAGTGAGCATGGAAGTAGAGATGCAGGGTGTGCTGGGCAGAGTGGGTGCTGCAAATAGGATAGTTGGCTGGCCTCACCTACTGTGGAAGGGTGAAGGGAAGGCATGCTGAAATATTATGGCAAAGCTTTGATGCGGAGACACTGGCTATGGACAAGGAACTAGATTGAGGCCCAGGAGGAGGCCAGAGGGGTCAGAATGGGAGAAGTGAGGGGAGAGTGGTGGGAGATGAGAAGCCCTGGCTCCTTCCACTGTGCTGGGCTCAGAGTTTCTTCATATACATCCTTTCATTCTGCAGAACTCAATGCTTTCCCAGTGTCAAGGAGGCAGGGCATGGGGCTGAGGGACGGAAATGGACTGCCTGGCATCCGGGGTGTTGAGGCATTTATTATGTGACTTTGAAGTCAACAGGAAGGACAGTTGCAGCATAAAGACAGAGGTGACAGCTGGAGAAATGCAGGACAGTCACCCTGTGTGGACACTGCAGGGTTCAAAGGCTCACAGCAGGCTGTGTCAACTGTGGGAGGGAGGTTTCTGGGAGAAGCTGATGTGTGGTGTTTTATTCTGAACAGGACAAGATTTTCACACCTCAGGTGTGTCTATGAGAGTGTTTTCAGAAGGGTTCAATTAAGATGGAAGACCCACTGTGAATGTTGGGCTGGGGTCCTGGGAGTGAATGAAAAGGAAAAGCAAGCTGAACACCAACATTCATCTCTCTCTGCTTCCTGACTATGGATGCAATATGACCAGCCACCTCATGTTCCTGTCACCATGACTTCACTGCCTTGATGGGCTGTATCCTCAAAATGATCCAAAATAATCGTTTTCTCCATTAAGGTGTTTGAGCACAGTGAGAAACAAAATAACACACAGGTGTACACTTATTGGAGAGGCTGGACTCATTTAAAAGTGGCCATTGATGAGATGATGTTGTGTAGCTGTTTCCTCGAGATTGAAACATTTTATTCTGCAGAGAAGCTCAAGACAGAAGGCAAACAACTCAAAAGGGCTTCAGGAAGTCCCTGAAACTGACCAGATTCACTAGGCCCCTTCCTGCTGGAGTAAGTAAAAAAGGCTGCTGAGAGTCACTCACTCTTGGACAGGCCAAGCTGTAAAATAGCCCTGAGACCAGACCAGCTGCCTGAAAGAAGCAGAAACCAGCTGAGCCATGTAGATGTTTAGATCAACTGAGTCCCTTGGAAAGGACACTCTAAACTGTTGAGCTGCCCGCAGGCTATGTAGTGTGTTCCATGTTCCCAGCTTTTGTGAGGTGTCACACCTCACATGCTTAGGGTGGGCTTTGATGATGCAGCTGTCTTTGAGTCGTTTCTGCTCCTGTAAGTAACCCCTCACCAATACTCCTGTAAGTAGCCCCAATAAAACTCATTCGTTCACCAGGTTGGACTTTGGTGGTATCTGTACTTTGGCCTGTCATTGGTTGCCTCTCTTAGGTGAGTAGATATGTATTGTGTCTCTACAGGAAAAGTCTTGTCACACAACAGAAGGTGTTATTGGCGAGGATGTGAACATCACCATTTAAACAAATAGTGATGACATTCATAATCCCAAGGATGATCTTCCAAGTTCAGTATCCATGCCACAGTCATCTCTGACTTTCTGGACCTGGAAATTCCTGAAGTCAGCCTGCCTACTAGAGGTCCCTTTGTGGAACTTATGTGTGTTTTTTCCTTTCTCAGCTCCTTCTCTGTTCCCACTGCATACCTCATCTCCACCCAGGCCTAGGCAGGCTTGATTACCTTCTCCACAGTGTGTTATCCAAGAAGGCTTTTTTATGGACCTCATGTTTGGCATGATAGACTTAAGAGCTCGTCTATGTATGGGGCCTATGTTTTGACTACCAGCTCACCAAAGCTTGCTCTGTGTTGACATGGCTTAACTGCTTATTTATTATTAGAACTAACTTATGATGCTACTCTAAAAATATTTTACGTGTATGCATGTGGTTTGTGTGTGATAAGTGCATGTGAGTGCCAGCGTCCATGGAGGGTGGAAGTGGCAGGCATTCTTACAGCGGAAATTACTGCAGGTTATGAGCCGTCTGATATGGGTGCTGGGAACTACACTCAGGGCTTTTGGAGCCTGGGTGCTCTTAACTGTTGAGTCATTTCTCTAGGTCAAGTTCTGATACTGCTTCAAAGTTACAGAATTAAAAAAAAAAAACAAAACAAACTAATGAATTTGTATTGATAATTTTCTCCATGCTTGTTCCTTTCAACTCTAGACAGGTCCTAGAAGTTTGTAGAGTTTTTCTGAGTCTATCAAGCCACCAGGAGTACTATGTTGCTGCCGCCGTCTTTGGGGCTGGAGTACATTATGCACAGTAGTATACTTTCGGCAAGGCTGGCTAAGGTCACACAAATACAGAACACTTACAAACCATGGTATCAAGATAAAAAATAATCAAGGAAATCCGGAAGCAAACTTCCTCAGCCAAGGAATGTCACCTTTTTGATGTCCTCGCAGTCTTCTGAGGAGGTAGGGGGATGCCTGTGGGTGGCTGTATAAGAAGCGAAGTCAGCTTGTAGTTTAATCAAAGCCTCCTCACGCTCCAGAACCTGCGAGTGGACACAGGTCAGTCAGAATGAGTGGTGAATAACACACACACACACACACACACACACACACACACACGAACACGTGCACACACGCTCACACACGCGCACACACATATGCACACACATGCACGCACATGCTTGTGTTACTGTTTTTGCAGGGCGTTCCTCTCTGCAGCATAGATTGGTGGTATACTTAGATAGCTCACTGTGCCCTTCCCACAGGTCAGGATGGAGAAGGAAGTGTGTTTGAAATCTTACGTCAGGGTTGTCTAAGGCACACTGAAGGGTTATATTTTGGACCTTTTTGAACTGGCTGCTTAATGGGGGTCAGCTCTATGAAGCAGGCTTTTGGGAGGCTGCGATGGAGACATGTGCCTAATGTACTGTTGGCCAAGAGTCAGCGTGTGGAGTGTGTGAAAGTATGAGCCCTTAAAAAAAATAAAGAACATGAAATTTGTGTGTGCTATGAATCTTTAGAATATTGAAGTCAAATCAATGGGGACACACATGCCACAAAAAAGATGAGCAAGAGGCAGGGACAAATTTATATGCTATTTCAGGAGTCTTGATTAAAGGGATTAGTTGACTCCCTTTCTCATGGCGCTGTGGGGAGGCTGTTAGGACAATGTTCTAAAGAGAGGCTCATACCAAAGCATTGCTGCAGGCCAGTTTGTTCCGAAGCTCCTGGATTAGGTCATCCTGCTCAGAGACCTTTTGCCAAACTTCAGACAGTCGCTTTAGGGTCTCCTGATGCTCTTGAATCATGCACGGAGAAGTGAAGATACGCACCTTCGAGTGGTCACCTTTGTTCTCAGGCTCCTGGGACATTTAAAAACAATGAATTGTTTTTGTTTGTAATTCGTCAGCCAACTTTAGAGTCCTACCAGACTCATGTTCTAAAAGTGTGTGTTCGCCTCCAGTTAGCAGAATGTCCTTAACAAAGGAAAGTTATCAACCAGAGCATACACAAGATAGAAGTCCCTAAGGGTACACATTCTATATCCCCTGTGATTCAGGTCTCTGCCCTGTGCCACCCTGTGCCACCAGTGTTTTTGTTAGCTGTGAAGTGACGTGCTAGGTATATCTGTGTGTGCATTTCTGGGCAGTTATATAATCCAACACAGGTCCTTTTACAAATCAGAGAGCCAGCCTGTGGGCACCCTGTCTTGAAAACCCAAAAAAACAAACAAACAAATGGGAGTGCTGCTCACATCATTGTAATGAGGATATATATATATATATATATATATATATATATATATATATATATATATGTGTGTGTGTGTGTGTGTGTGTGTGTGTGTGTGTGTATGTATATATATTAACTTTCCACAGTTATTTGTAGATCTCCCTCCCTCCCTCCCTCCCTCCCTTTCCCGCCTCGTGTGTGTGTGTGTGTGTGTGTGTGTGTGTGTGTATACTCATGTGTGGGACCAAAGGTCAACATTGAGTATCTCCCTCAGTCATTCTCTGGCTTAGTTTTTGAGACAGACTTTCCTCCTGAACCTGCTACTCACTGATCTGGCTGGATTGTCTGGTCAGCAAGCCCCAAGGATTCTCTTGTCTGTTTCAATGCCCCGATTAAAAGAGAACCTTTAAGCTTGACATTTTTATGTGGCTCCTGGGAGTCAAACCTGTGTCATCATGCTTGCAGGGTAAAACTTTACTGAGCCCTCTCCTCATTTATCTTATTCTTAAAATTAGTTTCAAATTACACAAATATTTGTCTCTGTCATCTCTTAAAAAAACACCATGACATTATAGGTAACTATATATTTCTCTGACTACTACCTCTAGTCCTGTACCCTTTCTTTATAGGGAGGACAAACAATGCACACAATTGTAAAACTTTATCTCTACACTTACATTATAAATGAATCTATAGGATAATGAGTTATGTTGGACTAAAAATGGATTTTGAAACTTAAGATGTCATTGATATTTTCTTATGGTATATGTGCTTCCATTCTGTCCTTTCAAATTGTTTTAAAATGCATTTATCCAGTCTCATGTTGATGAGCATATAGGCTGTTTGTGGCCTTTCCCCCCTAAAATAGAAACTGAATTGTATACTTTTGCACATCAATCTTTGAGGACCAGGCAGGACAAAGAACTTCTCGTAACAGACAAGTGTGTAGATTAAATTCTTATAATTGGGACTGTAGTTCACGGTCCAAACTGAAATAGATATCGTATAACTGTCTTTTGAGAAAGTTATAATACTCCATACTCTCATCAATAGGATTTTTGCCAAGACGTTTTTAGTGTGTGCGAACGTGCATGCAGGTGTGTGTGTAGGCCATTGGAAAACCTCATGAGTCATCTTTTTTTTTTGTTGTTGTTGTTTTTCGAGACAGGGTTTCTCTGTGTAGCTTTGGAGCCTATCCTGGCACTTGCTCTGGAGACTAGGCTGGCCTCGAACTCACAGAGATCCGCCTGCCTCTGCCTCCTGAGTGCTGGGATTAAAGGTGTGGGCCACCCATACCCGGCCTCATGAGTCATCTTTAAGGACACTTTTCCCCTCCTTTGAGACAGGATCTCTCATTGGCCTGAAACTCACCAATTAGCCTAGACTGGATGGCCAGTCTAGGGATCTTCCTGCCTTCAATTCCCCATGCTGAGATTCCAAGCATGCACCACCACACTCAGTGTTTTCACGTGGGTTCTGGGTATCAAACTCAAGTCCAAGTGCTTTCCCGATGCAGCCCCCTCCTCAGCTCCATTATATCTAAAAATTTTCCTTAGACAGCGGAAGTTGCATGAGGTTTACTATACATCCTGTCATTGTTCTGCAGTGGTAATGGGGGGAACTGTTGTGGGATATTTGTACACTATGTGAGGACATATTGCTGTGATTGGCGTAATAAAGTACTGAATAACCAATAGCTAGGCAGGAGATATAGATGGGACTTCTAGGGACAGAGGGAAGAATAAAGGCAGAGACACCAGGATTTGCAGAGCAAGCAGGATGTGTAGGAGAAGAGGTAACAGCCATGAGCCATGTGGCAGAACATAGATTTAATATAAATGGGATAATTTAAGTTATAAGAGCTAGTTAAAAACAAGCCTAAAATATAGGTCAAGCTCCCATAAATAATAACAAGTCTCTGTGTCACTATTTGGGAGCTGGGGGGACAGAGAAAGACTCGTTACAGGGAACTGAGGCACATAATTAAACTAGCTCAGAGTTCTAGTGTGGATGGTGGATCTTGTCCCCAATAAACTCTTCTCCCTAATTCCTAATTCCTGAAGCACACAACTTTTAGAAATAGTTCTTGTTCATTAGGCATGAAAACTGCCCCTGAGCAAGCTAGAGAAAGGTCAGCCAGAAACCCAACTAATGACACATGATGCTCATGTAAATAATTTAGCATACAGGAGGCAAAGGATTGGGAAACTTAATAGAAAAGTGAGGATGCTGCAAGAAAATACATACAGTTTCTAATATCTTCTTAATACTATAGAATAAAAAATGGAAGTGATTTAGAAGCCATAGAAGAATAGTTCCCTGAATAGAGAGCTTCAGATGAAAAGGTCATTAACCACTGAGAGGTGTGATAAAGACTAAACCAAAGCATCTTTAGCCTGTCCCACCCTCAGTCAGGGAAAAGAGATGACCTATGACCTATGAGATATAAGATAGAGATTGACATCACTGGCTTTGGTATTGAGCAGCACAAAGCAGCAAGGCCGCCAGAGATCCTAGGGAAGACAACTCAGTCAGTTTGTCCATCCAGCTGACTAGCATTCAGGAAGATGTCCAAATAATCTTTGGACATACATGAAACTATTGAGAAAGCTCGACACTCGCAAGAATAAATTCTTGGACTTTGCACAGGGGAACCCGTTCCAGTGGACCAACCCATCCAAAGTCTGCCAACTTTGCAGTGCTAGTCTCGTCTCCAGCTATGGGAAAAGGAGAGCCATTAGAGTATTGAACCTGCTTGTACCCACTGGAAGAGAACCTTGGACCAGTACCCACCAGGAGAGGGAGAGACTCCACTGGTACCCACTGGAAGAAGGGATGGGAAGACAACAGTATAAGAACACAGTCAACAACAGAAAGATCAATATAATGCCACCATAGTCTAGGGCATCAAGACCTGAACATCCCAACAGAGATGAAGCAGGAGAGAATGACCCTGAAAACAACTTTATGAAGATGATAGAGACACTTAAAGAAGTAATGAGAAAATCCCTTAAAGAAATGGAAGAAAAAACAAACAAAAAATTCAAGAAATGGAGGAAAAGACAAACAAAAAATTGCAAGAATTAAACAAATCTCTTAAAGAAAACAAGGAAAGCCAAGAAAAAACAACCAAACAAGTGAAGGAAACAATTCAAACAGTGCAAAGCTTGAAAGATGAAATAGAGACAATAGAAACAACAACAACAACAATAAAACCCCCACACAGTCTGAGGGAATGCTGGAAATAGAAAAGCTGGGTAAATGATCAGGAACTACAGATGCAAGCATAACCAACAGAATACGAGAGACGGAAGACAGAATCTCAGGCATTGAAGATACACTAGGAGAAATAGATTCATTGACTAAAGAAAATCTTAAGTCCAACAAATCCCTAACACAAAATATCCAAAAATATGGGACACCGTGAAAAGGCCAAACATAAGAATAATAGGTATAGAAGAAGGTGAAGAAATCCACCTCAAAGGTGCAGAAAACATATTCAACAAAATAGTAGAAGAAAACTTTTCCAACCTAAAGAAAGACATGCCAATGAAAGTACAAGAAGCTTACAGAACACCAAATAGTGTGGACAACAAAAAATGACCCCTCACCACATAATAATTAAAACACCAAACATCCAGAATAAAGAAAGAATATTAAGAGCAGCAAAGGAAAAAGGCCAAGTAACATATAAAGGCAAACCAATCAGAATTATGCCTGACTTCTCCATGGAAACTCTGAAAGCCAGAAGGTCCTGGATAGATATTGTATCAACACTAAGAGACCACGGATGCCAACCCAGACTACTATAACCAGCAAAGCTTTCAATCACTACAGATGGAGAAAACAAGATATTCCACGACAAAACCAGATTTAAATAATACATATCCACCAATCCAACCCACAGAAAGTTCTGGAAGGAAAACTCCAACCCAAGGAAGTTAACTACACTCACAAAAACATAGGCAATAGACAATTCCACTTTACCAACAGATAAAAGAAAAGGGGGGGGGATCCACACACAATACCAACACCACCACCAAATCCAAAACAAACAAGAATTAACAATCAATGGTCAGCCGGGCAGTGGTGGCACACACCTTTAATCCCAGCACTTAGGAGGCAGAGGCAGGAGGATCTCTGTGAGTTTGAGACCAGCCTGGTCTTCAAGAGCTAGTTCTAGGATAGGCTCCAAAGCCACAGAGAAACCCTGTCTCGAAAACAAACAAACAAACAAACAAAAAACCCCCAAACAATCAATGGTCATTAATATCCCTCAATATTAATGGTCTTAACTTGCCTACAAAAAGACACAGGCTAACAGAGTGGATACAAAGACAGAATCCATCCTTCTGCTGCATACAAGAAACACACCTCAACTTCAAAGACAGATGGTGCCTCAGAGTTAAGGGTTGGGAGAAGATTTTCCAATCAAATGGACCCAAGAAACAAGAGGATGTAGCAATCCTAATATCTAACAAATTAGACTTCAAACTAAAGTCAATCAAAAGAGTTGAAGAAGGTCATTTCATATTCATCACAGGAAAAATCCATCAAGATGAAATCTCAATTCTGAATCTATGCCCCAAATACAAAGGCTTCCACATTCCTAAAAGAAACATTACTAAAACTCAGATCACACATAAAACCTCGTACACTTATAGTGGAAGACTTCAACACCCCACTCTCACCACTAGACAGGACCACCAGACAGAAGTTTAACAAAGAAACAAGGAACTAACGGAAGTTATGACCCAATTGGGTTTAACAGATATCTATAGAACATTCCATCCAAACACAAAAGAAGCTATATACATTCTTCTCAGTGCCACATGGAACCTTCTCTAAAATAGACCACATACTCAACAACATGGAAAACCTCAACAGAGATCTGGCTGATGTTCAAGTGCTCTTGGAGAAGGCTTCAGGCATCTTTGGGTGATTTTTTGAGCTCATTTTGCCTGGAATTGAATGTAGGGGCCAGCTAGGGTCACCACCTGTGGGCTGGGGGCAGGGCAGGCCACACATGCTGAGGGAGGAGGAGGCCAGGTGAGTTAGAAAAATGTGACCCCGAGATCCTGAAAGCCGCCAGGCTCCCTCTCCTGTGCTCCACCTGCTCGCTGGGCCATGGCCAGCCCTGTGCCCTTAGTGGCATCCATCAGCCATGCAGACACTGCAGCTGCTACAGCAGAAGTGGGGCTGGGGCGATGGTCCTAGTGCCCCTGAAGCCCACCGGGCTCAGACCACGTGCCCACCGCCCAGGCTCATCGCTCAGGCCAGATGCAGACCCGGAGGGGCCTGGGACGTGGGGGGAGTGCAGAGCTCCCCCAGGTAGGCGGGCTGCGGGGCGCAGAAGGGGGCGCTGCCCGGACCGCAGACTCTGCACCCTGGCGCAGATGGTGATGCGCGTCGCGGTGACCCGCGTGGTGGATTCGACCTCGGAGCTGGTCAGCGTAGAGCAGACTCTGCTTGGGCCTCTACAGCAGGAGTGGCCCTTCCCCATCCATCTGAAGGATAGTGTTGCGTTTAGAAACATCTGCAGTCACCTGGCTCTGCAAATTGAAATACAACAGTTCGACAGAGACTTGAATGTGGGGCACCAGTGTCTGAAGGCTATAGTGAAGAAGTTGATCCAGTCACTTGCTAATCTCCCTTTGGACGCCCATGTGGTTGCCTGTGCTTCCTTAAGACAGATCTTACAGAATCTCCCATGTGAGAGATGTGAGCTTGAGAGACAGCCAGACTACTGCTGGCCCTGCTGAGAGACCTGGATCCTTCACCTTCCTAAAAAATTATCAGTGATGGGTGTTTATATTCCCCCAAAGACTTAATAGTTTATATCTAAGTCTGACCAACAGCGTCTGTAGCCTTCAGCATGATAGCATGTTGAGTGCACATATTTTTAAAGTTGTAGTACATATTTTTTTAAGTATGTTAACTTTCTGCCGGTTTTCTGCCTGAAATATAGTTCTCTTTGTGGAGCAAATTGGAATATATATATATATATAATATATATATATATATATATCATATTAAGCATTGGTTTTGACTGAATGATATTTGAACCTATATTTGTATTATTGTGGGCTATAAGGCTTAATACAGATGTGTACATTAGAAGGACAAAAAAAAAAAGAAAAGAAAACCTCAACAGATACAAAAAAAATTGGAATAACCCCAGGTATTTTATCGGATCATCATAATATAAAATTAGAATTCAACAGCAACACAAATTGCAGAAAACCTACAAACACATGGAAATTGAACAATGCACAATTGCAGCATTCCTGGGTCAAAGAAGGAATAAAGAAAGAAATTAAAGACTTCCTGGAATTCAATGAAAATGAAGACATAACATACCCAAACTTATAGGACACTTTGAAAGCAGTGCAAAGAGGAAAGTTCATTGCACTAAGTGTCCACATGAAGAAACTGGAGAGAATTAACAGAACAACTGAAAGCTTTAGAACAAAAAGAAGCAAACTCACCCCCGAGGAGTAGACGCCAGGAACTAATCAAATTGAGGGCTGAAATCAATAAAGTAGAAACCAGGAAAACAATACAAAGAATCAATGTAAGGAAGACTTGGTTCTTCAAGAAAATTAACAAGATAGACAAACCTTTATCCAAACATACCAAAAGGCAGAGAATGAACATGCAAATTAACAAAATCAGAAATGAAAAGTGGGACATAACAATGGACACTGAGGAAATCCAGAGAATATTCAAGTCATACTTTGAAAATCTGTACTGCTCAAAATTAGAAAATCTAAAGGAAATGGACAATTTTCTGGATAGATATCACTTACAAAACTAAATCAAGAACAGATAAGCAATTTAAATAGCTCCTAATGAAATAGAAGCAATCATCAAAAGTCTCCCAACCAAAAAAAGCCCAGGGCCAGATGGTTTCAGTGCAGAATTCTACCAAAAATTCAAAGAATAGCTAATGCCAATACTCCTCAAAATGTTCCACACAATAGAAGCAGAAGGTTCATTGCCAAACTCTTTTTATGAGGCTTGGTACCCAAGCCACACAGACACAACTAAGAAAGAGAACTACAGACCAATATCCCTCATGAACATTGAAGCAAAAATACTCAATAAAATACTGGCAAACTGAAACTAAGAAAACATCAGAAAAATCATCTATCATTGTCAAGTAGATTCATCCCAGGGATGCAGGGATGGTTCAACATATAAAAATCCATCAATGTGATCCACCATATAAACAAACTGAAGAAGAAAAAAACCACACGATCATCTCATTAGATGCTGAAAAAGCCTTTGACAAAATCCAACACCCCTTTATGTTAAAGGTCTTGGAGATATCAGATATCACAGGAATATACCTAAACACAATAAAAACAATAAACAGCAAATCAACAGCCAACATCAAACTAAATGGAGAGAAACTCAACACGGTTCCTCTAAAATCAGGAATAAGACAATGCTGTCCACTCTCTCCATATCTCTTCAATATTGTACTTAAAGTTCTAGCTAGAGCAATAAGACAACAAAAGGAGATCAAGGGGATACAAATTGGAAAGGAAGAAGTAAAACTTTCGCTGTTTGCAGATGATATGATAGTTTACATAAGTGACCCGAAAAACTCTACCAGGGATCTCCTACAGCTGATAAACACCTTCAGCCAAGTGGCAGGATACAAGATTAACTAAAGAAAATCAGAAGATAAATGGGCTGAGAAAGAAAGCAGAGAAACATCACCCTTTACAATTGCCACAAATAACATAAAATAGAAAAAAATTAAAGAAGATACCAGAAAATGGAAAGATCTCCCAGTAGGATCAACATAGTAAAAGTGGCAATCTTGCCAAAAGCAATCTACAGATTCAATGCAGTCCCCATCAAAACCCCAGCACAGTTCTTCATAGACCTTGAAAGAACAATACTGAATTTTATATGGAAAAGCAAAGGAACTTCTGGAGGCATCCCTGATTTCAAGCTCTATTATAGAGCTATAGTCCTGAAAACAGCTTGGTGTCGGCACAAAAATAGACAGGTAGCCCAATGGAATCGAATTGAAAACCCTGATATTAACCCACACACCTGTAACACCTGATTTTTGACAAAGAAGCTAAAATTATACAATGGAAAAAAGAAAACATTTTCAACAAATGGTGCTGGCATAACTGGATGCTGGCATGTATAGATCCACACCTATCGCCATGTACAAAACTCAAGTCCAAATGGATCAAAGACTTCAACATAAATCCAGCCACACTGAACCTCTTAGAAACGAAAGTGGGACGTACCCTTGAACAAATTGGTACAGGAGACTGCTTCCTGAACATAACATCAGTAGCATAGACACTGAGATTGACAATTAATAAATGGGACCTCTTGAAACTGAGAAGCTTCTGTTAGGCAAAGGACACAATCAACAAGACAAAACAGCAGCCCACAAAATGGGAAAAGATCTTCACCAGCCCCACATTAGACAGAGTGCTGATTTCCAAAATATACAAAGAACTCAAGAAGCTAGTTTCCAAAACACCAAATAATCCAATTAAAAAGTGGTGTACAGAACTAAATAGAGAATTCTCAATAGAGGAATCTAAAATGGCTGAAAGACACTTAAGAAAGTGCTCAACATCCTTAGCCATCAGGGAAATGCAACTCAAAACAACTCTGAGACACCACCTTACTCCTGTCAGAATGGCTAAAATTAAAAACACCAATGACAGTTTATGTTGGAGAGGATGTGGAGAAAGGTGAACACTTCTCCACTGCTGGTGGGAGTGCCAACTTGTACAGCCACTTTGGAAATCAGTATGGCGATTCCTCAGGAAAATGGGAATCAGTCTACCACAAGATCCAGCAATTCCACTCTTAGGCATATACCCAAAAGAAGCACATTCATACAACAAGGACATCTGTTCAGCTATGTTCATAGCAGCATTATTTGTAATAGCCAGAACCTGGAAGCAACCTAGATGCCCCTCAACTGAAGAATGGATAGAGAAAATGTGGTACATTTACACAATGGAGTACTACTCAGTGGAAAAAAAAAAAGCAATGGAATTTTGCAATTCACAGGCAAATGGATGGAACTAGAAGAAACCATTCTGAGTGAGGTAACCCAGTCACAGAAAGACAAACATGGTATGTACTCATTCATATATGGATTATTCAGCATAGAGTAAAGGATTATCAGCCTACAATCCACACCATCAGAGAAGTTAGGGCACAAGGAGGACCCTAAGACAGACACACATGTTCCCCCGGAGAAGGGGGAAGGGACAAGATTTCCTGAGGAAATTGGGAGCATGGGGGAGGGGAGAGAGAGTTAGGAGAAAGAGAAGGAGAGACGAGTAGGGGAGAGGAGGACATGAGGGAGCAGGAATATTGAGTCAGGGGAAGATTAGAGGAAAGCAAGAAAAGAGATATCATAATAGAGGGAGACGTTATATGTTTAAAGAGAATTCTGGCACTAGGGAAATGTCCAGAGATCTACAAGTTTGACCCCTACTAACAATCTAAGCAATAGTTGAGAGGCTACCTTAAATGCCCTTCTCCGATAATGAGATTGATGTCTACCTTATATGCCATCCTAGAGCCTTCATCTAGTATCTGATGGAAGCAGAAGCAGACACCCACAGTTAAACACTGAGCTGAACCCTGGAATCCAATTGCAGAGAAGGAGGAGTGATGAGCAAAGGGGTCAAGACCTGGCTGGAGAAACCCACAGGAACAGCTGACCTGAACAAGGGGTTGGTCATGGACCCCAGACTGATAGCTGGGAAACCAGCGTAGGACCAATCCAGACCCCCTGATTGTGGGTGTCAGTTAGGAGGCCTGGGCAATGTATGGGGCCTCTGGTACTGGATCAGTATTTATCCTTAGTATAAGAATGGACTTTGGGAGCCCATTCCATATAGAGGGATGCTTTCTCAGCGTAGACACACCGGGGAGGGCCTTAGGCCCTGCTCCAAATGATATGACACACTTTGAAGATTCCCCCATGGAAGGCCTCACCCTCCCAGGGGAGCAGAAAGGGGATGGGATTGGGAGTAGGTGGGGGTACGGGAGTAGGGGAGGGGGAAGGAATTGGGATTGACAACATGGTAGAACAAGATTGTTTCTAATTTAAATAAAAAATCTAAAAAAAAAACTTACATAAAAAGGAAAATGTGAGAATGGAGAGTAGGTGAAGTGCATGCTGGGTAATGACAAGCAAACTTTGGAGTTATCTGTCATCTCAAATAAAAAGCTATTTCCTATGAAGTCAGATGTCAGTATGAGATGAGAGCACAATGGGCTGGGGTCATAGTTCAGGTGCAGGACTCTTGCCTAGTATGTGCAAGGTCCTGGGCAAAAAATAAAGATAGATAGATAGATAGATAGATAGATAGATAGATAGATAGAAGTTTAAACTTTCAAATTAATCTTGTTTCTTTAGATTTAATCATAAAAAAGTTTAAAAAGTGACACTTTGATCAAGTAGAATATATTCCAGGAAACACAAGGATTATTCTATGCATGGAAATTTATTAATATGAAGAAATTTCATTAAAGCACAGATCTAGCCCAAGCTGGCTTTGAATTTCCTTTGTATCCCTGGTTGGCCTTGAATTTGCAATTTTCTTGCCTCATCCTCTCAAGTGTTGGTATTATACACATGTGGTACCATGTCTGGCAATGACATAAACCATCATAGCTTCAACTTGAGAAAGGTTATTAGCAAGAAGCTGAGAACAGCTTTGTGCTTAACAGTGAAATCTAGGAACACTTTAAAAAATTAATCTATTTATATTATGTCATGGCCACTGGCCCCCACCCCATCCTCTCTGCCCAGCCCCTCCCCGACTGCCACCCCCCACTCCTACTCCCTCAGTCCGTCTCCATCTAGGAAGGGGAAGGTCTCCCATGAGTATCAACAAAACATGGACATATCAAGTTGCAGTAAGACTAAGCACCTCCCCAAGTATTGAGGCTGGGCAAGGTGACCCAGTATGAGTAGTAGGCTCCCAAAAGCCTGTAAAAAAGTCAGAGACAGCCCCTGCTCCCACTGTTAGGAATCCCACAAGAGGACCAAGCTACACAACTGTAACATATATGCAGAGTGCCTAGGTCAGTCCTGGGCAGACCTCTTGGTTGTTAGTTTAGTCTCTATGAGCTCCTATGAGCTTAGGTTAGTTAATTGTATGAGCCTTCCTGTGGTGTCCTTGACACCTCTGGCTCCTTACACTCTTTCCCTCAACTCAAGCTCTAGACGCCCTGCCACTCCCTCTGGACCTTTGGGAGACTGCATGACAGCTCATCTTTTGTCTTTGTTTAGCCTAGCTTTGCTCCTCTTTGTTCCACAGGCGTTAATGCCAAGGCCTCTGTCCACAAATACTTGGATGCAACTCTATCTGGGGCCTTTTCCTGGAGTATCCACTGGATTAGAGGAAATGAAGATTGCACTGAGGAAAATTTTCTTGCCTTACTCTTTAGTTTAACACAACTTAGGAAGATAAAAAATATATTCTATAAAGCTTCTTTTGTCTGGTGGTGATGGCACACACCTTTAATCCCAGCACTGGGGAGGCAGAGGCAGGTGGATCTGAGTTTGAGGCTAGCCTGGTCTACAGAGTTAGTTCCAGCACAGCCAAAGCTACACAGAGAAATCCTGTCTCAACAAAACAAAACAAAAAGCTCCTTTTAATTATTGCTGTTAAGAGTGTAAAATGGTAGAACCATTGGTTTACATGGCAATCACCCCAAATCAGTATATCCTTCGATGTAGCAGTCCCTTTAATAATGACTCTCTCTCTGAGATGGGGTCTGATGAAACTGCCTTGAACTCATTGTATAATACTAGGGATTGAACCCAATTGAACTCTATCAACTGAGTCCCAACACTCAATCCCTGGTTAGGAGTAATCTTAAAGGAAATATAAAAGCTGGAAATCATTAAAACTGAGTGCTACAGAATTCAGGGGCAGGAATTCATTTGGTGGGACATTTGGGTCTTGGGTGGAAAAGGCTAGGACCAGTAGAGGGAAGCCCCTGAGAAATGGCCACTGCCTGGAGCTCCCCCTAAGGGATGTGGTGTGGTTCCTACCTGGTTGATGATTCCGCCGAGTTCCCCCTCCAGCATCTTCACTTGGCACTCCAGCAACTCGATGTTGCTCAGGGAGGTCTGGTACTTGTCCCTGTAGAGGTTTAGGCTCCTTTCTAGGGAGACAATTTTGTCCCCTGCCAAGGCAAGCTGCTCTTGAGCCAGATGGAGCTTCTCCCCTGTGTGCTTATTATGCTTCCCCATTTCCTCCTCGAAGAGAATGACCTGTTAGTGTGGGAGAGGAACCACACTGAACCTATGCAAGCAGCCCACCAGGAAGGGGAGGATTTGACTGTGAGAGTCCACAGTGAGTGCATCTAAACTAGAAGCCCTTAAGAACAGCGTAAGTACAACACAGGTGTAAGGGTCCCAGCATTTACTATCAGGCTGTTAGTGACTGAAGAACTGGATGTCCTTAGTGCTAAGCTCTTACAGGCAGGGACTGTATCTTCTCCCATTCTCTCTGACGTTTGGTAGGGACTGAACAAACACCTGCTGCTTAATAGGGATGAGTTTCTGCCATTCCCTTTGCTGAAAGGACCTGAATGCCCATGTCCTTTCTTCCCTGGGCACTCTCTAGAGATCTAATTTGGAAAGTGTCGAGTGCCACATGCACACAGTTTCATGCCAGCAAGATCCCAAGAGATAGTGAGGGGCCATGACCCAAAGTTCCTCTGAGATCTGCATGATGCTTATGTAAATGACTTTTCGAATCTGTCACCCACTGACGGGTGTCTCTAGGATGCTCACAAGCATCACACTGGATGAGGGCAAGCTACACATATAGGAGACACAGCCTTACTTCTCTCATAATCTCGAGGAGGCAAGAGTGTACTAAATTGCATGTCGAGTTATCTGTGTTCAAGGAGCCTAGAGGAAGTCACTATAGAAGGCTTCACGTTGTTTCAAACTGTCCAGTTCTTGACAGAAACCAGCCCATTAATTAAGCTGGTTAAACTACCTGCCTCATCCGAGATTCCCTTTAGGAAAGGATTACTTAGTTTAAGTTGTCTGTAAGGGAAAGAGAGGCATTTGATATTCACGTATCGTAGCAGGAAGGGTTGTTTCCACTCACATTCCTGTAGCTCTCACTAGTTTCAAACATGTATATGTGTGTGCATGCACATGCACACGTGTCTGTATGTAGTGTGTGTATAGGGCCAGCTCTGTTGGTATCCATGTAAATTGGTTTGAGGACCTGTGCAGACAGCGAATTCTAAGCATTCACTATTTCTTTGCACACAGCTCATTCCAACTGTAAGCTCTTTTGGCTGCTTGCTCTCTCAACCAGAGGGGAAAGATAGGGAAGACATGTTGGCTAGTGAATACCCCCAGGGGTGAATACCAGTGGTGTGGGTTGGGGTCCACTTTGAGGACTGTTCCACAGTATCTTCCAGAGCTCCCCAGGTGTTGAACCCCAGTTGTCTAGAGCAAGAAACCCATTCCATTTGACCAAACCTCCCCATGCTTCTTGGAATCACTGCCTGGATTAAGTACATGCCAGTGCTCATATGTGCATCTCAGTTGGCAGAACACAGCTTTAGACAAGGGTAAAGACATCAAGAGAGGTGGGCAGGGTGTTTAGAATAATTTTTTTTTCTCAGACTGAGGTCTGTGACTGCTGCTTGGCAAATCTTGGACCTATCCCCCTCTTTCTTAATAGTTAAAAGTTAATTTGATTTTGACGGGGGGGGGGCAGCAATGTCTCCCAAAGAATGGCTTCCTAGGAACTGGCTGTTGTCATGTGATGTGTGTGTGTGTGTGTGTGTGTGTGTGTGTGTGTGTGTGTGTGGTGTGCCTGCTTGTGTGTAACTTCAGGCAAGTGTCCTTAAAAAGAAAGTACGTACTTTCTTCTCCTCTCCCCTTTCCCTTGACTTCTTTGGAATAAGGACATGATTGCTGGAGTTCTGGCAGTCACTTCAGGTGACCCAGGGAATGGATACCTTGAATGAATGTGGTGATAAAGCTAAAAGTCAGACTGTAGGATGCTGATGATACACACAGTTGTCATAACAGCAACAGGCCACCTGCCTCTGACTGTTGCCAACAGCTCTTTCTGGCCCTTGCTGCTAAGTAGCATCCCAGCTAATTCAGGGTTGTTTTATCCAGGCTGGGCTCTGGTTTAGAGTGCAGTGAGCAGCCAGTTTGAACACTTAGAGCTTTATTAAACTACAGTTGAAGCCCACAGACTTTCCCCAGTGACATTTTGTGGGATAATCTTTCTTCCTTCCTCTCCCAATCATTTGCACAAACTCTTTCTAGGCCATACTATGGCCTTTAAAGAATTTCCTATGCTCTCTGTAAGGCCCCCTTTTAAAGTCCCTGGAGTTGGTCTTTAAGTAAAAACACGGTCTAAAATACTCCTTGGAACTTTCGTTAAGTCTGAAAGAAGAAACCGTCAGGGGAAGGCACGCCTATGAGTCTGCTTACCCCATTGCTTAGAGTCACAGTGCTAAGACTGTGTCCCTCCTGCCAAAATGGGCCAAGTCCTGTGGGTCTTTGGAATTTACTTGGAATTTCATAGGGATGCTGTTCTTTGCTTTAAAAAAATATTGCCCCGGAGCATCAGTATAAATGAACGTTCAGAATGCACTTAAACTAAGTCTGTAGGCTCCAAAACTCCATCCTGAAGAAACAATATGGCACTTAATGACCCACTCAGAACCAGGGGCTGGACATCTTAACCATTTGTGCAGGTCCCAGGGATTTATACAGCACCAAAAACCAACTTTTCTAAAAATACTTGACTTATTGGAGCTTTTACTTTTTGTTTTTAAACTCCAAGAGATCCAGAGTCTCTTGTATTTTAACAGCCATAACAATATGGAGAAGATGGCCTCTCACACATGGATACACCACACGTGTGCACAAGAGACCCACACATTATTAATACTAGTTGTCTCATCCTAGTCACGGCAGTCAATTTAGTTTCCATTTGCTAATCCGAAGACAGGTCATGAACGAAAGAGGGAAGGCACTTATCTACTCAAGGTGGTGCAAAATCCTCCCTTTGAAATGCAGTGCTTGCCTTCTGTTAGGCAGGGCCTTGCAAGGGCACCTGGGGCATGCCAAAGGTTAATCTCAAGATACCTCGTCTTCCTTGAGTTTGCAGTGATGGTGAAGAAGAACCAGGTCGGAAGTCTGCTTCTCCAGGATCGACTGGTACTGCAGGAGGGAGCAATAGGAGCTCTGAAGCTCCTGCGTGCGGAACTCCAGCTCCTGTTGCAGGGCCAGCAGCTTCTTCTTCAGTTGCTGTAGTTGCCGCAGATGACACTGCTTATTGGACCTGAAGTCTATCTGGGTCTCCCCGAATGTCAGTATCTGGGCTTGATTCTTGTTCTGTAGCAGACAGGATGTACAGCACAGGGTTAGAGGTCGCAGAGCACACAGTCAGGGTTAGAGGCTGCAGAATGGGCAGTCACTCTTTGGCCTTTTTGCATTTGCTCAAAATTCGTTCACACCCAGCTCTCTGCCCTTGGATGTTTTCATCCACAGAGAAAATTCTAAACGTTTCACTACATTCCTTGAGCACCGTATCCCTTCACATTCTCACTCTGCAAGAAGGAATCAAAATAAGCAAAAATGATTCTTTAAAAAATTTAAAATGACATCTGTTAATGTGTGTGTGTGTGTGTGTGTGTGTGTGTGTGTGTGTGTGTGTGTGTGTGTGTGTGTGTGTGTGTGTACATTCTCTCTTCCCCTGACAGTACACAGCTAACCCACACTCTTCCTGAAAGGCTTCTGGATCATTCACCGTGTACACGGAACCCCCTCTCTGTCCCATGTCCTCTGCTGACAGGACACATCCCTGAGTTATTTTACCAGGAAAATTGAAGTTTTGCTTTGGTGCATTTCTTATCCTCACCCGTTATGACAATGACATGTGGAAGGGGTAGATAATGAGGTGGTGGTCTTAATTAGTTTCCATCTTTCCACTCGTTCTTCAAGGCTCAGTTCATATCTCTATCTCCTTGTTGGGCTTGTTAACCTGCCTTTGTTGTAGGACTGTAGACCTACCGGCACATCCTTTTTGTGCTGTTTCTTATTTTGCTTGAAATTACTTCTGTGTGTCTTTTATTCTACTTACATTATAAACACCCACAGAGTAATGACCATGTCTGTTCCTACAGGGTATAGATGAGAGATTCATGCATAGCTCTGTATTTAGATGGAAGCAATGAAAGCCTGGCCTGGGAAATTTTGTTGACTCTCAAGACTTCATTGTATGGCCTTGGTCTCACTAACAGAATGCATTTAACAAAACAGCATTTAAGCATGATTTGGAATATTTCTTTATTTTCTTTTTTTTAAATTTTCATATAATGCTTTATCTCCCTCAGTGATTTTGGGTTGGAACTAATCTATTGGAGGTGCAGCAAAGACAGTCCAAATTTTCATTTAAATAATTTTTTATAATTTTTATTTGAATTAGAAAGATTATTTTACATGTCAATCCCAGTTCCCCCTCCCTCTCTCCTCATCCCCTGTCCCTGTCAACACCCTACCTATCCCATACCCTTTCTGCTCCCCAGGGAGGGTGAGGCCTTCCGTAGGGGGGTCTTCAGAGTCTGTCATATCCTTTGGGATAGGGCCTAGGCCAACCCCCTGTGTCTAGGCTCAGGGAATATCCCTCTATGTGGGTTGGGCTCCCAAAATCCATTCCTATGCTAAGGCTAAGTACTGATCCACTACAAGGGGCCCCATAGATTTCTGCAGTCTTCTCACTGACACCCACATTCAGGGGGTCTGGATCAGTTCTATGCTGGTTTCCCAGCTATCGGTCTGGGGACCAAGAGCTCTCCCTTGTATAGATCAGCTGTTTCTGTGGGTTTCACCAGCCTGGTCTGGACCCATTTGCTCATCAGTCCTCCTCCTCTGCAACTGGATTCCAGTTCAGTTCAAGGTTTAGCTGTGGTGTCTGATTCTACTTCCACCAGCAGCTGGATGAAGGCTACAGGATGGCATATAAGTCAGTCATCAATCTCATTATCAGGGGAGGGCATTTAAGGTAGCCTCTCTTCTGTTGCTTAGATTGTTAATTGGTGTAATCTTTGTAGATCTCCAGACATTTCCCTAGTGCCTGATTTCTCTTTAAACCTATAATGGCTCTTTCTCTTATGGTATCTCTTTCTTGTTCTCTTCTGTTCTCCCCCCAACTCAACCTCTCTACTGGATCATGTCCTCCTCACCCCTTCTCTTCTCCCTTTCTCAATTCTCTTAGTTCCATCTCCCCTCCCCCCATCCTCCCAATTTGCTCAGGAGATCTTGTCCCTTTCCCCTTTTCCAGGGGACCATGTATGTCTCTCTTAGGATCCTCCTTGTTTCCTAACTTCTCTGGCCGTGTGGATTGTAGGCTGGTAATCCTTTACTCTATGTCTAAAATCCACATATGAGTGAGTACATACCATGTTTGTGACTGGGTTACCTCACTCAGAATAGTTTCTTCTAGTTACCTCCATTTGCCTGTGAATTTCAAGATTCCATTGTCCCCCCCCCCAGCTGAGTAGTACTCCATTGTGTAAATGTACCACATTTTCTCTATCCATTCTTCAGTTGACGAGCATCTAGGTTGCTTCCAGTTTCTGGCTATTACAGATAATGCTGCTATGAACATGGTTGAACAGATGTCCTTGTTGTATGAATGTACTTCTTTTGGGTATATGCCTATGAGTGGAATTGCTGGATCTTGTGGTAGACTGATTTCCAATTTTCCTGAGGGATTGCCATACTGATTTGCAAAGTGGCTGTACAAGTTGGCACTCCCACCATCAGTGGAGAAGTGTTCCCCTTTCTCCATATCCTCTCCAACATAAACTGTCATTGGTGTTTTTTATTTTAGCCACTCTGACAGGAGTAAGATGGTATCTCAGAGTTGTTTTGAGTTGCATTTCCCTGATAGCTAAGGATGTTGAACACTTTCTTAAGTGTCTTTCAGCCATTTTAGATTCCTCTATTGAGAATTCTCTATTTAGTTCTGTACCCCACTTTTTAATTGGATTATTTGGTGTTTTGGAAACTAGCTTCTTGAGTACTTTGTAAATTTTGGAGATCAGCCCTCTATCAGATGTGGGGTTGGTGAATATCTTTTCCCAGTCTGTGGGCTGTCATTTCGTCTTGCTGACTGTGTCCTTTGCCTTATAGAAGCTTCTCAGTTTCAGGAGGTCCCATTTATTAATTGTTGATTTCAGTGTCTGTGCTACTGGTGTAATGTTCAGGAAGTGGTCTCCTGTACCAGTTCGTTCAAGGGCATTTCCTACTTTCTCTTCTAATAAGTTCAGTGTGGCTGGATTTATGTTGAGGTCTTTGATCCACTTGGACTTAAGTTTTGTGCATGGAGATAGATAGTCTTCTACATGCCAGCATCCAGTTATGCCAGCACCATTTTTGTTGAAGATACTTTCTTTATTCCATTGTATAGCTTTAGCTTCTTTGTCAAAAATCAGGTGTTTGTAGATGTTTGAGTTAATTTCAGGGTTTTCAACTTGATTCCATTGGGCTACCTGTCTATTTTTGTGCCAATACCAAGCTGTTTTCAGGGCTATAGCTCTATAATAGAGCTTGAAATCAGGGATGGTGATGCCTCCTGAAGTTCCTTTATTGTACAATGTTGTTTTGGCTATCCTGGGTCTTTTGTTTTTCCATATAAAATTGAGAATTGTTATTTCAAGGTCTGTGAAGAATTGTGCTGGGATTTTGATGGGGATTGCATTGAATCTGTAGATTGCTTTTGGCAAGATTGCCATTTTTACTATGTTGATCCTACCTATCCAAGTATCTTCTGGTATCTTCTTTAATTTCTTTCTTTGAAGATCAAAATTCTTATGATACAGGTCTTTCACTTTTTTAGTTAGCGTTACCACAAGGTATCTTATGTTATTTGTGGCTATTGTAAAGGGTGATGTTTCTCTGATTTTTTTCTCACACATTTATCATCCATATATAGTAGGGCTACTGACTTTTTTGAGTTAATCTTGTATCCTGCCACTTTGCTGAATGTGTTTATCAGCTGGTAGAGTTTTTTGGGTCACTTATGTAGACTATCATATTGTCTGCAAACAGTGAAAGCTTGACTTCTTCCTTTCCAATTTGTATCCCCTTGATCTCCTTTTGTTGTCTTATTGCTCTAGCTAGCACTTCAAATACAATATTGAAGAGATATGGAGAGAGTGGACAGACAGCCTTGTCTTGTTTCTGATTTTAGAGGAATAACTTTGAGTTTCTCTCCATTTAGTTTGATGTTGGCTGTTGGTTTACTGTATATTGTTTTTACTATGTTCAGGTATGTTCCTGTTATCCCTGATCTCTCCAGGACCTTTATCATGAAGGGGTGTTGGATTTTGTCAAAGGCTTTTTCAGCATCTAGTGAGATGATCATGTGGTTTTTGTTCTTCAGTTTGTTTATATGGTGGATTACATTGATAGATTTTCGAATGTTGAACCAACCCTACATCCTGGGGATGAAGCCTACTTGATCATGGTGGATGATTTTTCTGATGTGATCTTGGATTCGGTTTGCCAGTATTTTATTGAGTATTTTTGCATCAATGTTCATGAGGGATATTGGTCTGTAGTTCTCTTTCTTAGTTGTGTCTTTGTGTGGTCTAGGTACCACACAAAGTAATTGTAGGCTACAAGGTAATTGCAGCCTCATAAAGAGAGTTTGGCAATGAACCTTCTGCTTCTATTGTGTGGAACAATTTGAGGAGTATTGGTATTAGCTCTTCTTTAAATTTCTGGTAGAATTCTGCACTGGCTCTGGGCTTTTTTTTTTGGTTGGGAGACATTTGATGACTGCTTCTATTTCCTTAGGGGTTATAGGTCTGTTTAAGTTGCATATCTGTTCTTGATTCATTTTTGATAAGTGATATCTGTCCAGAAAATTGTCCATTTCCTTTAAATTTTCGAATTTTGTGGAGTACAGGTTTTCAAAGTATGACCTGAAGATTCTCTGGGTTTCTTCAGTGTCCATTGTTATGTCCCCCTTTTCATTTCTGATTTTGTTAATTTGCATGTTCTCTCTCTCTGCCTTTTGGTTAGTTTGGATAAAGGTTTGTCTATCTTGTTGATTTTCTCGAAGAACCAACTCTTCCTTACATTGATTCTTTGTATGGTTTTCCTGGTTTCTACTTTATTGATTTCTGTCCTCAGTTTGGTTATTTCCTGGCTTCTCCTCCTCCGGGGTGAATTTATTTCCATTTGTTCTAGAGCTTTCAGTTGTGATGTCAACTCTCTGGTATGAATATTCTCTAGTTTCTTCATGTGAGCACTTAGAGCTATGAACTTTCCTCTTTGTACTGCTTTCAAAGTGTCCCATAAGTTTCAGTATGTTGTGTCTTCATTTTCATTGAATTCTAAGAAGTCTTTAATTTCTTTCTTTATTTCTTCTTTGACCCAGGAATGCTGCAATTATGTGTTGTTCAATTTCCATGAGTTGGTAGGTTTTCTGCAATTTGTGTTGGTTTTGAATTCTAACTTTAAAGCATAGTGGTCTGATAAGACACAGGGTGTTAGTTTTATGTTTTGTATCCGTTGAGGTTTGCTATGTTGCTGAGTATGTGGTCAATTTTAGAGAAGGTCCCATGTAATGCTGAAAAGAAGGTATATTCTTTTGTGTTTGGACGGAATGTTCTATAGATGTCTGTTAAACCTAATTGGGTCATAACTTCTGTTAGTTCCTTTGTCTCTTTGTTAAGTTTTTGTCTGGTGGTCTTGTCCTGTGGTGAGAGTGGGGTGTTGAAGTCTCCCATTATAAGTGTGTGAGGTATTATTTGTGATTTGAGTTTTAATAATGTTTCTTTTACAAACATTGTTGCCTTTGTATTTGTGGCATAGATGTTTAGAATTGAGACTTCTTCCTGATGGATCTTTCCTTTGATGAATATGAAATGACCTTCTTCACCTCTTTTATTGATTTTAATTTGAAGTCGAATTTGTTAGCTACTAGGATAGCTACCCCAGCTTGCTTCTTGGGTCCATTTGATTGGAATATCTTTACTCTGAGGTAATGTCTATCTTTGAATTTGAGGTGTGTTTCTTGTATGCAGCAGAAGGATGGATTCTGTCTTTGTATCCACTTTGTTAGCCTGTGTCTTTTTATAGGTGAGTTAAGACCATTAATATTGAGGGAAATTAAAGAGCATTGAGTGCTTATTCTTGTTTGTTTTTGATGTGTTTTTGGTAGTGCTATTGTATGTGGATTTACCCTGCTTTTTCTTTTTGGTTTTGGTAAAGTGGGTTTATCTATTGCCTATGTTTTTGTAAGTGTAGTTGATTTCCTTAGGTTGGAGTTTTCCTTCCAGTACTTTCTGTAGGATTGGATTAGTGGTTACATATTGTTTAAATCTGGTTTTGTCATGGAATATTTTGTTTTCTCCATTTATGGTGATTGAAAGCTTTGCTGGGTATAGTAGTCTGGGCTGGCTTCCGTGTTCTCTTAGAGTTGGTAGAATATCTATCCTGGTCCTTCTGGCTTTCAGAGTTTCCATGGAGAAGTCTAATTCTGATAGGTTTGCCTTTATATGTTACGTGGCCTTTTTTCTTTGCTGCTCTTAATATTCTTTCTTTATTCTGTACATTTGATTTTTAATTATTATGAGACTAGGGGACTTTCTTTTGTGGTCCATTCTATTTGGTGTTCTGTAGGCTTCTTATACTTTCATTGGCATATCCTTAGGCTGGGAAGGTTTTCTTCTATGATTTTGTTGAGTATGTTTTCTGCACCTTTGAGTTGGGTTTCTTCACCTTCTTTTATACCTATTATCTTTAGTTTGGTCTTTTCACGGTGTGCCATATTTCCTGGATATTTTGCATTAGTGATTTGTTGGGTTTAAGATTTTCTTTGCTTGATGAATTTATTTCCTCTAGTTTATCTTCAATGTCTGAGATTCTGTCTTCCATCTCTTGTATTCTGTTGGTTATGCTTGCATCTGTGGTTCCTGATTGTTTACTCAGCTTTTCTATTTCCAGCATTCTCTCAGTTTGTGTTTTCTTTATTGTATCTATTTCAGTTTTCAGGTCTTGAACTGTTTCCTTCAGCTGTTTAATTGTATTTCCTTGGCTTTCCTTGATTTCTTGGATATGTTGGTTTGTCTTTTCTACCATTTCTCTGAAGGATTTTCTCATTTCCTCTTTTAGGGTCTCTATCATCTACACGAAGTTTTAAAGGTTGTTCTCTTCTGTTTCATCTGTGTTGGGATGTTTAGGTCTTGCTGGTGTAGAGTCCCTAGACTCTGGTGTCATCTTATTGGTTTTTCTGTTGTTGGATGTGTTCTTATATTGCCATCTTCCCATATCTTCTTCCAGTGGGTACAGGTGGTGTCTCTTTCTTTCCTGGTGTGTATGGGTCTAAGGTTCTCTTCTGGTGGGTGCAAGAGGGTTCGATACTCTTATTGGTCTCAAGGTGGGTGCAGGCAGGTCTGAGGCACTCACTCTTCAGGTGGGTGGGAGCTGGACTAGCACAGAGATGTCAGCAGACTCTGGGTTTCTTGGTTCTCAGGGGCCGAGTCAACCTGCCTGTAGACCCCAGGACGGGAATTCCCAGAGTGAGCAGGCAGAAGTTGAGCCCAAGGCAGGGGCCGAAGCAGCTCACCTCTGCCCTGAGTGGGGGAAGGAATAGCCCAGTGATCTCAGAAGACTCAGAGTTGCTTTGTCCTCAGGGGCTAAGTCAATCTGTCAGCAGACCCCAGGATGGGAGTTCCCTGGAATATTTTTTTAAAACGTATTTTCTTTTACTTTTTCCATATATGAGTGCTGTATTTACATAATTTCCATCCCCCAATCTTCTCTTCCAGCTCTTCCCATATCTCTCTACTCCCTCTCAAATTCATGATCTCTTATTCTTTAATTATTAACTTTCTATCTCCCATGTATCATCTATCAATCTCCTATCTATCTATCTATCTATCTATCTATCTATCTATCTATCTATCTCTCATCTATCTATTTACTATCTACCTATATATCCATCCACCTGACCTACTGAGTTTATTTATTGTTGTTAGTATGTGTTTAGGGCTGTGTACTTGGGTTGGGACAACCTATCAGAGGTCTTGTTTATGGAGATAACTATAACTTTTCTCAGCTGTTCTCAGCAATCCTTGATAGCCTGTAGCTCTTCATCTAGGGTAGGGTCTTGTAAAATTTCCATCATCCCCTTTGGCATGTAAACTGGTGTTGTCACTATCAAGTTTTACTTAAGCAGCCATACTGTTGAGGTCTCCCAAGTGTAGCTTTCTGGCCTTGTCTAGAAGACAGGTTCTCATAGCAGCTATCCTGGTCCTTTGCCTCTCATAATTTTCCCACCTTCTCTTCAATGATTCATCCCAAGCCTTAGGTGTAGGGGTTGCATTGTAGATATCTATCACTTTGGTGTCCCACAGTCTCTGTCATGCAAATTAGGGCAGTCCCGTTTGATTTAAATTTACTTCTGGTCCAAGACTAGGGTCACTTGTTCTCCACATCTTGCCAAGATGTGGAGCGCTGTAATAGTTACTGTTTGCTGAAAAAAAATGCTTCTCTGATGAGGGGTGAAAGCTACATTTTAGAACACAGGTAGAAATGATATTGGTTTAGGAAAATGGCAGTAGTAGGTTTTCCTTTAGGGTTTATGGCATCTAGCCACAGGTAGTTGGCTAGGTTTGCAGTAAGAGGCATGAAATTCCCTCCTACTGAATGAGCCTCAAGTTCAGTTAGACATCTGTTGGTTACCCATGAGATAGAAATGCCACTATTGCACCATTGAAGATATCTTGTTGGGCTGGTGATTGTTGTAGTTTGTGGGTTTTCCAGCTTTGTAGGACTATTGACTGCTTTTTCCCCTTGGCACTTTGCATTATACCTTCCAATACTCTTCAAGCCAGTCTTCAGAAGGCTTGCAGGTCAGTTCCAGCTCAGTTTCTCCAGGTCCTATGTTCAAAGTATGTGGTATGTTCAGCACTAGGATCTTAAATTTTTGTTTGTTTGCTTATTGAGTACACTGGATGAGGGCTGATGGGCAAGGCAGTAAGTAGAGTACACCTGCAGCCTAGTTTAGACCAATGGTGGGCTGTCTTCCTATGACCAGATACGCTTCTTTATGTGTAGCTTGTACCATGTGAAGGAGGGCAGTCAGATCAGTTGGTATATGGGACTTTAAATGAGCCACTGTGCATGAGTTTCCAGTCATTCAGATCAGGGCAGCCTTGGCTGATCCAAATTCAGTCCTGGTCCAAGTCTAGGGTCACAGGGCATTGGGCTGCATTTTTATGGTGTCATTCCAGCTTGGCCTGGTCTCCATCATGATTTTCAAGCCTGTCTGGGACTTTTCATGGAGAAAGACTGACTCAGAGAAAAGACAACCCTCACTAACTTCCTATGCATCACTGTGGTATGTACAGAATAGGGTTTTACCTTCAGGTTCTGGGAGACTACTAAGAACAAAAATAGCTATATGGTTTTTCAGTTTCTTGGACTCAAGGCATTAAAAATAATGGTGCTATAGTTTTACTGAAGTTTCATAATTTGTAAATGGTTAAAAGCATGCCATTGCTAAGTATGCAATTTGCTAATTTGTACAATTTGGTATTTGTAGATTTATGAGAGTGGGCTGTAGAGATGGCTCAATTAATGAAGTTTCTGCTGTGTAAGCATAAGGGCCTGAGGTCAAATCCCTAGAAGCTATGTAAAAGCCAGGCATTGTCATTAGAGTCTGGAGCAATAGCCCTGCTTATGTGGGGTGACAGCAGAGACAGGTAGATAGACACACTGCCCAAACTTTTTAGCCATCCAGCCTAGCCAATTCAGCGAGAGACCGTGTCTCAAGAGATAAAGTAGAGAGGAATAGTGGAAGACATCTCCTGTGGCTTCTATATCATAAATATATGTACCTGTGCATTCTACATACACACATGCATATGAGAGAGAGAGAGAGAGAGAGAGAGAGAGAGAGAGAGAGAGAGAGAGAGAGAGAGGAGAACAGCAGAGTTCATTGTGGGCAAAAGTATTGCAAAGCAGAGTAAAGCAGACAGGAAGAGGAGATAGGTAGGGTAGTTTATCATTTCATAATAAAAGTTTTGATGGAAAAGTTCATAGACAATGTGGGTTGAGTCCAAATGGGAAGGAGGCAAAGAAGAAGAATGGCAGAACCATGTAGCAGGGATGTTCCAGAGAAATATAATAGCAAATCTGTTACAGACAAGAAGGTGCAATTCTGTGGTGCTAATTGAGGATCCCTGGAGAAGCTCTGGCCGCTGTGCTCTGTTGAAGCAGAGAAAGTAAAGGCAGAGGAATGATGCCAGTTGAGGAGAGAAAAAGGACACTGGGTCCTGTAGGGTAAGGAGGCCATTGTGAGGTCCTTAGCTTCTTCCAGGTGATGACAGCCCCATGGAGAGCACCATGAAAGGAATTCCAAGACCATTCATAGTGTTTACAAAGGACACATGACATGTTCTACTGAAAGTCGACTGTAAGAAAGGAAAGACAGTAGCAGAGAAAGTGCACAGGAGGTGGTGAGTGGAAGAATCCAGGCAAGGGCAGAGTGGTGTGGAACAAGGCAGTAGCAGTGGAAGACAGGAGAAATGGTTGGATTCTAGATATGTTTTGAAAATAGAGCCTTCAGAATCCACTGCTGAGTTAGATGTTAGACTGTGGAGTATCATGGTCATCTAGTCAGAGTTATTTTAACAGGCTAGCATGAGTCACCGGAGAGATGGAGTATTAATGAAATGTATCTGAGACCCTAAGGAAAGAAACTTTAAGTGAGAAGGGTGGTGGTAGCAGGGATGAGGTAAAGACATCCCTGCTCAGAACCACAGAGACAAACACCGATTGTGTCATCCCGATGAGAGTTACTCTTTTTCAGCCACCTTTGAAATTTATCTCACCGGCATGCCTCAGAATTAAGAAGATGGACAAGAAATGGACCACTATTGTCACCAGGCAAAAGAAATATTTAGGAAAGACAAGTTGAATGTTTGGATCAAGTAACTCATGAATGCAGCTGCAATGAAGGGGATGAGACTTCTCAAAGATGAAATTTGTATTTTCAGCAGGTAGCTACAATTGTTTATGTAGAATACTGTTAGGTGCTTTCAGCTTTCCCAAACTAAGAATATTGGCTGTTCTCACAACTCATTCATAAATGATGTTTGGAGATGAGGGATTGGGCATGCATGTGAGTGTATGTGACTCTCTCTTTCCTCTGTTTTTTGTCTCTCTCTCTCTGTCTCTCTGCCTCTTCCTCTCTGTCTGTCTCCTCTCTCTCTGTCTCTGTATATACTCCTCCCACAGGCACACAAATGTCTATACAGGGAAGTCTTCCAAGAGCTCAAATCCCCTTGTCTATGCAGAGAGAGAGGCTATTGGGAGCTATATAGAAAAAAAGTTATTGCAGCTAAATAATGTGGACTGAGCTAACATGAGGTGTGAACATTTTGGATTGGAGTTGCTTCTGAGGGACATGCTTCAGTGAAGAAAATACCACCAATCCCTTATTGTTTTGGCTCACGCCATTTTTTCTCTTGACTTTTTGGAAGACAAGCTGATTCCTGACAGTTAAGTCCTTGGGTCTAGTGTGTAACACGATTTGGATCTGCCTCTCTCCTGCTGGACACGGAGACCCCAGCTGAAAGCCCGCTGCCGTCTCTTTGTGTATATTCCTTGGTTGCCTTTCCCTGTTCTTATGTCGCCATTTTTATGTTCATTGTCCAAAAGAATGAGAAAAGCATTCTTTGTTTGAAAGAAGCAAAATTGTCTTTGGGCGTTTCCTCCCAGCACCCGGGGATGCCAGGAGAGCTCAGAATTGCTCATTGGCTTCGGAGCTTCCTGTGGGTATAAAACGTCTTTTCCTGAGTGCTGCGCGTGAAGCTCTACATCCTGGCAGCAACACTAATGAACTGTGAATCACTTCTCTTCCCCACAGGTCATGCGGAATGTTTCTGGATTTTACTTTAGTTGGGGGTAACACGATAGAACAGCCAGATAATGGGGGTTGTTTTGGACTCTTGCCGTACATAATAAATCTGGCACCTGTAGAAGGCACCTGTAGAAGGAAGATGCTTCCTTCTACATAATAAATTTGTTACACACTAGACCCAAAGACTTAACTGTCAATGGTGCTGATCATGAAGACCCGAGAACTGCTTAAATTCACAGAGTACCCGAGATTCTATGGGATGGGAGCTTTAGACATTTGTGTATTATAGATGCCTATGGGCTTGGAGAAACCACATTTTAAAGATGAGGAGAAATACCTAAAATTAGTTCAGACCTATTAAATTTCTGCTTATTTGTCCTTATGTATTTAAAAGTTTATTTTCTTAACTCTTGATAGATGTGAACTAATACATGATAGGCTAAATTCATAGTTTACTTACAATTGTTAAAGGACAGATACAGAAAGTCACCACTACACTTTAGGGTGTGTGGTGTGTGTGGTGTGTGTGTGTGTGTGTGTGTGTGTGTGTGTGTGTGTGTGTGTACGTGTGGTTGTGCATACATGTGGGGCCAGAGGTTGACATCAGGTGTCTTCCTCAATTATTTTTCACCTTAGTATTTTGAGACAGGGTCTCTTACAGCATCTGGAGCCTGCCATTTCGACTAAGCCAGCTCTGAGCTCCAGGGATTTGCCATTTCCTCCTAACCCATTGCTAGGCTTGCAGGATGTGTGCCACCACCTCCAGCTTTAACTCAGATGCTGGCCATCTTCACTCAGATCCTCATGCTTGCACTGTAGCCCACCTCCCTAGTCCCAGTCTTTTTTCTTCAGTGTTTTTTTTTTCCTAGTGAAGATATAGATGTTATGTTCTTCCTTAACTTTTGTTTTGGAATCTGGAAAGAAAAGAAATACAAGCAAGTTGGAAGTGCCTTTCAAGAAGTAATACTGGCTCTCTAGGTGACTGTCCAGGGTTGGATGAGACTCTGGAGGCCATCTGGTGGACCAGATTTCTCAGCTAGATTTCTGTCCTGGTATCAGCCACATGAAAAGCTGGAGATCTCTGGTTGCCCATAGGAATATGTTCCCATATTTCGTCAACCTTTTGTCCCCACTGTGGCCAAAGATATTATAACTATTGCTCCTTCTTTGCCTATGAGGCCACTTGATCACAGAAGGAAATTAATTGGCCTGGCGTGATTCGTTTTTTTGAAAAGTCACATTGGTTTCCACCCAATACTTTGTGCTTTTTGAAGTTGATGCTAATTGATTGATGTTAAGTTCTATATTTTCCCTGATATTGAAGTGAAGCTGACAGGTCTATAATTACCAGGATTGTCCTTTCTCCCTTTTTAAAAAGATGAGCACTTCATTTACCCTTTTTTAGTCTACAGGGACTTTCTTTATCCTCTTGAGTTCTCAAAAATAATCACTAGCAGCTATGTAATAACACCTGCCAGTTCCTTAAGCACTCTCAGAAGAATGTCACCAGGCCCTGCTGATTTGCCTAAAGCCGGCTTTTCAAAATCCCTTTTAACCATTTATTCCCTCTTCAGGCTTGCATGTTCTGCTGTCACAGGTTGGCATTGTTCTGTTAACTGTGTCCCTGATGGTTTTCTTTATTCATTTAAGAACTTAGAATTCCTCCGTCTTTCCCTAGTCATTACCGTGAACGTCTTTCCCCATCTTTGAGGCATTGAGTGAGATATTTCCTTGGAACTCCATGTTAACCTTCTACATCATCAGAGAGGGTTGTCCATTACTTCCTATGTAATGTATAAGCTATGTGCCCTTTTGTTGTATTCAGCAACAGGCGTTTTATTAAAATAAATGTTTGTGGTTTAGACATTCTTCTCACCGAATCTCTGCTTACATGGGATCCATTTTTTAAAAAGCTACTTTGGAACGATTTGCTAATCCTAGACGAATGCCAAAAAGATGACAAATTTCTCATGGATCCTCTTTAACATTGTCCCAGTGCTGCCTTCTTATGTAACCAAATTAAGAAATTAATGTTGGTAAATCATTAGGAATGGAACTAGATACAGTTTTTGAATTTTGCATATTTTCCGTTAAGTTATACTTTCTGTTCTATGAACCAATTCAAGACCACACATTGCATTTAGCAAATTCATTACAATTGCTTTCATTATCAATGGTTCAAAATGATAGTGTGATAATACTCACCAGGCTTCTACTTATCTTTAGATATTCAACTAATTACCTTCGCTTGAAAGATGAACATCTGCTTTGTATACCTTTATACTAAAAATGGTGCCCTCCATACATCTCCCAGGTTAGTTCAATGACATGAGTTCCAGTTCATAGGTATGGTCCCCATGCCCCCAGCAATGCATAAAACCTGGGTCAATTGCTATAAAGGCTCTCCCTTTTCTGATTTAATGTTATTTATTTGGTTTCAGCTGTGTGTGTGTGTGTGTGTGTGTGTGTGTGTGTGTGTGTGTGTGCGCGCGCGCGTGTGTGCGCGTGTGTGCGCGTGTGTGTTTCTGAGTAGTTCGTGCATTTGTGTGGAGGCTAGAAGTTGATGTCACACATCTTCCTCAGTTGCCTCCCACCTTATTTTTGGATAAACAGTCTTGCAATAATGTGTAGCTTTCTTTCCTATTCAGTTTGACTGGCTGACTGGCAAGGCCCAGGGCTCGCTCTGCCTCCAGCTCCCCAGTGCTGAGATGATAGGCATGCATGGCCCCAGTGTTTTATATGAATACTTTTCAGACGCCACTCTTTATGAGTCCTGACGATTCAAACACAGGTTCCCATGCTTGTGCATCAGGCACTTTACCTACAGAGCCATCTCTCCAGTTTCTGACTTGTTTTAGGGAAGGCTAGTCTAGATTTTTCGACATAGGCCAGGATGGTATAAGCTGGTAATTCCCTTGTTTCAAGCTGCCTAGCTCTGGGATTTCAGGTGTGTACCACAACACCCAGTCTTTGGTCATAATGTCATTTTTATATCTTTGTTGATCTTCTTCTCCTTTCACCCTGAGTCATTCTGACTAGCGGGAGGGGGCGGGTAAGGCACACACTGAAGGAGTTATTCAGTCTCAGGGTCAGGCAAGTGCAGGCTGGTACCCAAAGGGTGAAAGGCCTGTAAGCTCTGCTCCCTGGGTACCCTACTTTGAAACAATTCCCTATCTTAAAAAAAGAATATATTCCATGCATGGTGGCACACACTTTTAATCCCAACACTCAAGAGTCAGAGTCAGGAGGATCTCTGTGAGTTCGAGGTCAGCTTGGTCTACATAGCAAGTTCCAGGACAGCTAGGGTGTTACACAGAGAAACCCTGTCTCACCCCACAAAAGATTTTATTTTAAATTGTAATTATGAGGGCTGGAGAGATGGCCCAGAGGTTAAGAGCACTGCCTGCTCTTCCAGAGGTTCTGAGTTCAATTCCCAGCAACCATATTGTGGCTCACAACCATCCATTATGAGATCTGGTGCCTTCCTCTGGCCTGCAAAGATATATGCAAGCAAATACTGTATACATAATCAATAAATAAATCTTTAAATTGTAATTACATGTGTTTGTGTGTCTGAGTGTGCTTATGCAGATGAATGAAATACACATGGGGGTCAGAAGAGGACGTCAGGGACCCTGGAACTAGAGTTGTAAGAGGTGTGAGCTGCCTAGCAGTGGGAGTCAACTTGGTCTTCTGCAAGAGCAGCACGCTCTTGATGGCTGAGTCATCTCTCCAGTCCCAGAACATCATTCTCTTTGCCACAACCTCTGTTGTGCTCCTGGGCTTTGGAGTCTGTACTCTCTGATTTACAGGGTCATGCACTTTCCCTTCCATCACCCATCTTCCTCTCTTTCTGTTTCTTTTGTTGCCCATAACATCTGTATAATATTTTACTCTTCTCCCCTAAGTATGGTCCTGAATCATGACCTCCTGCCTGCTTCCTCAGCTCCTCATCAGTATTAGTCAAAATCCCAGAAAGCCCAGTGTTTTTCCTTTGTCAACACAGTACATTTCTAGCGGAAGGCAGGTCTTAAAGGGGATTTGAGGAGAGGAGTGTAGGTCTCCATGTAATTGTGTATTTGTATGCGTAGTCTGCAATTTAAATTTTGCACTAAGTGCTAGGAAAAAAAGGGGCTTGTTTTAAAAGCTTGTCTCAAGCTGTTAGACCTTCTTCTGGGCAATTAGAATAATAAAATGCAATTTAATGCCTTTCTCCCTCCAAGTTTCCAGATACATTTATAAACCGTTTGGCTTTCTCTGACTGGGGTGATAAGTAAATTCATGATAGCTGTAGTGGAAATATTCTAAAATGTTAATATTTAGAAAGGAATAAATTGTGATCATCATCCTGAGATTGATTTAGGAAAACCAGTGGATTTTTTTTTTTTTTTTTTGTCTTTTTGTGACTTCCTGAGGAAGGGTGGAAAGGTCAATAAGATGTGGTAGAATTGCGTTGCTGGTAGCATATTCAGGCAGCTTCAGGGAACAACGTGTGGTTTATATTGGGAAGTGGTGAGTTCTGGGAGCATGCTAACTGATACAATGAGGAGAGACCAGGTCCCTGAGCACCAGGAACACATGGCTACCTACACAGCAGCCGAGGGTCTAACCCAGGGATTCAGAAAGGGCTTGTGCAACAAGTAACTATGTTTACATGGAACTCAGTTTATAAACAGAAAAAGCAACCACAGTAAGGAATTCTCAGAAATCATTCCATCTGATCCCCCAGTTTGTGTCAATATATTTAGAGACTGGTTTAAACACTTCAGGTTTAAAGTTTTCTAAGAGGAAGAGAATCTCAGGTTGAAGTGAAATTGCTCAGTTGGTGAACTGTCTAGACCTATAGGTTAGTGTTAATTCAAAGTCAGTCTTGAGAAAGACTAGCATGCCATGAGGGCTGCTCCAATATGGTATGGGTTGCCAAGTGACTTGCTTGGGCTGTGAAGTCAGGCCCTGTACCAAGGCACTGAGTGTCAAGTAGTTTATGTGGGAGGTTGGTTATAGAAATTTCAGCCACATTAGGGATTGAGACAAGGGAGAGAAGCAGGTTAAGCTTGTTATGACTGGTCCACTGGGTTCAGTCCCATTGAGAGAGAGCAAAGAACCAGCCTAGAGTTAACTTGCACTAAGGGGGAAAGGGATGTAGTTGTTTGATTAATCTTCTCCCTATTTATTATTGGTTGAGGACCCTCTGGCGGTTGCTTTTTGAGTGACTGGATTCCAGCCCTCAGAAGAACAGCTCCCAGGCAGTGAGGCACATCAGAACACCTGTCAACTGATGCGCAGAGATACCTCAGAGCAAGCACAGAGGCTCTCATTGCCATGGCTAATACTTGGAAATTTGCCTAAGACCCGTCCTTATATCAATCGCCATGATCTAGTATTTTCAAGACAAGCTAAATCCAGATAAGGAAAGAGATACTATTTTATATCTCAATAATGCTGGAAATAGCTAGATTGAAAAATCCCAAAGATAGGAATAATTTCTTTTGTGCCAGAGTATGTGTGCTCAGTTAGTACTCTGAGTAACCCACGGTAGAACTTTCTTTTTTATCCCATCAAAAGAAGCTATGGTAGTCAGGGGCCCGAGGCAGGCAGCTGCTGCCTGTTGGCGGTGCTGTGCCTTACGTGGTTGTTATTCATCATGACTTCCTCCACACATAGCTGGTTCTCTTGCAAGGTCTTCCCCTGTCTCTTGCAGACATCATGGAGATTCTTGATATCCATTTGCAGGCTCAAGAGTTTGCTGTTCAGTTTGTTCACGTCTCTGTCTCTCTCCCCGGCCTAGGCAGCCAGAAAAACAAAAGCATCAATTATGAATGATTGAGAAAACACTTGCTTTCCTTCACTGAACAGGTTGACAGAGCAGCTGAATTTGCTGGAAATTCATTCATTGCACCTCTGCTGTTGTTACTCATCTTAGGTAACATTTACACAGGATCCATTTGTGAGGTGTCTGAGTGCCTTGCATTATTCAGACAATTACTTATTTATATTAATTAATCTTCGCCATGCCGCTGTGGGTGCATCAGACAATTCCCCTGTTTTTTTCAGGAGGAAGTCAGTGCCTAGAATGATTCCAGGCACCCAGAGAA
The DNA here is from genome assembly GCF_003668045.3 of Cricetulus griseus. Classification (NCBI taxonomy): domain Eukaryota; kingdom Metazoa; phylum Chordata; class Mammalia; order Rodentia; family Cricetidae; genus Cricetulus; species Cricetulus griseus. The sequence continues at coordinate 185,850,595 of NC_048596.1, read as the reverse complement.
CTGTCTATAAATATTAATGGTTCTGCCACTGATGAAATAAACATATCGAGATGTCAAATGAACTTGTCAAGACTACATTGTATCAGTGATAGAGTTGATGAGGGATTCTGAAGTCTCTTAACTTTCTCTTTATCCGTTAACTACTCCCTCCCCTTGACTATTAACCTAGTGCTTTTCTTAACAAGGCTTCACCATTGGGACCACAAGAGAAAGGCCTGGCCTGATCAGTAAGATCCCTGTCTTTGATTAGGAGTTAGAAGGGTTAGCTAATTGTTGCTAGGCCAGAATGGAAAGTAGTGACTGAGATCAAAACAAAATGTGTAGAGAGTAGCAACTTGGGTGGGGAGGGGGCTGGGTGCAGAGCGATGGCAAGTGGGTGGGCTCTCTATCACCTCATGATACCATTTTCCAGTGTGGGTGGCGGTAATGTGAGAAGAATTTAGCAGGCAGCACTCTGAACCTCTGCAGGGCTTCATTCTGTCACTGTGCTCTTCATCATGTTCACGAGGAAGGAAGAAAGAAGGAGAGAAACTCTCCCAAGTGAACCAGCAAACTGGCTAGGAAGGGCTACTTTTACACAAAGGCCTCTGGGTAACTTTAGCCTGATCCTACAGGAGACTGCAGAGTGTAATGACATCTCAGAGTCGATCTTGATTAGTGGGAATAAGAGTTGAGTTGTCAAACTTCATACAGTGATGTAGTGGCCATGACGGCACCATGGGATGTGAGCTCCCAAGCACTTCCAGCCTTCTGGTGAAAGTGACCTCAGTGACCTTAAAGCAACCATTTTAAGAGGAATACAGAGCAGGACACACAGTAATGGTGCAGGAATCTGAGCTGCCTTTTCAAAGCCTCACATCTGGTTAGGAGGAGGGATCATGGTCTTCTTAACCGTGGAGCCAGGGTTCTGCCACCCTCCCATACTGACTTGGCTTCTGAAATACATGAGCTACACAACACACACTCCCATGGGAACTAGAGACCTGAGATGGATAGACATAGTAAATCAGGCATCAGTGGACAGGTCCGTTTAGGAGACCTTTAGGCAAGGCTAAGGTGGGCCAGAGGACAGTGTGGGAACCGGAACCACAGTGTCAGAGTACCCGGAATCCAGATGGTTCCCAGAAGTACTGCTGCCTCAGCTGATTCACTTCTTCATTTCCATTTAGTACCTGCAGGTTTCCCCCCCACTTTACAGTTTAATTAGGTTAACGGCATGGCTCTGTCATTAAAAGGATTTCATTATCTCAAACTCTCCCTCCTCCTTCCTAGCTCCTGTCCCTCACTCCTCACTTTCAGAAAAATAACAGTGGATGTCAACTGCCCCCAGCATGTAATTACCATTAAGACAATTACCAGGGACTCTCTTAAGAGAATGTGTGTAGAGTGGTTTAAAGAATTGGCATGCAGAAACTGTTTTCTAACTTGAAAACAAAATCCATGGTCCCAACAGGGAGCCGCTGCTTCACCCTAGCACTTTAGATGCCCTTTTCTTGTGGTTGTAGTACAAGGGATGGTGTGGAAACCCATGACACTCAGGGTCCCCTCCTCTCTGGATACATAATCATTTGTGTCATCTGTGAATTGGGTGACAATGCCATGCTTGCCCTAAAGGAGTCTGAGAATGCTCTGCACTCTTGTCTTGATGCTGATTTTGTCTTAAGGTGAGGACCATATTCTAGGGTTGTTTGGAATGGAGCCACACCCACCGAGCGCTCATTACTACAAAGCCAATGAGGCACAACTTAAGCTGCCCCAAGTTACCTATCAAATGCACTCTCTCAAGTTAGTGAAAATATCTGCTCTCTCCAGGTTGGACTATCCTCTGGGTGGAAAGCCTACTGTTACCCCATTCTTTTCCACCACCAGGACTTAAGAGCTGGGCCTTCAACATCATCTAATATAGATATTTAGGATCAGCTTGGAGTCTCTAAGGAAATGTCTTCATTCATAAAACAATAGGTTTGGGATAAAATCATCTTCCTTTGAAGTTTCCTTAGACCAGTTGCATAACAAATGTGTTTTGCTAGATGTCAGATGAAATTTGCTTCTAAAATAAACATGTAACCATTCATTCCTATACAGCAGATCATTGAGGTCTTGAGGTATCAGAACAGGAGTGAAGGCATATGGGGAGCAATGAGACACTCCCTAGCACCCATTTTTAATGCAGTTCATTGTAAGAGGCTGTTCTCAGAAACTTAAGAAAGGCGAGTTTTCTTGGGTCCTTAGTAGAGCTAATTTTTTTCTAATACCTTGTACAAGACATTAGCTGTGAACTATTTATAATTGTATGTAATTTATGGAGAATGAATTCCAGGCAGATGCCCTTAAAGTATCAATGTGCATTAGGTATAGATTTACTCTGACATTTCACCAATCACAGCTCTGTAAGCAGTACTAGGGGCAGGAGATGGACCAACTATTGTAGTGTTGATCCTTGGGCACCATCTGACGCCATCCTGATCTGAAGTTGTTAGTCATGATTGAAACAACAAACCTCTGCTGCTAGGTGAGGTTTTGTCTCCATAAGCTGTGGACTCAGATACCCAGTTTTACTTATACGAGATTCCAACCTGGCTACCCTGTCCAGAAGCACATGATGTTGACTGAGCTACTGACCCACAGGCAAAACAGTAAGCGCTAATACTACAGTTGCGTCCATGGTCATGGAAAATATGCTATTTAATGAGAGTGAATTCTGTATTGATGAAATGAGCCTCTTGTCAAAGAGCATGCCTCCTGAAACACATATTTCAAGATGGGGATGACATTGTGCTCTGAGTTTTAAAGGACTGACGAATAGTTTCATGCTTATTCTCAGGTAGAGCTGGGTCCAAACTTAAGCTTATGACTCAGCAGCACTTGAGGGATAATATCATTCAAAATGGTGGCATTCTTAGGGTTTGGGGACTTGAAGGCTTTGAAAAATTGGAGTTGCAGTTCCGAAGGTGACTTTGGAGTCAAATGGTGACTCAGGTGATCATCTCTGGGGAAATTATTTGTCCGAGAATGAAGATAAATCTTCAATAAATAATGGAAAACCACTTTTAACCATCACCAATGCTACAGCCACTGGATAGATAACAATTTACAGTGAGAGTTATGCTTTAGGAAGCAGAAAGCTTGGGGCTGGTGAGAAGTCTTGGCAGATTACAATGATGGCCACCAAACCTCATTAGCTGAGTTTAAGAACAGGGACCCACGTGGTGGAAGTTGTTTTCTGACCTCTACCTCACCCCTATAAATAGATAAATGTAATAAGATTTTACAAAATCAAAAAGCCTTAAAAACTAATGTTGCCTCAGGAATTTTTACATTTTACTTGTGATAATTGAGTTTACACTTATTAACAGTAATTACAAACATTTATACTGACATTGATGACTATCGGTCCAGGTTTACTTTTATAGAAACACTGCAGTTTTTGCATTACTTTTGGTGGGAATTATAGAAAGTTTTGCCTTGTGAGCACAAATTTTAGAAACATCTCTGCTCACATAGCAAATAATAGAGACCTGGAACTGCTCCAAATCTGGTGACACCGGCACACTTGCAGGTAGGTTCTTTAGGATGCACATGGTATATGGCAGAGACTGGCTACTGTGCAATGTGAGCTGCTTTTTGTTGGCACTTCAGTAGATCCTTCATACTTTGGGCCATCATGTCCTGAGGGGCTATTCTGCTAGAGGGCAGGCTCCAGGAGAACAGGGATCTCTATTTCATTTGCTTTTCAATCTTCCAGCTCCTAGAGCAATGCCTGGCACATTGAAGGTGTTCCGAAGACATATGTTAAATTAAAAAAAAATCCTAGAAATTCATACCAGATCCTTGTTCCCAGCAGAACTAGCAGCAAGTTCCACATGGCAGTAGTAACCCAGCAGGAGAGCCGCAGAAATGTTTGTTTTAGGAGCAGCTTACTTCTTGGCAGAAGCACATGCCAACGTAAGACATCTCTACACTTATCCCAATGGACCTTTTCCATCCTTTGTGGAACAATGAAGGAATACATACATAGAATTTGGCCAATTCTTAGTTGTACAAAGCAGAAAACTCCATTTCTATATCCTGCTAGATAAAAGAAATGTTGGCAAACTATAGAAAATGTCTATTAGGTGCTTTTACACCCATTGCCTGATAATCTACCTGGCAAGCATTTGAAATACATTCTCAACATGTATACTTCTGAGGCCAGGCAAAGGAGGCTCAGAGAGAGTGGGCAGCATGGCCCAGGCCACTCTGCTGTTAGATGTGGACCTGGGGCTTACATCTGGGCTCTTAAATCTATGGTCTGTGGCTTGCTCTGTCCATGGTATTTTATGATGGGTATACCTGGAATGTGGAGGCATGGGGCTTGAAAGAAATCCCTTTCAACAAAGGTTTACCTTCACATATGTAGGAAGTTGGGAGCCTTACCTCTTCTTTCAGTCCCTTGGCAGCTCGAAATTCTCCTTTAAGCTTTAGCATTTTTGTGAGCTTTGTTATAAACCTGAAAAAGTCCAAGTGTTTAAGATGGAAAAAGTATAAACGAGTCCAGCCCTTTAAAGATTTTCCCAGCTGGATCTATGCCCTCAGCAGGGGAGTTGGAAAAATCTCCTAAACTGTTAACAACACCGACTTTCCTACCCATCTGTTTGTGTTTTCACGTGCCTTAAAACCTCTGTGAGGGAGGCAGGACAATAGATTTACATCTTTCCCAGAAAATCAATATGTGGTGGACTAAAAAGTTTCTGAATTCACTCTTCTAGGGAAGAAAAAGTTCTGAGTTAAACTTCCTTTCTAGACTTCTAAATATTCTGAGCATCACATACAGTTAAGGCTTAGCTTTTTAAATAACTAGACAGGTTGTACATGACCTATTTCCATAATAACTGGGGGGGGCAAGAACTACTACTATCCCCATCATACAGAGGAGGAAACTGATGCCCAGAGAGGCTAAGTGGCTTACCCAAGGTCACACAAGCTCTATTACCTACTCCATGAAACTTGCCCACTCATTTTATCACTATGAATTTGAAATGTCTAATGATGTGATTTTTTAAAAAAGCATCTATTTGCCTTGGTGGGGATTATAAAGTTAGAAATCTTGTAAAGTGTTAAGAATTATCTAGATTAAAAAGCTTCCAGTGAAGCTAAAGATGGCCGCACAGGTAATGGTATGTAACTATAGGATGATGCAGTTGAGGTCACAATGCACTGAACTTACTAAAATAATCTAACTCCTTATGTTCTTAACTGTAATACTAGAGGGAATTTCCTTTAAGCACCTACCTGCAGAATGGTTCCAAGAATGAGAAGCCACCAAATACTCATTCTTTGTAGTAAGCTACATCCCCCATCCCTAATATAAGCCAAGAAGAAAGAATGGTTGTGATGAGTGGAGTTTGGAATGTTTCATGGAGTTACATTCTGATTTTCTGCATTCTAGGCCCACTTACATCTTTATGCACAGAGGTGCATCATGGGAATGATGACATCACTCAGTCTTACCTGGTAGGGCTAGGTTGGGTGATTTCACACTAACAAGCTCCAAATCCTAGCAGCTTAAAACTAGGAAGGATTACTTTTCACTCAGTCTACATGTCCTTTGTGAACCAACTGGAGCTTGGCCTCACACAGTCGTTACTCAGCTCCTTATTGTCCTCAGCTAGTGGAACCTGTATTATCTAGTGGTCTGTTGCCATGACAACAGCCAGGGTCTTGGTGAAGTACATACCTGTTCATAAAGAGGAAGTGAAACATTCTACTTCTGCTCACATTATATTGGTTCAAACAAATGACATGATCATATCTAACTTCCTTTGTTCTCCAAAGGGAATATTGGTGAACATCACAAATAATTTCCATACCAGGCAAGTCAAAAAGATTAAAAGTAACTCGACATCAAAGAATAATCAACAGGGCTCTGAGCTACCAATGCTTTGAAACCTGGTTCAAAATCATGTGTATTATGTCCCATGGGATGGTCTCGTCTCTTTGAGCCCTCATCTCTGCCTCTGGAGATGAAGGGGCTGCAGTAAGTGACCTTCATGGTCTGTCATAGCTCTCAATTTCCCTTTGCTGTTCTACCTTGCCAAACGTCTTTATTTGGTAAGAACTATAAACTCAGTCTGAGTATCCCACACTAAAAATATGACCTTGAGAACAACATTCCTCTTCAGGAATGTCCACTGGGTCTATCAGGAGATGATTCTCAAATAGAATCTTGTCTAAAAGGCAAAAAATAAAAACCACAAAAATAATTTTCTAGACTGTGATGGTTTCCAAGGAAAATCAGAAGATCTCTGTTCTATTATCCTCATGAAAATTAATGGACTGTAGCAAGGAAGGCAAATCAGAGGGAAAATAACTGACTTCGAGTGGACAGTAGCAAGCAAAAAGAAAGAGGAAACAATAAGAGGGTTTGGTCCCACTAAGAAGACACAGGACTCCTGTGAGTCATTAGCAATAATGGTGGGGGGGCAATTTGGAAGAGCTTACAGTTGAAAAAGAGAGAAGGGTTGTGTGATACATTTTAGAGGTACTTGATAGTAATACCAGATAGATGAGAAACAGGTTCCATACTTCATAAATTATCATCTGCAACCAGCACAATGCTCTTTTAGGAGGATGACTGACAAGCATTTTGCAGAAGGAAGCTCATCCCAGAGGGGATACGATAGTCTATCAGATCCCTGATTACCCCTCTTTGGGGCTCAAGACTTCATTAATGTCATCTGTTCTCAAGCCCCTGGCTTCATATCTTTGTCTCTTGGATCTCTGTTGAGTCCATTGCTTCTTCATGCCTTTTCTGTCTCATTCACTCCGGGAACTGTTCTCTCATTTTCAAAGTCTTGCCATCTGTTTTTCAAACAGTATATTTCTTGATGACAGCTGTGCCCAGGAAAAGAAAGATTAATAGTCTAAACAAAAACTTAGAGACCCATGGAGATAGACTGATGGGCAAAAGCAGTTGCCATGCAAGCCTGATGACTGGAGTTTAATCCCTGGGATCCATGTTAAGAAAGAAAAAAGCTGGATATAGCAGCATGCATCTGCAATCCCAGAATTCTATGGTTAGGTGGGAGGCAGAGGCAGGAGGGTTGGCTGGAAGTTTCTGGGCCAGCTAGCCTGGAGTATGCTACATGGTGGAAACAAGAGAAACCCCACTTAACAAGTGGAAGGTGAGACCTGAACTACCAGAAGTTGTCCTCTGATTTCCACACTCAGAGCACACACACATATAAACACTCAATTAACATAACAGAAACAGTTTTAGTTATTTGTTATCAGGTAAAAACCAAATCAGGTTGTTTCAAAACCCCTTTAAAGTCTTTTTAGAGTGTGCCTAGATTCTCAATCTTGAAACCATGGGGAGCTTCTATCCATGGCCATAGGCTAGCTTGTGCTCTAGTATCTTTGTCCTGCAACAGTGTATCTACTCTATACCTTCCTTTCCCACAGGCTTTGAGTCAGTTGGTACTCTCACTCTTAGAGGATCATCATCTATGATTTTGATGCACATACACATAGATCGTCTCTGAGCCCCTCCTCTCACAGTTGCCCTAACCAAATTCCATGCTTTGCCTTGAAGATATTATAGAATCTAGACTCTTAGATCAAACTACTGAGCTTTTGTTAGGATCCATTGTTTTCTTCCACATTTGTCTCATCTTATGTCTCTCACTAGGACCCAATTACCTGTCTTTGTTCCAATTCACTTATCCATTGTTTTCCTTAGCTCAGAAGACCATTGTTTAGTTTTGGGGGGAAGAAGGAAAAAGGGAACAGATGAACAAATTCAGTGAAACACAGGTGTGTATCAGGCAGGCTTTGAACTCTCCTGTCCTCCAGGCTGACCTTGAATGTGCAATATCCCAGCCTCTACCTCTTAAGTGCTAGCATTACAGGCATGCACAACTATGTAGGCTCATTCTTCTTTTGGACTTGGATAGAATAGACCAAGGACTTACTTTCCCCCCAACCAAAATGTATTTATAGATTTCCAGAGAAAGGAGTGTTATTTAATGGAAGGTGAGAACAAGCTCCAGGGGTTAATCAGAATTAGATTTACTTAAACTCAGCTCTAAGTATTCATATTGGGTTTTAGATTTTTCTTCAACATTCTGTCTTTTAACAATGAGATAAGTATGATGAATACCAGAGACATTAATTATTGATGACAGGATGTTCAAAGTTTTCTTGATTTTAAAAATATGTGACCACCATAAATGGACCGAGATATCCCTTGTGTAATATTTTTTTTCTGCCCTGGATATATGGAAGGAGACATGGTATGTAGAGCCTAGCATGAAAAGAAGTCATTTCTTGGATCTAAACCTAGTTCTAAGAGAAAAAAATCCTTGGTCTTAGAGGGCGTGTCTGAACGGAGAGGGCGGAGCCTCAGGGGCAGATGATATAGGGGTTGGTTTTGCTAGGATGTGAGGTCCTATAGTATAATGTAGGAAAGAGGACTCTCATACCAAAGTCCAGTCAGTCTCCCAGAAAGAGACTTTGGGATGAAGGAAAAAAGGAAGGGTCTGAAGCAAAATACAAATGTCCTAGGATTTGCCAGACTCTTTGTCTGGGGTTAAACCTCCCTGTGGCTGTTTCTTTTGGTACGTTTCAAAGAGGCTGTTAACTGCTTGGTTCAACACCCGCTCTCTTATCTCCCTTAGTAACAGAATCCCAATTTTATTAAAATGTCTATGCCCTTACTAGAAAAGTGCATCTCCAGCCTGACTTCTGGATGAGTGCTGCTCTGTATTTAAGTTTTGGCTAACAAAAAGTGAGCCTTATCAGGACTTCTAAGACATCTTAGAGAGGTAGTGCACAACTCTGCTTCTTCCCCCTTTCCAATTGCCCGTGCTGCTGACTCAATGCCTGGCTCTCCAGCAGCAGTTTGGAGCATGAAGAGATGCTCACAGCGACGGAAGGAGCCCGAGTCCCTAATGATGTGGAACAACCATGTCAGCCCCCACAGAGAGAGCAGTTTTTTAAAACTTCCTTTTATTCATTCTGTGTGTCTTACACATCATGTATCTTGATCCCATTCATCTCCTGTCCCTTCCCATCTGCCCTCTGCCCCTGCAAACCCCCCCCCCCAGATAAAATAACATTTCAGAGAAAAAAGAAAAAAAGGAAAACTTTAAAATGTCATCATGGAAGATGCAGTATGACACAGTCATGCAGTAAACCCCTTTGTCCATATATTTTAACTGGCAAGTGTTCATTGCAAAGAGTCATTATCTGGTTCGAGGCCTCTGGTTTCTGCTACTCTGTGGATGCTGGACCCTCAACTCCTGTTGGCTATCCCATTGTTGCCCTGTGTTATGGAGATCCTGCAGATTTGAGTCTGCAGGACTGGTCTCTTCATGTGAGCAGATCATAGATAGGGTGGATGTTGGGGTGGGCCAAGTCACAACCCTGGTTCTGAGTCTGGGCAGTTGCAGAGTGGGTCAGTTCTCCTGTCCTCACCACCAGGGCCAGCAAGAAAGCAATTTTTATGTTATTTAAGTAATCATTATCCTTTTTTTTTATTTTCCCTGTTTCATGTTATTGAACTTGATGCAGATGAACAAAGTAACCCTGTTTATGTTCCTCTTGGCGAGACTTCCCTAACAACCCACCTTGTTTCTAGCACCATTCCTAGATGTAAAATGCACACTGCACTGGGTTTCAGAGAGATTGCTCAACAGTTAAGAGCGCTGCAGGGAGCCTGGGTCCCCATCTCAGAAGTTATATTCATGGTAGCTCAAGCTCCAGGAATTGCAATGCCCTCTTCTGGCCTCTGCTTACACGGCATGCACATGGTGAAAGAAATCATATAAGCATGTGGACAAAATACACACGCCTAAAATGAAGACAAATTCTAAAATGCATAGGGGGCCGAACATTTTGTATATTGTAGACAAGTCTTTGACATCCATACATGACATTCCCATAAATGTCCCCTCCCTTCCTTGACATGGTTTCTCTTGAGCCATTGTTTTTCACTTTCACTTTCTCTCCCTCCGCTTAATGCATGGAGTAGGAGACAGTGTGAGGAAGTGAGTTACATGCTCAGGCTCCCTGCTGCCACTGTCATCATTCACTCTCAGGCCAGATGACAAAACTGGTTTTGGAAGTACATGATGCTGTCAATCTTTGTTGCCATGGTCACTGGCCAATGAGGAGGAAAGCCCTGCCTCCTTGCCTTGAGGCTTCCTTTATGAGATGCATCTTTTCTGCCTGTTGAAAACCACATTCTTTCACAAGCCAACTAGACTGACATTCCAGGCATCTGCCTCACAACTACACGTAATATTTGCACTTCTCTGGAAGCTTCTATATGCCACACACTGTTCTAAACATAAGATAACAGATAATTCTCACAGTGGCCTTGCCATGTAGGTGAGCCTCTCTTGGTCACAGCACATTGATTATCTGAATGTCTTTGAACATGAATACCTGGCTTTATTATGGATATGGGCTATTTCCATTCTTCATCTAGCTGGGTAGCAGTTGTTTACTCTAGTGAGACAATAGGAACATACATACCTTTTTGAAATTATTTTAGATTTTCAGCCATGTTGCAAAGATAGTCACTTTGGATTCTTTTATTTTGACAGGTTTTCACTTTCATGACCTAGACACTTTTAAAGATTATTAGTCAATTAATTTATAGAATGATCCTCAGTTTGAGGTTTCCTCATATTTTATCCAAGCTTAGACTGGGGCTGTACATTCTGGGCAAGTATCATAAGCCATTTTATTGAATCATATCAGGTATGCATGAATTTAATACACTCATCCTGATGACCTTAACCCTGGGTCACTGGTTCTTCTGATTTTTATCTACTGTAATCCCATCATAATGAATGCACGTTTGGGGAGATATTTGAAAGTTTACAGTTATTCTGTTGTCCCCAAACTTCACCCACCATTTTTTTTAACAAGATAGAACAATTATGACTACTGTGTTATTCTTTTTTCTTTTTTTTGTTGTTTGAGACAAAATGTGTTATTCCTTTTGTTCTTTTTTTGCATGCACATTTGTGTTTGCATGAGTGGAGATGGTATGTGTGTGGGTGCCTGTGGAGGCCAGAGGTTGACATTGAATATCTTCCTTGATTGGGCTCAGCTTTTATCTACTGAGGCAGGATGTCTGGCTGAGTCCAGAGCTCACCAATTAGACAGCCTACATAGCCACTTGTCCTTGGACCCTTGTTCCTATCTGCTGAGTGCTGGGATTGCAGGCAGCCTGTCATGCTGTGTGCCTTTTATATTGATACTAGCAAGTGTTTTGCCCATTGGACAACCCCAGCCCCATTATTGCGGTATTCTAATAGAGATTTTCTATTTCTCTCTTTCCTTTTACATATACTTATTGGGATACTTCTGGAAGAAAAGGTTGTTCCTTAAGTGTTTATTTATATTGGTATGAGCCATGGATATCTATCTGATGAGCTATAGTCTAATATTATTAATTTTGTTGCCCAACTGTTCCTACTTCAACCATTGGAACTCCTTTCAGATTGGCTACGTTATCTTTCATTTCTGGAACATGTCCTTAATTTCTAGGACCACGGCATGCATGCTTAGCCTCATCTTGCATTTTCCTGTTCCCTTCCTCCTACTTATTTCTTCCTGGAGTCAGGGATTACAATTCATGTGACAGCAGGCCCATTAACTTCTTTCAAACCTCAGCACCCTTACTTGGAAAACATCTGTGACAGTAACCTTACAGGATAGTATCAGAGTGACAAATGATACATGTGGGACTGGTGTTATATCTTAAAACTTTGAATGTTTTTTCTCTTTTCTTTTGCCTTCCTGAGGGCAGAATTTGTTTCTTGAGTTACCTTCAACTACCTTCAGCCTGACATTAGATGAGATTCCTATCTCCTCTTTGTTCTTCTCATCTCAGCCCTTCTCTAGCTTCTCTTAGGTTTCAGATAGCTCAGAAAAGAGACAAAGGTTGTTGGGGGCAGATGTGACAACACCAACCGGCACCCTCTTAGGTGCCTGCTCTCTGGCAGGAAATGGGTTAAATACTTTGTGATAACTTCAGTGCTCAACTGCCAGGTCTCTTAGGTTCAGCTCAGCAATCAAACTGCATAACCTAATAGAGCCCCCGGTGCTACGGGAAGCACAAGACACTGATTTATATTTTAATATCAGTAATTTCCACAAGAGCAACATTTCTGAGTGTCATTTTACAATTTCTGTCAAATGCCAGCTCGGTTTTTCTTAATTCTGTTTATTGTGTCTGAATTTGCAACCTCATCGGCAATGCAGATTCTTGGCTCCCAGGAGAGAAGAGAGGTTTTCACATTTCTCTGCAATGGGAGGGCTGGGGCTGGGGGACAGAAATGGGCCTATAAAAGAATTGGAAATTTAAATGAAGTTCTGCTTATTAAGAAGTGGTTATGAAGTACATTTGGCCTTAAAAAGCAAGATTGATCAAACTAAAAGAAAAAGAAAAAGAAAAAGAAAAGAAAGAGAAAGGAAGGAAGAGAGGAGTATTTGAGATCCACACTGGAACCTTTCTTCCCAGAACCAAGAGGGGCTGGTCGGCAGCGGGTGGTCGAGGGTGGGGGTGGGGGGTTGTATCTGGCCATGTATCTGGCCATGTGGTTGCAGTGGCCATTGGCACTGCAGTGGGCTGTGAAGGGCTTTGGGATCCTCAAAGATCAAAGGTACTACAGAGCTACATAAATGCCAGATGTTGCCAGGAGGAAGGAGCCTGGTTCTCTCCTGGCTTCTTTGAACGTCTAATAAAAAGAACAAAGCTGGTGGAGCGCTGTGGAGCGGGCACAAAGCTCATCTTCCGGTTGGTGTGCTTAGGGGGCGGTGGTGTTTCACGCGGCTGCCTGCTGTAGATGCACACTCTTGCATGCCAGCAGCATCCGCAGGTCAGAGTGACCTGTAGGGTCTCAATGTACAGCCGAAAACTTAACTGTGGCTCAATTGGATGTCTCCCTTGACTGTCGCAGGAAGCCAGGAAGAGTCGGAGGCCCTCGGGGAACCAGACTGTTGTGAGCAACCAGAATCCTTCTCTCCCAAGTCTCAGCTCCTGCGGCTCATTTCGAGCCCAGAGCTACAGGCTTTGCTTCTGGTGTATGTGAAGACCGAATGCTTTTTGCCATCATCCTTCAGTTTCCCACGCTGGAAATCCAACATCGCGTCTCATTGCCAAACCTCTGGCAGGAGCCGTGTTGAGTTTCTCAGTGGAGCTATCGACCACATTGACTGAAGCCGCAGCAACGTGTTTCTCCCCATCCAAAAGGGTAAAAATAACAGGAACAAGTTGTCGGAAATGAAATTTCAATTCATCCACGCCCTTTCTACACTTCTGCTGCGACTCCCAAGCAGGGATCGATAGTGTTTAGACAGCCAAGGAGATTTTTTCCCCCTCTTAAAGCACCAGATCAATAGTAAAAAAAAAAAAAAAAAAAATCTTGCAGCCCTCTGTATGTGTTGTAGTAAATGTGAACAAATCAGAGGCCTTCGGCTAAAGCGATTGACTGAAGGCGGAGGCAGGCCACGCTTTGTAACCAAGAGCGCATCAAGCGCACACGTGGGGACGAGGAACGAAGCCCCATCGCTTCCAGGGTTCCAGTAACAAGGCTTCAAAGGGAATTCCTGTACCCAGAATGAATGGAAGGGATGAAAAGACTCCCGTGCATCCCAGCATTGAGTGTGATCTTTGTAAGAGCTAGGGATGCGCTGCAAAGGATCAGTGGCCCCTTGCTTACTGGGAGAAGGCCTGGATCCTGAAGCTGTCCCAGGACACGTCCTCTTCTTCCTGCCCTTTGCTTTCTTAAGCTTCAGCACCTATTGAAAGTTTCTGGCTACCCGTGTCCTTTGCTCCATTGTCTCACGTGTGCTCTTTCTCTGGTGCTGTCCTCTTTTCACCTGTCTCCTCTAGGAGATGGAATCCTGTGTTTCCTGTTTACCCAGGGTGTCTCTCACATGTTTGTCACCACCGATGCTGTTCTCTCCTCTTTATAATCCTGTTATTTGTATGTGAGAGAAATTTGGTCAGAGCTCAATTCTGATTTCCTTCAAATGGTTTACCTACCAGCCACATTCTCCCATTGTGAACATTTCTATATTTTATTGCACCCCTTCTTTTTTCCAACTAGGGATAAAGCAGCACCCAGAGACTTGCATAAGTTAGGCTGAGATCTAAATGTTATCTTTAGATTTCAGGAACTGGAGCACCAATAGATTAGAGCCCTGATATGGGATGAGAAGCTGAAGACAATGACAAAAGCAAATCCTTAATTTCTCTTGGAAAACATAACCCAGGGAATCCCAGACCGCCACATAGCTGGGTCTCTTTTGTGAAGAGCTTTCCCAACAGCTCTTTAAGTTGTAAAACCCAAAGGTGGACATTGTGAACATATGGGCAACAGTCTTCACTAGGGAAGATTTGTGATTCTCACCAGGGTCCCTGTAGCAGCTTATGTAATGATTTGAGATTCTATTAGAAACAAAAAAAAATCTGCCAGAGTCTAGTACAGAAGCAGGACAACAGCTGCTAGGTTCTTTTTTTTTTTCTTTTATCTTTTTCTTTTTCTTTTATTTTGGTTTTTCGAGACATGGTTTCTCTGTGGCTTTGGAGGCTGTCCTGGAACTTGCTCTTGCAGACCAGGGTGGTCTCAACTCACAGAGATCCACCTGCCACTGCATCCCGGGTTTAAAGGCGTGGGCCACCACTGCCCGGCTTTGCTAGGTTCTTTTTTAAATAGCATTTATGTAATTTCTTTCTGTGGTGAAGGGGATTGAACCCATGATAAGCCAAGTGCTTTGCCACCAAGACCCCCCCAAACAAGCACATATTAGTTTTGATGATATATTTTCTTTTAATAGAAATATATGTTTATAATCATGAAGAAAAGAATTTTGCTTACCAGTTGTAGATGGGTAAGCTGTAGTCACTCTATAGACTGGCATTTAGAGTCACCCCCTGTGTGGTATGAGTCCTCATGTCACAGACCTGTTCTTCATAGGGGTACTGGAATATATCCAAAGTGTCCCCCAAAAAGAGAAATACAACACAGTTATTTCAAGGAAGTTAGGTGGTGGGAGCAGGAAATGTCTCCCTCAGTGGAAAATGATGGAAAAAGAGATGCTAGCTGGGTGTGGTGGCGACCTTGGGAGGGTGAAACAAGATTGGGGGGCCAAGGTCAGGGTGGGCTCCAGTGAGACCCCATATCAAATTAAACTAAACCAAATCACAAAGAAACAAAAATCAGAAAAACTGATTGAAATAGTAACTTATTCAGCAATTCATAAGTTCTGCGAACCCGGTACATATTAAATGAAATGGAAACGTACACTAACAAGCAGAACTCCAAGAAAAATTGACATCTGAGAAAAAAAAGAGCTCCTCCTGTAGGCAGCCTCCCAGACACTGCAATATAACCATTGGCTTCTCTCTCTGGTTCTTCTTATTCTCTCTCTCTCTCTCCTCTCTCTCTCTCTCTCTCTCTCTCTCTCTCTCTCCCTCCCTCTCTCTCTCCCTCTCTTGTGTGTGTGTCTGTGTGTACATGCCACTGTGCCTGTGTACATGTGGTAGCCAGAGGATAACCTGAGGTGTTATTCCTAAGTTGTCACCTTCTCATTGGCCTGGGGCTGTCACTTTCTCACTGGCTTGGGGCTGTCACATTTTCATTGGCCTGGGGCTTGCTGATTTAGCTGGGCTGTCTGTCCAGGGAACTTCAGGGATGAAACTGTCTCTGCATCCTTACGGTTGGGATTACAAACACACACCATCAGGTCTGACTTTCTAAAATGTGGGTTCTGGGGCAGGTCTTTGTTCTTGCCTAGTAAGCACTGTACTGATGGAGCCATCTTCTCAATATTAGCACCTTAACCTTTAAATATTGGAATATACATTGTAGTATGGGGCTCTGAAATGTGAGAAGGCTTTGGGTGGATTTTCCAGCTTCCCTACCCTTCCAGCTCTTTGCCTTCCAAGGTGTACCCTCGTCCTCCTGCCTCTGGCCTCTGTCTGGCTTGGCCAACATTTATCATGGGCAGCAGATTAGAGGGAAGGAGGACTGTGAACAAGGAGCATGTTGCCTTCAATTCCCGCCTTGGCAGGTCCCCAAGAGTGATGAAGATGCCACCTCTCAGGGTTCTTCCATGCAGTTACCCTCTTGACCATTTCAACTCTGCTCCCTCCCTTGGCTCTTGAGGCCTGGAAGTGATCAAGACGACCCTTAGGCACTGCATGGCACCCACGTCTCTGTGAGATACTCCATAGGTTATTCTGCTTATGTACACCAACAACTTCGTGCTCATATGCTCACTAGTAAGGAAAAATGGTGGGAAATCTTGTCAGCAGTTTTATTCATTTTTCCAGGGATACTTAATGAAATCCCACAACTGGGTGGCTTAGAATAACAGAAATGTGCAGTGTCACCACTCTGGAGGCTAGAGGTCTGAGATCAAGGCAGCTGCAGAGTTGCTCTCTCCGAGGGTGCACTCTACTCCCCTGGCTTGTCAACTCGTCACTCCTAACTCTGTCTTCATCTTTATGTGGCAGTCTTTCTTGGTGCATGTCTGTCTCTCAGTTTCTCATGTCATTGCTGTCTTGATGAAAGGGAAATTTGGAAATAGACATGCACACAGGTAGAATCCTGCTCAGGTGAAAATACTTGCAGGAGCATGGATGGTATGCCAAAAATGTTGCCAGAAAAGTCACCCAAACTAGGGAAAGCCTGGGACAGATTCTCCACCCCAGCCATCAGAAACAACCAGCCTTGATGATACCTTGGCCTCAAACGTTTTGCCTCCGGTGTGGTGAGGGTGTTATTACAGCTTTAAGCCACTTAGTATAACTCAATCTTAACTAATTGTTACTGCAATAACCCCACTTCTGAATAAGGTTACATTTTCAGGTCATGGGGGGTTAGGGCTTCAACACATGAATTTGGGGTGGGGGTGGAACACAATTTAATTCAAGCAATGACATATGTTCAAGTATCTTTCATTGTCTAAAAAGAAAAAAAATTCTCTCTGACCTTCCCCATCTGTCTCTGTCTCTCCTCCTGGTCTTAACATCACTTGTCTTGCTGAATAAGTGGTCCTTACTGTGTTTGATCAACTGGACACCAGAGGTTACTTCCATAGTACTTCCTCTCCACAATCACTTCCTGTCCTTGGTTTCTGAGACCCTGTCACAGTTCACCTCCAGCTTTTTTGGGCTGCTCCTTAGAGTCCTTGACACATATTCTTCCTGCCTGTGCTTGAACCGGTTTCCAAGGCTCTCTCTTTCTGTCCTCTTTATTCTTATTCTATATTATCTCTGGTGCCTCCTATCATCTTGAATCAGTTACCATTCATATTAGAATTGCTCCAACATACAGCTTTGCTGTTAATCTTGAGATCGATATCCATGACTGCCTCTGGTTGTAGCTACCCTGAGTGTCCCCTGCAATTCAGCATCTCCAACAGGAAACTTGTAAGATTTTACCCCAAAGTTCCTTCTCTTGCACTGATTGTTTGTCTAACATATATGTAACATAGTGCTCCATACATTGATCTACAGACTTTGCTTTTACGCCATGTCATCAGCATGAGGAATCTGTGATCTAGGTTTTCTGATCACTTTCATCTCTGGTGAGAAACCGAGTCACAGAAAGGCTATATGTAGCTTGTCTATGACTACATGGTAATATTTGATAAAGCAGGTCTTGAAACCCAGACAGCTCAACTCTGGGGTCAGTACCAATCGACACTCCTGGGTGCCACACTCTCACCCCAGATGTCTTAACCCATCACTTACAAAATCCTTCCTAGTGTACGTTCCAAATAAAACTTTTGTTGCTTCTTTTATCCTCATTCAAATGCCATACCAATTCCAGAAACTATATATATGATCCGGTCATTGATTTATTTAAAGTCTTTCAACACTGATTTGTTTAAATTCCTCAATCATTCTCTGTTGATGCCATGATAAAGTTTACGTCAAATGGCTTAGGAAGGATTCCTTGATCTGTGCAACGTTTCTGACCCTCCTTTCCTGTCTTCTTCATTCCAAAGCTCTACTGAATTACTCCTTTGCCCCATGCTGCTTATGGTATGAACATCATTCCATCCCCTCTTTCCACCATCCTCAGGCTAGTGTTGAGGGTCCCAGCTGATCCCTTAGGACTCAGGGTAAACATAATTCCTTAGGTAAAGCCTTTTCTGGTTCCCGAGACCTAGGTTCTTCCTCTAAGAATGTACTCCCATCCTGATCCTTGATCCCCTGACCGGAGCAGTGATAACATTGCATTAGAATCATGATATACTTGTCCTCATCTTCCTCTCCTAATCTACTGGTCAAACAGTTCTTGCTTCTGGATATCTTTAGAAGGGCTCTAAGTGCCCCTCTCTCTGTGACCATTTTCCCTCTAGATCACAAAACTCTTAAGTCCATTCCTCGTGTTATTTAGTCTAATCCACTCAGGGTCTGCACACTTCAAGCTACTTTGTCATGAATCAGCTTTCCCCAAACAGTCTTTCTTATTTTAAGTTCTAGGGGATGCCTCCCTTCTGTCAAACCCCTTGGGAGCTTCAGGCTTACATGGATTACATATCAAGAAAGATTTTATGGAGACAATTGCTTTTGATTTTGTTCTTGATTCTGATGAATGGTGATGGTCTATATTCTAGGATATGGAGAAGAAATTTCTAGACGACTAGGAGAAGTGGGCTTGTAAAGAGTTTCAGAATGCTAGGACTGGGAGTCTAGGATTTGTCTGGCAGCAAAAGGGAGTACCAGCAGGTCTCTGAACCTGGGAATGACATCAAACTTTTGTTTCATGACTAGGGAGATGGTTCAGTGGTTAAAGTGCTGACTATGTAACTCTGAGGAGGAGAGTTTGGATCCCCAGAATCCACCTAAATGCCAGGTGAGTGTGGTGTCTTGCCTGTAATCCAGCTTCCCAAAGGTAGAGGCAGGATCCCCAGAGCAAACTGGCTACTCAGATTAACTAAGTGTGAACTTTGGATTCAGCTGGGAGACCTCAGCGAATAATGTAGAGATATTTGAGGGACCCTGCCTAGTGAACAAGGTGAAGAGTTATTGAGGCAGACTCTTGACTTAAACCTCAGGTCTCCACACGCATAGCACCACACATACACATTGCACCACACACACACACACACACACACACACACACACACACACACACACTGCACCACACTTCCTCACTTTCATCTCTACAGAAACAAACATACATACATACACCTGCACCCATCACATATTCATACATGAGAAAATTGTTCCAGTTAGATTATCCTGACCTTTGTGTATAGGAGACAGGGTAGTTAGAACTATGAAGAAAAGGGAAAGACATAGACAGCTACATAGGAGTTAGGAGATGGCTCTTTTCAAAGAAAAATAGCCTCCTGCACAGAACAATAGCCAAGAAATCTATTTCTTTGCTAGTGTCACAGCATAATATTTTATCCAAATATATAAGTACATCCTGTAGGGAAGTTTGCTAAACACTGATTAAAAGCAAATGAAGGAACTTAATATCTGAAGAGATAGTTACTAAATGAAGACTAGTGATAGATGAGATTTTTTTTTGAGACAGGATTTCTCTGTGTATCTCTGGCTGTCTGGAACTTCCTCTATGGACCAGGCTGGCCTTGAACTCATAGAGATCTGCCTACCTCTGCCTCTGGAGTGCTGTGGTTAAAGGCGTGTGCCACCACTGCCTGGTGATGGGTGAGATTTAAGAGGAACAATACCACCTTTTGGAATGGCTCATTTTCTTGACCAACTAGGTGAGAGTACAGAGCAGGTCTTCTTCAATAGGCTCCAGGAACTGTCTACCTTCAGCTGGTTTGCTTAGAACAGTCTGAGGTACCAGCCAAGTGTTTGGGACTTGGAAATATTCTTGATTTAAACAATTCCTATGTTACTTGGATCCACCTGTACCTTTAGGATGATTTGTCAAAATTTCCTATGTAACCACAAAAGTTAAAGGTGAGATGAAGTGAGAGAAGATTTTGGCTTGTGATAGGCCACCACCCCATGCATAGCAAGCCACTTATATGTTTCCAAGTCTTCCTTTGTAGCTGTTCCCGGGGATCTTGTCCTGGAAGGGAAGGGAGAGTGGGGTGGTTACATGTGGGTGCCGCTATTGTTATGTTGGAAAATACTTTTTGATGGACAGTCATTTCCTTCCACTGCCGGAGGGTGTTGATAATGAGCAAATTACCTTTTACTCCCTCTGGTGTGGATGTGAAATTGGCTGTTAATAGAGTTGCTAATGCTACTGGGTTAGCATGTGATTGTTCTATTTTAAGCCAATTTAAGTTATATTTGGGGAGTAGCCAATGAGAATACCTCACTAAGAAAACGGGCCCTGACTGCAGCATTTAATATTGAGAAACCTGCCTAACCCACAGATGTGACTGTCAGTGGAAAGTGCTGAACACGCCGTCATTAACATGCACTATTTTAATATAATGTCTTTTTTTTTTTTTTTGGTAGGTACAAGAATGGTCTCATTAGGCAGATACCAAATGTTTTCATCATGGGCGAGGACCCATTTTCAAACCCCAATCATAAAGAATGCCATCAGCCAATGATGTACTCTGTTTAATCTAACAATGGGTTAATATTGGTCATTTCATTAATGCTTGTTATGTGGTGAAAGCTTATGAGAAAATGAAGTGTTCAGAGATTAGTTGAAAGGAGCAAAAGAGGTGAGAAATTTTACTGAGTTCTTTGCTCATCTGGGCTAATTAAAGCTACAGATGCATTAATGGATGATGGGGGTGGTTTTGATTTCTAAAGCTTGCCTTGGACTGGAGGATGTGTCCTAAGAATATGTGGCACTGTGAGTCCTCAAGGGCAGAGAACATAGCTCTCCCATCTCCCAGGCTGTCTAGCCCTGTTGCCACCTGGCACCTGGTGGGTAAATTGAGTGTGTTACTTGAGACTGTTTCTTGATTAAGCAGGACGTCCTTGAACAAAGCACTGTTGATGTGTGGTTTTGTTTTTTATTGGCTTTTCATGTTTTAAATATGAAGCTCATTATGCACGGAGAAGGAAACAGGTATGAGAGATGGAAAAGAAAGTGCCACTGATGGGACACAGAAAGGTACAGCATGAGCCAGCCTGGTTTGGATTAATTGGGCTTGGCACCGTTAGGGTTCTTGTCACCTGATCGGTTTACAGAATTGCAGAAATCAGGGGAGTAAAAGTGCTGTTGCCTAACAGGACCCCAACCTCACTCCCTGCCAGAATACCTCCCAAGGAAATTTTAGGCCCACGATCTTTAAATTGCCATGGAAAATTCACCCCTAATGATCTCCCAATCATTCAACAAACATTTGCTAAGAGCTGTCTTGTACCAGGCTGGCGTACAGAGACGACAGAACCAGGATCTCTGAACAATGGGTCAGAGTGTCTTGGGAAGACAGTGACAATCCAGGTAAAAAGACAAGGTGATAGAGGTGGCTGGGGAGAGACGAGGCATTTAAAAAAAAAAATACTTTCAATGTTGATCTTTTTCTTTCAACACACAGTGTCCTCACAATGATGGCTAAACTTCACAAATAATAGCTTATTAATTATTTTAATAGTCTTCAGAGAGGCTGGAGAGATGGTGAAGCCATCAATAAAGTGCTTGCCTGAGGACCTGAGTTTGAACCCCAGAAACTATGGAAAAGGTTGAGAGAAGGAGACTGGTGAGTCTATGGAGTCTGCCAGCCAACCAACACAGCCTACTTGGTGAGCACCACATCGAGAGACTAGGTGGATGGTGTCTGAGGAATTATACCTGATTCTGACACACATACACATACACACACACAACACACAACACACACACACACACACACACACACACACACACACACACACACACACACACCACTCCTTTACAGGCAGATACTTCTATCTTATTCATCCTATAATTGAGAAAAGTACAGAGAGGTCAGGTAACTTGCCCTAGATCACAAAGTTCTTTGGTTCAGAGCTGGGATCTGACTCTGGAGGTCATATTTACCTTTCCTGTAAACCAGTCTCCAGAATATGAGCTGGATTCAAGAAGATGGAAGAAAGGGGAATGAGTGAGATAGGATATCAGAAACTGTTCCCAGCACAGGGATAAGTTTGTTCAAAGGCACTGATGAGTGACTACGTGTAGCTCATGAGGATAGCCTCAGAAGTCAGAGCAATGGGACATGAGGAGACATATTTGGAAATCTGAGTGTCAGTCCTGGGGAGGGGTAGGTAGGAAGAGGGAAGCTGGCAAAGAGGGCTGAGGCAGGAGTTCACTGAAGGAAAACCAAAAGAAGGTTTTTGGCAAAGGTGAGGAGGCAGCAGTGTGATGATTAAGGAAGAAGTCCAACCCCCCCCCCCAAAAAAAAAGAAAGAAGAAAGAGGAAGAAAAGGAAAAAGAAGCAGAAGCTGTTATTGGGGGATTAGGAGCCACGGTGGAGCTAAGCAAACATGAGACAGTAAGATGAGGATACAAGAGACTAGTAAATGAGGTTTCTGGGAGAAGAGCTGCATGGCTGTTCTTCTAGGTGTGTGTGTGTGTGTGTGTGTGTGTGTGTGTGTGTGTGTGAGAGAGAGAGAGAGAGAGAGAGAGAGAGAGAGAGAGAGAGAGAGAGAGAGACAGAGAGAGAGACAGAGACAGAGACAGAGACACAGAGAGACAGACAGACAGACAGACAGACACACACACACACACACACAGAGACAGACACACACACATAGAGAGAGAGAGTATGGGAATGTGAGTGTGTGAGTGTGTATGTGTGAGAATGTGTGAATGTGTGTGTGTGTGTGTGTGAGAGAGAGAGAGAGAGAGAGAGAGAGAGAGAGAGAGAGAGAGAGAGAGAGAGAGAGAAAGTGTGTGTATATGAACGTAAAGTTATAGGAAAACGTTGACTGTTGTTCTTCCTTAGGCATTGTCCACTGTGTTTGAGATCAGGTCTCTGATTGTGAGCTGGGATATGCCGGTTAAGTCAGTAAGCCCTCACCCAGAATTGTCCTGTTGCCATTTCCTCCACGATAACCACTATACCCAGCTTTTTAATGTGTGTACCGGATCAAACTGAGGTCGTCAGACTAGCCCGACAAGCACTTTAGGGATTGAGCCATCTCCTCCCTGTCCCTTTCCTTGAAGTTTCCCAATAGAGGGAAACGTGGAGAGAAGGGAAGGAAAGTGAGAGGATGGCAGAGAAGGAGTGAAACAAGAGAGAAGATGGCAGAGGCAGGAGGAACCGAGAAGGGCTGGATGCTGAGCGCTGAGCACAACTGAGGCTGAAAGCCTGCCCCTTCCTCACTCCTGCACACTCTCTGGAGCAAAAGGCAATTACGGTTTCTCTCATGCAGCAAAGTGCACAATGCAAAGGTTCTGATGCAGATTTAACACAGGGCCATTGTGAGACATGCAGGAGGACAGGGACCCTGAGGACCATCCTGCCTATCCCAGCAGAGCACCAAGCAAGAGCAGGCTCTTTGAGGGCTTGTTGAATAAATGGGTCTTATTTACATTTTTATTGTGAATATTATAGAAAAGAATATGGCACTGATTTTAAAACACTTGGAGATGTAGTCATAAAAAAGCCTAAAATTTTATGGCCTGCAAGTCATTTTAGGAAATGTTGTGAACACATATATGCATCCCGCCCGAGGCCGTGAGGTAATAGGACCATTACAGGATTTCTCATTGGGCCGTCCAGAAAGTTTCCGCCTTCACATTCACTACTTTACAGACGTATTCTGTGTTTTATTAAAGCTAGGGAAAAAAGAAATGGTTTCTGAGGCATAGGATATAGTTAAAGGTGTTAAGAAAATGTAAAACAATTTTACTAGTGTCTTGACTACTAATTTGGATAAATGTTTATTCTCAAAATGTTCCAACATTATCTTCTTTCCTCCAGAAAGGTCAGGCACATGCCACTAAAAAAACACATTTAGTGCATATGAGAATATTTTTCAAGTGATTTATTGGGGTAATGCATGGACTATGTATTTAAATATATCTCTCATTTCCAGTAATGCTACAACCTCATTAGAAGCGACTTGGCTCATTGCTTAAGCAAAATGATTTAGCTGTTTAGGACCTCTCATTTTAAAAATAGGCCATTTTCTTCTAATAGAATTGGGTAGCTATTTTTAGAATTGGGCAGGAGCCTGGGCAAGGTCAAAGCCAGAGACTTAGGGAATTCTTCCAGGAGTTGTATCTGTTGGACATTTAGTTCACTTCTTTCCTTTCCTGATTCTCCAGAGAAAAGGAATTCTTTACTTGCAGGATAGGGCATGGCACTTTTCTGGGGGAACTGAAGAATCTTCTAGAGAAGTGGTTCTCAACCTTCCTAATGCTGCAGCCCTTCAATACAATTCTTCATGTTGTGGTGACCACAACTTCATAACTGCAATTTTGCTACTGTTATGAATTGTAATGTAAATATCTGATATGTGACCCCAAGGGGGTTGAGACCTACAGTTTAAGAACCATTGCTCTAGAGAGACTGTGTGCAGTTCTCGGTAGTGGATATTCCACTAGTGAGGAGCAGGGCCTAGAATGCTGCTTATGTTCTTGGAGATACTGGGTACCGTCTGAGGTGTTTGCTAGCTTCTGAATGTCAATCAAAATCCATCCAGTGATTGGTTTCCTCGGATGATTTTAGCATTAGCATAAATATGAGGCAAGGTAACAAAATGAGTGTGTGACCTCTCAGGAATCACAAGTGTCCCAGACACAGTGGCATCCAAGTGTACTTCCTCCTGTTCTCAGCCCCTGTCTCTCTCTGTGAGGTAACCACTGCTCAGAATTTTATGTTTTCTATTTATCTGATGAAAATCATTCTTGGGGGCTGAGGAGATGGCTTAGTGGATAAAGTGCTTACCATTGCAAGTGTGAGAACTAGACTTCAGATTCCCAGAGGCCTGCCAGGTAAAAGTCAGGCAGACATGGGCAGCTGCCTATAATCTCAGCACTCAGGGAGCCAGAGACAGGGGCAAGCTGGCTAGCTAGACTAGCCAAATCAGTGAGCTACAGGTTTATAAGAGATCCTGCCTCAATGAATAAGGTAGAAGGTGACTGAAAAAGACACCCAATGTCAACTTTGGGTCTCCACACATACAATTGAGCACACACATGAACACATACACACCTTACACATATACACATCTAAAAAATACCCTTGTGCTGGTTTTTTACATAGGTCCCCAAGGGAAGAGAAAAATCTCTCTTTCTGTTCTCTCTCCCTTCCTCCTTTCTCCCCTCCAGCTGTTTTGAGGCCAGCATAGAAGATCTGCAGACATCCCCAGTTGTTTTGTTCTAGCTAATGATCTAAATTCAACTGTTGTAGGATGTTAAAAATGTTACTGTTTCATCCAGTTGGTGTGCCTCTGAAGGAAGCCAGCACTTTTATTTATTTTCTGTAGAGTGTTAATTGCTTTCCTTCTTGAAAGTAATTTATTAATATGGGACGAAAGTCCTAAAAAAGCACACCTGGTTCAGCAATTCCTCTCATGGGGTTTTATTCTGAGGGAGGAACAGAACACTGCACAGTGATGCTAACTGATGAATTCCTCAAACACAACAAGTACCACATTACTCAAAAAAGGAGAAATAATCTATATTTCCAAAAGTTACTGGTGTTAACTCACTGTGCAATTAAAATGCAAGAGGATGTGGAAGCTATAGGAATGGGGGAACCAATTACATAACATGG
The DNA here is from genome assembly GCF_003668045.3 of Cricetulus griseus. Classification (NCBI taxonomy): domain Eukaryota; kingdom Metazoa; phylum Chordata; class Mammalia; order Rodentia; family Cricetidae; genus Cricetulus; species Cricetulus griseus. The sequence continues at coordinate 185,824,918 of NC_048596.1, read as the reverse complement.
ACACAGATCACCCTATTTTATGACCATCTAAATTTTATAAAATAACTTCTGTATTTATATGAAAAGTCATGGATGTTAATACATTGGATTTATAAGCAGTAGAAAAATTTTAGATGATTATTATTGCATTAGATGTATTTTTTTTCTTACAAGGATAATGTGTTTCTTTGATAAAGTGAAGAATAGCTTGTCATCCCTTTTAAGGTTAAAGCTTGATGTGCCACACAAACAAATAAGTCAGCAATATCTGTGCCATGGTTACTGCAGCGTGATTCAAGTGGTGGATCAGCCACCAGTGGATGGATTAACCAAGACAATGGTGTATAGAACAAAGAGCATTAGTCAGCTGGTAAAGGAGAATAAAATCATATTTTCAGAAAAATAGGAGGCATGAGATCATCATGTTAACCAAAATAAGCCATACTTGGAAAGATAAATATTGAGCCTTTTCTTATACATGTAGGGTCTAGATTTTTCAAGAAGACATGAAAGTAGAAGGGGAACAATTTGGGAAGGGGGTAAGGACTAATGGGGGACGACAAGAGAGGGTAGTGAGCAAGTGAATAAGATAAAAGTGTATTACATGTGTGTATGAAAGTGTCACAACGAAACCCATTATTTTGCATAATTAATATGTGCTAATGAGAATACTGTTGTTACAAAGAGAGTGAGAGCTTGAAGAGTTTTGACATTGCCTATATTCCATTATCCCTCTATTTTTGGAAAAAAATCATAGATTGATAGCTATTATGAAGACTTTTTTTTTTACCTTTTGTTATGCTCTCTGGGGATGGGAACTGATTTTTATATTAGCCCAAAAAACAGAAAAAAATAATTATACAACCCCACAATGCCTTCTGTTGAATGGAAAGCCAAACATCCATGGTCCCCCGATCATACTCCTGAACACCATGGAACACCTCACCATCACCAGCTAACTGCCACCCCCACACTGCCAGGTGGTTCAATATTTTTAATTCCATGTGTCATTCTAATATCCCCAAGTGGGGGAGAGTATATAATGTCAGGTATAGTAATTACCAGGGCCTCCTCTTTTTTTTATTTGGTAAAAAGCTGGCCAAATATTTTCATTTTATAGTCCGTGGTCTCTTGGAGCCTTTGAAAATAATGGCCAGTAGTTCTGCAAGTTCATTAACCTATTCCCTCAAGGCTGGGGAATGTGCATTGTCTGGCCTGCTGTTTTACATATCGTACCATGTTTTCAAGTATTCCCTTACCTGGTTTATTTCAGCATCTATATTTAAAGGTCTTCATTACTTCCTAATTATCTATGCTCCCTTTCTTTATTTTTCTTGTTAAAGACTAATTTAAAAGAGCAGCACAGACTCTCTGCCACTCAGAGTCACCATTAGCTTCTCTCCCCCCTCTCATTTATTAGTCCAGCTACTTTAACGCCCATGCTTCCTCCCCACCCCCAGCCTAGGCCTTGCCTCTAACCTCATTGGCAGCGATAACTCATTTGGCTTTCTCTTCTGCTCTTATCTTTCTTTCCTTGATGAGCCTTAGAAAAGCCCACATCCATTCTCTTCTCTCCCTTGTCCTTTATTTCTGCCGTCAGCTTTCTTCCACCTTCAGATCTTTTCACTGTTCTTTGTTGAGCGGCTCCTTGCATTTTTCATTCAAGGCACCTTGGGCTTTGTGGCTTAACTGTGACTTGAAAACTTTGTGCCCTCGCCTGGCGTGCTCTCTGGGCTTCTTAATTCGCCCAAATTGGATTTCTGAAAACCCCAGAATTGGAGCAAGTTCCTTAATGTTTTCAATACAGAGATCAGGGCATTCACCTGAGCGGTGCATCTCCTGGTCAACAGCATCAAAGACCATTTTCAGGCAGGAGGGGGTCGGGAGCCAGGTGAGGTCACTGCTCATGCCTGGGGCAGGACATAGACATTCTTATACCCAGATGTATCCTCCACCAAAGCTTAAGTGAAGTAATGTTCCAGATTGTTGACATTAAACCTGGGTTTCTGGGCTGGGGACGTGCTGTGAAAGGCATACAGCCTGCTGGCGAGAGTGAGATCGAGAAGTGCTGTTCACCAGTTGAGTTCCTCTTCCTCACTGACACTAGTTAGTGACTGAGGGAGCAAGTGCTAGGTTTCCACTCATCAGTGGAGATGCATCAATCCATGTTATTCCTTTTGACAGTGTCTAGACAGTGGACCCAGGACAGCTGCCTCCAACTGCAGCATCCAGGGAGGCTTGCTTCCCAGGTGTTATGAGAGCTCCTGACCACAAAGCTGTGATTAGTGATAACCCCCAGCTGGCAGTGTCTTCAGAGCTGTGACTGGAAGACCGACCCATACAGTGGTGGGACGGGGGCCCACTTCTATCAGTGCAGCCCCCTCTCTGGGAGAGCTATGCTCTGTGTTGCCCTGCTGCACTGCACTACGGTTGCAGGTGCCCCTCCTTTTGCAGATGCTGGACCTGCATAGCAGAATGAAGGCTCTCCCTGCTGCCCCATCTTTCTGAGCTTTATGTCTTCCTAAGTCTCTCGCACTTCAGATGTCATATCAGCATCTCACTTCTTGAAGCACCTGAACTGACAGAGTTGATTCTCCTTTTAACCTTGCTAACCTTCTTTTGCCTCCCCATCTGTCCTGCCTGGCACGAGCTCGGCTGTGCGCTCTTTTACTTTATGGAGAAGTCAAATGCTGTGTAGGCACTGGATGTACTCCAGGCTACACAAGAATGGAATTAGGGGTCACCTCCAGTTTGGGATTATGTTTACCATTACACTCATTTGTTAATGTGGCTAATTCATCTTGCTACAGTTTGATCAAATTGGACAGTTCCCAGGAAAAGAGCTTGTACTTAAACAGCAGCAGCACTAGGTGATGCTGCTGCCCTACACAAAGGCAGCAGCCGGGGCTAGGCTTGGTCAGAGCCAGCAGGGCTTGTGGTTCTACCTTTCTCTGGCTGGGTATTGACTATGGGTCATCCCATTTATCTCCATATTAGGGATTCAGGACTCTAGAAAAATATATTCAATCTCTTAGTCTCACTTTCTTAGAGCTCACAGAAGTGTGTGTGTGAGAGAGAGGGGGGAGAGGGAGGGAGAGACAGGGAGAGAGAAAGGGAATAGGGACTTTTGGGAACCCCTGGGGGTGATATCTATCTATCTATCTATCTATCTATCTATCTATCTATCTATCTATCTATCTACCTACCTATCTATCTATCCTCATTTGGAGGAAGTTTTGGATTGATCCAGGAATCGATTCTCTAAGTGTTTATCATTCATCTCACACTTTTGGATCAACAGAACATTGAAAATTCAACGATATCTCTACCCTTTGTTTCTAGATATGGAAGAAAGGTCAAGCTGCACTGACACTGCAGGCTTTATGTAGAGTCTCTCAAGAAGGAGCATGCTCAGGCATCACTCACTCGTGTAGGAGAACATGGAGATGGAGCACAGGCTAGCCGGACTGTTCCTACGCTTCGCTCTTCATCTTCTCCGCTGAATACAGAACAGGTAGGTCCTTGTTCCGGCTTCTGGCCTCAATGCTGCCACCTCTGAAGCTGCCACTCTACACTTGCAGTCAGCCATCTGTAAACATAACACCTGTCTTGCAATTCCTCGTAGAGAAGCTGCTGAGTGGGACTAAAACTTTAACCTTGCACTTCACCTCCTGCCCAGCGCTGATAGCCATCCGTGCACACTCCCTGCTCAGGGCAGCTGCACTGACACATTGATGAATCTGTGCTTAAAGAAGAACTTATTGTTTTACACAGGAGATAACTATTTGGTGGCATAGAAAATGCACTCATATTAGCAGGGCAAATTTCATTCATGTTTCCATTAAGGGATCTCTATAGCTATCAGCCCACTCTTCATGAGTAATGCTTAGGAATGTCCCAGAAAAGATGGCTCAGCTATCTGTGCAAGCCTGAGAGCCCATGTTTGGATCCCCAATATCCATGTAAAAAATTCATACGTGTGGTACATGTCTGTATGTCTAACAACAGGGAGGCAGAGCCAGACAGGATGATCCTTGGGGCCTGCTGGCCAACCAGTCTATCCAAATAGGTGAGCTCCAGTTCCACTGAGAGCTCTAAAAATATCTAAAAATATGACGTGGAACAGTTGAAGATGCCTGCCATTGTTCTTTGACACACATAGTCACTTACATGAGTAGGTATGCGCCCATACACACACTCCCACATACCGCAGACAGCCTTAATATTACTAGCTCTCTCAATGAAGTGAGTGCAGCCATAGTCAGATTTGGCTGATTTGAAGAATGCAGGTTTTCTGGTTTCTCACCAGGAGATTCTGAGTTAGTGGGTGTGAGGCACAGTCACCATCTATAGTTTACACTAGCCGACTATAGCTCTTACAAGGCAAGCAAGTGCAGGAGACTCTGCCCTGCTATCCAAAGTGGGTTATGGCCATGGAGCTGCATATGATTGTAATCAGAAGCCACGTGCAAAAAGAGAGGGTGGAGATTTTCATAGTGAGCCAGAACCCTCTGCGAGTCATGGGGTGACCTCACCAGGTAATTGGGCACCTAGGGTCACTGCAGCCACCTGGAAGCTTCTGATAGAGAAAGCACTGGGGACTCTTTTATTAACATATTTAATATGCTTGACTAAGGGGAAAACATATACAAAGCTAGGAGGCCTTGTTAGCAAGCCATCCCTGCACACTGCATGGCCAGGAAATAATGACTTCTCTCCCAGGAAAGGTTTAGTTTAACCCTTGGCTTGCCTTTCTCCAGGGGGAAGTTGGTGGTCATGTACCAGTCATCTTTGAGACCCCCACAGGATATCCCCAGGATGAGGATCCCTCTACCCCATGCTTATGGCTGGGAGGTTCTGCTGAGCATTGACTAAGATGGAGTGCAGGGCTTAGTGGGCAGCTGAAATCGGAGCCACATGCCTCAGAGAGTGGGATGGAGACTCAGATCCGCAGCGTTTCCAGGCTGTGTCTGTCACTCTGCCCTCTGCCCAGCATCACACCTGCATACCAGACCTCGGTAGGTAGGATTCTCACTTGCCCCCTCCCCAAGAAAGTTGGCCACCCCATGGGAAATGTTTTGTTTGGTGGCAATAGCTCAGAGAAAACCGAACACTCTCTTCTTGTTTACAGACAAACGGTTCTGCATCAGAGACATCTTGTTTCCTATCCTTGCAAGAGTCTGAGGGTGGCTTTTCCTTTCTTTCATTTTCTTCCTCTTTTTTTTTCCCTTGCCTTTTTCATAAATAAATATTTTAACTGGAAATTTCCAAGTGTATGACAGGCCTAGAATGTGAACTTGAATGTGCTGTAATAGAAATCATCAGTTGCCATGGCGACCTGTTCCAAGAGCAGATCGCACCAAGTCACGTGAGCAGGGAGCGCTCAGTAATACTAACACATCAGAGAGCGAGGCCACTTAACCTCAATCGCTTCCAGCTATTGTGCAGAATGCAATTGAATTTATTCCTAATTTCTGCCAGTGCTAAGGAACAAAATTTCCCTGCAGATTTTAATCTCACTCAGGCAGTGCCAGCCAGTGCTCAGGCGCTGTTCGGCACCCATATTCAGCCCAACTACTCGCCCACTTTACAGCTCTATTTTCTTATTCTTATCTGCAATAATAGCTTCCCTCTGCTTGCTGGATTCAGCACATCCCCCTGCCCTGGGGAGAACTGCCCTTCTCCTTTCCACGTGGCTGCGCGGGTTTCTCTGACTCTGGCTGCTAATGCAAGGAACACAGCCTTTATAATAATACCAATAAAAAAAATGACAGCTCTCTACTTGCAGCAGTAGCTGTTTTTCTTTCCCCCCTCACCCCAAACCTGTTCTGAAATACAATTCCTGCCAGCTTCTGACTGTACTTTGGAATGCCACAATTAACAGCCCCACCATAAGGCAAAGCCTCGGCCAGCGAATAATGGAATCAAAGTGTATGTTTTCAGCCTCCATCACAGTCACCTCCTTCCTGCCCCCAACCAGGAGAGCAGCCCAGACAACCAGGAGGTACAGCCGCCTGGCACAGAACACCCATTTTGAGAGCTTATCAGCTCCTATGAAGGCTGATAAATCAGAGGGTCTCATATGGACAGTCTCAAGTTAGCAGTGTCATCCATCTCCCCTCCCCTTCTAAGTTATTTGTCTTATTCACTTCCAAAGATGATATCAGAGATGCCAAATGAGCCTTTGTTTTCTGTGCTCTTGCGCTGCCCAGGGTGAGCTGCTGTCTGGTCGCAGGGAACTGGGAAGCAAGCTTCAGGGGCTTAGTCCTTTGTTTCCAACCCAAGGTCACCTCTGGCCCCTTGGTTCAGGTGTTGTCAGCAGTCTGTCTGTGTTCAGAGGCAGGAGGCGGAGTCCTCCTAGCTGACAGTCTTTGCATGGCCCTAGCCCTCCAGTGACCTCCCCCTTTTATGAATGTCACTTTAAAAAAGATGTAAAACCTGCTCGAATAGCTAAATGGAGACGAGGTAGAGTCCAGTGCTCGGAAAGTCCGTGTTGAAGGTCATGCAAAAGGAACCTTAAAAATAGGGAGATTATTAGACAGGTCTTTTGAGAAAGAATAAAGGTGGTTTCTGCAGTGGCTTGCATTAGCAGGTAGGTTCCTCTAAATGGGTAGAGAGAGACAGAGCTGCAAATCACTTACTCAGCCAGTACCTGACTGTTGTTCCAACACTGTGGTGGGACAGGAAATGTGGAACAAGTCCAGGGGAGAGGGAATAGTTTCATGGAATTAGGACAGGCTGCTGGCAGGGGCTCTGGCTCCACATAAAGAGCTTGGTAGCTATGGAAATCTTCATGCTATAGGAGGGAAAAGCAGCCAGAGAGGAAATAAGAAACCATGTGATGAATTTGATGTCAGTGGCATGATGTTTGGATCTGGAGAGAGAAAACCACACATCAAGCTGTTGGTATAGTACATGGCTCTCTGCCCATCCTATTGTGGTAGAGCCCCTCGAAGGCCGTAGTTAAACAGCCTGGCCCTACACCTGCCCGCCCACAGAGCAGGGTTACAAGCTCCCCTTGGGGTGCTAGGAGCCAGCTTGCTAGATCCTACCCTCTGGGCTGGGATGAAAAGTACCCCTCCCCCCTTTTTTAAAAGTGACAATTACCTCTAGTCACAAAATCGAGTATTTTTTCTAAGCAACAATGGCTCGACTTTTACAGGAGCTTTATTTCCATGCTAAAATACTCATGACCCTCTTGCCAGAGCTGTTCAGGGATCTAGTGCCATGGAAGGTTCTGGGAAGATGTTTAACCTGCGTCTAATCAATGTTTTGTTAGACAGGATAGCCTTCCGGAAGTGTCAGAAGAACATGCCTAAGGGAAAACTGAGCCTCACGGTACGGAAGAAAGATGGTAAGAGGGTGTCAGGGAAAAGCCAAGGCATTGTATCTCTGGTGGATTTCATTAAGGGGAAGGGCAATCTCTGCTATTATGCTAATACTGGCAATTGGATTTTATTATGTTCGTTAGTCTATAGTCAAGGAATAACACTATTACATTTCTTATAGCTTTCTGAAGTACTTTCCTAACTGTTATCTTATGTGATCTATTCAGTAACCGTGGAATGTACATGGAATGTATTTTACAGATAAAAGATTGGGGCCAGCATAAAATCTCAAAGAGTGAGGGTAAGATCTAGAACTCAGGACATCTAGGCCCTTGGCATTCATAGACAAGCAGAAGGCTTGAGTGCCTTCTGGGGGACATGGCTCAAAGAGGCCCTTTTCAGCACAGTTTGCTAGAGTCCTGGTTTGGACTCTAGCTGTAAGGGAACTTAAGAGGTTGGTGCTTCAGCATTTCGGGGCTTTGAAAAAGTTTGGTGCGGATTCTGCTCAGTAAGTGGAGGCAACACAGTTCCGTCCAGTCTTCTCTTCTACAACGTGTGAATCCTGGGAGCAAATGGAGAGCTTTGTCGCATTTTCCTCTACAAGCAGTCACTGTACAAAATGGTCACAGAAGCAGGAGGACTCAGAGAAGGCATGGCTCTGAGGTTTGGATTCGACCACTCTGGCTTGGCCAAAAGAGAAAACATGACATTTTCAGCTGACAAATGGTGTAAGACACTGACAACCTTGATCCCATCACTACCTCAGACTTAGTGAGACAAGGTTGGGGTCAGGCATCTCTCTCCAGCAATAGAAAGCAGATTTTCTTTTCAGTGCTGGGGACAGGACCCAGGGCTTTGTTCTTGCAAGGTAAATGCTCTACCATTGAGCTGAATCCCCAGCCCCTCAAAATAGAATTTTAACCCTGCTGTTGGAATAAGGACACAGGGAAAAGGCTTCAGGGAGATGGTCCCATGAAAGCATCTGGCTTGATGGTTATTTCACTGATAGAAAAAAGAATCCTGTGCTGCCCCCACCTTTCTATGGATACTAGCATTGGATGTGTAGTACAGACAGCTCTCTGAGTGTGCCTGGACACTATTGAGATACATCAGTATCTGTATTTTCTCCTGCATTTCTGTCTTCTCATTATCTTCTGACAAGGAGTTAGTCTGACTGGCTGTTCCCCCTGGAGAGGTGCACAGTGAGGCCTGGCAAAGTCTCCCTGGCCTCTAGGACTGACTAACGCTGTGCTCTTAGGACAGCGTGATGCCAATCCTCAAACAGCCTTTGGAAATGGATGCTGATGAGCTTATTGGTGGTCCAAGCGACTGGGAGGGGCAGCTAGGACTTTGTTCTCAATGAACAGACAGTCCCACATCAAGGGGACTGTGCTGTCCTCAATATCTGTGGTACTCTTCAAGTGGGAGAGGGAATTCGGAGCATAGGCTTAAAGTCCTAAAGAAAGATGGAGGTGGGGCTGGAGAGGCAGTCACCTGGTAAAGTGCTTGCAGGAAAAGCACGAGGACCTGAAAGCAATCCCCAGAACCAGCATAAGGGTCTTTGAGGATCAGTGTGTATGTGTAATCCCACACCTGAGGTAGAGACAGCTTGATGGTGAGCTGGCTCACCAGCTGGCCTAACCTAATTGGTGATCCCCTGACCCTAGTGAGAGACCTTGTCTCAAAAATCAAGGTGGATAGCTCCCAAAGAATGACACCTAAGGCTGTCCTGTCACTTCTGCTCACACAGGAACATGTACATGAAACCCATGCCCACAAATGAAGCCAAAAGAATCCCTCAGTCTAAAGGCAATTTCCAAAGCTGGAAAGAATTACAGGACAGGTGGAAGAGGCAGAAAAGAGCAGAGAAAGTGACACTCTGGACTGCAGAAGGGGCTTGCACACCTGACTTCATGTCCAAGAGGATGGCAAGAACCTGAATGAAATGCGTCCTTGGAACTGCCAGGCCAGCACTTCTCGACCTTGGCAGAGATGACACAATTATTTGTAGTGTGGGTGGTCTTGTGCATAGTGAGGCATTTAGCTGAACCCCTAACCTTTAGCCATTAGATACCAGTATAGCCCTACACTCCCTTCAGTTGGTCATGGCCACTAAAATGCCTCTGGACATGATGTTGACTCCTGTCTCCTGGGAGGTATGTGTGTGCCAGTTGTATCACTTCAGAACATGTCCTCTAGGACTGGGGAGGCAAACTCAGTTGCCCGAAAGAGAGATCATAGCTGCAGCAGCAGCAGGAGCATTAATAGTTAATTCTGTGCTGCTTACTGTGTGCCAGGCATCATCCTACTTACCTTAGAAGTCTTAACTATTTTAGGAAATAGGGTTAGTCTCTTTTTACAGATGAGGGAACAGAGAGACTAGGGAATTTATCTGAGGTCACCCACTAGTAAGTGGTAGAGGCAGCATTTATGCTCATGCCCTCTGCTGCCAGAGGCCACCCTTTGCTGTTGTAGGGCTTTTCCATTGCACCATTTTCATTTGTGAAACCAACTTGCTTGCCATACATATGAACTCAGGGAGAAAACTCCACAATACCATTTGAGGTGTGAGGAGTATTACAGTCTCCTATGGTATAAATGTTTTAAATTTTGATAAGCTTTGTTCAAGTGAGAAGACTTGTTGAATTGACAAAAAATAGGCTGTTATTTACAAACCAGCCTGTCTCCAGCAGTGTGTGAGACCTTCTGATGGGTGGGCTCTCAGATGTGAGCAGCGCACGGTTTGTGGAATGCCTCCAAGGAATGGGCACACATCTGGAGTCACTGTGTTATCTGATGACTTCCTCCCTGCCCCTTCTGTACCTGGGAGGCAAGACAACAGTCTATCAGGCGCTGCAGAAGAATAGGCTGCCCCAGCCAAAGGGGAAGCTGCTTGAGAGCCCCAGTTCCATATGCTGAAGTAACATACATGGGGGTCCCTGGTCACTTTAGATGGATTATAACCTTTTGTCTGGACTATTACCCATGTATTGATTCGTAGTTTGGTCCCACTCTGGGTCCAGGACATATTTTCAGATCTCTGAAGACTATCCTAGCCATATAACTTATGACTAGATCATCGTCTTTACACTTTCCTCCATCTCCGACATGGAGCTGTCTGATGGGAAAGGTTTTCAATTCCTAAGCTTTCCTCTGAGAGGAAAATGAGATGCTAATTTGAATTAATAATTGTATGCTGAACAATTATTCTTAGAATGTTGCATTTTGGATTTAAGTTTAAATTGGAGTTTGAGAGGTGAAAAAACTTACAGCACTGTGTTCACATTTTTCATCATAAATTCTCTTTATCCCCCACAGTTGGAAAGATTTTTTCAATACTTTCCATACTATACCTTATTTCTAATTCTATGAATATCATAGTTAGGAAAAAATGATTTTCAGAGCAATTCCCCTGGACGTGATAATGAATTCTTTCCTAAGATCCATAAGGGCCTGGCTCCCACACAAATAACAAAGCATCCAAGCCAAGCTGCCAACTCACACTCATTATCCCCAAAGCTGGTCAAGGGATCCCACTGCATTTCCAGTTTATGTTCAGTCCCAAATCTACCCTTCACTGTAGTCTTCAAAGAGGGTTCATGTACATTAAGTTTCCACTAAATGACACAGTACCCTTCTTATATACATTATTCCAATCCATTAAAATTATTTTCAAAGCTTATAATCTAACTGAGATATAAGTGACATCAGGTATTGAAAGACAACTGACTCTACAAGGTGGAATATAGTCGGTGCTGTGCACATAGACTACTCTGGCCACCCAGAGAGAGAGGAAATGCCTAAGTACAGGAGCCCAAGGCTCACAGACTGCTTCCTCCTCCTGAGGAGTCTCACAGTACCTCCTCATTTCCCTTAACCTAAATGAAGCAGGTCTTCCATCTGGGAATTGTCATGTCAATTTATTTGGCCTGATATTTTCCACTAGTCACTTATCCACTTCCTATCTTCATATCAGAGAGAAATTATTTTAGAGACTATTGTTTCACTTATCTCCCTATGTTCACTATTACTGCCTGATTTACTTTGTATCTTTTATACAGAAAGTATTGGGCAGATACCTTCGAGTGAATGAATAAATAAGCAAATGGATGGATGGATGGATGGATGGATGGATGGATGGATGGATGGATGAGCTGACTGGAGATTGGCGATGGATTTGAAGGACAGATAGGTTCGGGTGCTCTTTAGTGGTATAAAGCCACAACAAACGATAAACCTTTCTGGTTGGCATTCTTCAGGAATCCCTTTTTATGTTTCTTTTTGTCTAGGTATGAAGGAACAAGCAAGCTCTTCCACTCCCTCTGCCCCCTGCCAAGGTCCTCCCTGATACTGGTTCTGTTCTTCTATTGGTAGCACTGTCTTTAGCTGCATCCAGACCTAGGATAGGAAGGTGGCACTGTTGCAGAGATGCCATTACTGTCCCTGTAGGAGGCTGTCATCTTCTCACAGTGCAGCACCTTTGGTGCCAATCTTGCTCACGCACTCACCTCCTGACTGCTGGGAGCACACAGGCATGTGGCATGTCACCTGCTCCTCCAGCTTTTGACAGTCGCCTTCCTTTGTTTCCAAATCCTAAGCAAATTGCTTGGTTGACAATCAAAGCCTGCTAACATCAAACAGCTGCCGTAGACAGGTGTGTTGTACAGTTACCTGCTGTTTGCTTCCCTCAGCAGAGACTGATTCACCAGACAAAACCTGGAGCTGAGTGCCAGCTCTCAGAGCCACTCCCCAAAACTCAATCAACTGTCAGCTTCTTTTGCTTTCCTGGCATTTTTTTTTCAGGCTTGGAAACTCACTCTAAAAATAGCGCCTCTCAGAGTTTATCAGTGTGTGTCTGGGCAAAGCTGCTTGTCCAAAACCCCCCTCCGATTCTCAGTTCTTTGTGCTGAAACAAAAAAGTTGCATGGCTCTGGAGCCCTTGATTATAGAGACCATTCAATCTCCTTACTTAACTTTCTGAACTTTTCTTTATTGTTAATGAAGTTATGAGTGTTGTCTCCTGCTTCCTGCTTTAGGTCTCAGGCTCTGACTTCTGAAAGTTGCTTTTAGCACCCTGGAGTGTGAGGGGTCTCCCACTCTCCTGTTGCTGGGGGACATGAGGTCTGCACAGTTGGAGAGGAATGGGTTTCCTTTTCTTCTAGCATCCCTTCCTGGACTTGGGAGCCTGGAAATCGAGCAAGCAACCATTGGTTCTGCTATTAGATGTGCCCAAGGGAATGCAAAGGTGAAAATGAGCTGAGCTGAGCCTGCACTCTCCAAGGTCCCTGTGTTCTCTGGAAGTGCCAGCAAGGCTTTGTTGGGATTTCTCTGTTGTAACTATGGATGACCACTTTCTGACTGTCCTGTATGATGGCTTCTTGATCACAAATGAGGAAGTAGGTGTCATGGTGGCCTGAAGTCACCCCTGAAAGCTCGCTCAACTCAGTGCCTGTATCTGTGGCTTTCTTGGCAAATTTTATAAGTCACTTAATACCCTGCTTTAACTTGCTTGAGTGAATTTTCTTCCCTACACTGACCCTTAATCAAAATAGAGGGCAATTGGGAAAGGACATTAATCCCCCAGCACACAGCAGGGTGCACAGAGCAATCAGTCAGTCAGCAGGGGTTCCACACACAGCCTCAGGCTGGGTGTTCCAGGATTCTCTGCCAGGGAGGACCCTGTCTGCCTCTGTGCCTCGCATGTGCCCTTCTCACTGCATGGGACGCTCTTTCTGCCACCTTCATGGTTCCGGACCCAGCTGGAAGCAGCTTTTCCTTCTCTGAACTCCATGAGCCCTGAACACACTTCTCTCAGGAAACCATCAGTTTTCACTCTCTTTTGTTATTTATGTACATTAAAAAAAAAAAAATCCTGAACCAAACTGTCAGCCATCTGGGGAATGAGAGCTGAGTTTGAACTGTTTTCATAGGTCCAAAGAGTTCCAAGCTAGGGTCTGCCTTTTGTTATAGGCCCTCAACAGCACCTGGGATGTGAATGAATGGACAGAGAAACCTTGAGGTATGTGTTCCCAGTTAGGCTTCGGTCATCATTTTTTGTTTTTATATGGATACAGGGGTCTCTCTTAAAGTTTTGTTTTTGTGACCAAATATCTGAGAGAAAGAAATTAAAGGAGGAAGGTTTTTTTCCTCCATTTTTAATTTAAATTACAAACAAGATTGTTTTACATGTCAATCCCAGTTTCCCCTTCCTCCCCTCCTCCTCTGCCATCCCACTAACACCCTACCTATCCCATACCCTTTCTGCTCCCCAGGGAGGGTGAGGCCTTCCATAGGGGGTCTTCAGAGTCTGTCATATCCTTTGGGATAGGGCCTAGGCCCTCCCCCATCTAGGCTCAAGGAGTATCCCTCTATGTGAAATGGGCTCCCAAAGTCTATTCTTATGCTAGGGGTAAGTATTGAACTACTACAAAAGGCCCCATAGATTTCAGAGGTCTCCTCACTGACACCCACATTCATGGGGCCTGGATCAGTTCCACGCTGGTTTCTCAGTGATCAGTCTGGGGACCAAGATCACCCCCTTATTCAGGTCAGCTGTTTCTGTGGGTTTCACCAGCCTGGTCTTGACCACTTTGCTCATCACTCCTCCTTTTCTGCAACTGGATTCCAGTTCAGTTCAGTGTTTAGCTGTGGGTATCTGCTTCTACTTACATCAGCTGCTAGATAAAGGCTCTAGGATGGCATAAAGGTTAGTCATCAAACTCATTATCAGGGGAGGGCATTGAAGGTAGCCTCTCCACTGTTGCTTAGATAGTTAGTCGGTGCATCCTTGTGGATCTCTGCACATTTCCCTAGTGCCTGATTTCTCTTTAAACCTATAATGGCTCGCTCTCTTATGATATCTCTTATTTTGCTGTCCTCTATTCTTCCCTCTACACAAACTTCCTGCTCCCTTAGTCCTCCTCACCTCTGCCCTTCTCCCCTTCTCATTCTCCTAGCTCCCTCTCCCCTCTGCCCATGCTCCCAATTTGCTCAGGAGATCTTGTCCCTTTTCCCTTCTCTAGGGGATCATGTATGTCTCTCTTAGAGTCCTCCTTGTTTCCTAGGTTCTCTGGTGGTGTGAATTGTAGGCTGATAATCCTTTGTTCTATGTGTAAAATCCATGTATGAGTGAGTACATACCATGTTTGTCTTTTTGTGACTGGGTTACCTCACTCAGGATGGTTTCTTCTAGTTCCATCCATTTGCCTGCAAATTTCAAAATTCCATTGTTTTTTTTCCGCTGAGTAGTACTCCATTGTGTAAATGTACCACTTTTTCTGTATCCATTCTTCAGTTGGAGCATCTAGGTTGCTTCCAGGTTCTGACTATTACAAATAATGCTGCTATGAACATCGTTGAACAGATGTCCTTGTTGTATGAATGTACTTCTTTTGGTATATGCCTAAGAGTGGAATTGCTGGATCTTGTGGTAGACTGATTCCCATTTTCCTGAGGAATTGCCATACTGATTTCCAAAGTGGCTGTACAAGTTGGCACTCCCATCAGCAGTGGAGGAATGCTCCCCTTTCTCCATATCCTCTCCAGCATAAGCTATCATTGGTGTTTTGGATTTTAGCCATTCTGATGGCAATAAATTGATATCTCATAGTTGTTTTGATTTGCATTTCTCTGATGGATAAGGATGTTGAGCACTTTCTTAAGTGTCTTTCAGCCATTTTAGATTCCAGTACTGAGAATTCTCTATTTAGTTCTGTACCCCACTTTTTAATTGGATTATTTGGTGTTTTGGAAACTAGCTTCTTGAGTTTTTTGTAAATTTTGGAGATCAGCCCTCTGTCAGATATGGGGTTGGTGAAGACCTTTTCTCATTCTGTGGGCTGTCGTTTTGTCTTGCTGACTGTGTCCTTTGCCTTACAGAAGCTTCTCAGTTTCAGGCGATCCCATTTATTAGTTGTCCATCTCAGTGTCGGTGCTACAGGTGTAATGTTCAGGAAGCTGTCTCTTGTAACAATTCGTTCAAGGTTACTTCTTTCTTTCTCTTCTAAGAGGTTCAGTGTGGTTGGATTTATGTTGAGGTCTTTCATCCATTTGGACTTTGCATGGCCATAGACATGGATCTATCTGCAGTCTACATGCCAGCATCCAGTTATGCCAGCACCATTTGTTTATGCTTTCTTTATTCCTTTTCTTTAGCCTCTTTGTCAAAAATCAGATGTTCGTAGGTATGTGGGTTAATATCAGGGTTTTCAGCTAGATTCCATTGGTCTACCTGTCTATTTTTGTGCCAATACCAAGCTGTTTTCAGGACTATAGCTCTATATTAGAGCATGAAGTCAAGGATGGTGATGCCTCTGGAAGTTCCTTTGTTGTACAGGGTTGTTTTGGCTATCCTGGGTCTTTTGTTTCTCCATATAAAGTTGAGTATTGTTCTTTCAAGGTCTGTGAAGAATTGTGTGGGTATTTTGATGGGGATTGCATTGAATCTGTAGATTGCTTTTGGCAAGATTGTCATTTTTACTATGTTGATCCTACCTATCCAACAGCATGGGAGATCTTTCCATTTTCTGGTATCTCCTTTAAATTCTTTCTTTAAAGACTCAAAGTTCTTGCTATTCAGGTCTTTCACTTGTTTTGTTATTGTTACCCCAAGATATTTTATGTTGTTTGTGGCTATTGTAAAGGGTGATGTTTCTCTGATTTCTTTCTCAGCCCTCTTATTGTCTGTACATAGTAGGGCTACTTTTTTTGTTTTTGTTTTTGTTTTTTTTTAAATCTTGTATCCTGCCACTGTGTTGAATTTGTTTATCAGCTGTAAGAGCGCCCTGGTAGAGTTTTTCAGGTCACTTATGTAAACTATCATATCATCTGCAAGCAGTGAAAGTTTTACTTCTTCCTTTCCAATTTGTATCCCCTTGATCTCCTTTTGTTGTCTTATTGCTCTAGCTAGCACTTTAAGTACAATACTGAAGAGATATGGAGAGAGTGGACAGCCTGGTCTTGTTTCTGATTTTAGAGGAATCACTTTGAGTTTCTCTCCATTTAGTTTGATGTTGGCTGCTGGTTTACTGTATATTGCTTTTATTATGTTCAGGTATGTTCCTGTTATTCCTAATTTCTTCAGGACCTTTATCATGAAGGGGAGTTGGATTTTTGTCAAAGGCTTTTTCAGCATCTAGTGAGATGATCATGTGGTTTTTGTTCCTCAGTTTGTTTATATGGTGGATTACATTGATATATTTTCGAATGTTGAACCAACCTGCATTCTGGGGATGAAGCCTAATTGATCATGGTGGATGATTTTTCTGATATGTTCTCAGATTCAATTTGCCAGTATTTTATTGAGTACTTTTGCATCAATGTTCATGAGTGATATTGGTCTGTAGTTCTCTTTCTTAGTTGTGTCTTTGTGTGGTCTAGGTACCAAGGTAATTGTAGCCTTGTAAAAAGAGTTTGGCAATGAACCTTCTGCTTCTATTGTGTGGAACAATTTGAGGAGTATTGGTATTAACTCTTCTTTGAATTTCTGGCAGAATTCTGCACTGAAGCCATCTGGCTCTGGGCTTTTTTGGTTGGGAGACTTTTGATGACTGCTTCTATTTCCTTAGGGGTTATAGGACTGTTTAAGTTGTGTATCTGTTCTTGATTCAATTTTGGTAAATGATATATGTCTAGAAAATTGTCCATTTCCTTTAAATTTTCAAATTTTGTGGAGTACAGGTTTTCAAAGTATGACATGAAGATTCTCTGGGTTTCCTCAGTGTCTGTTGTTTTGTCCCACTTTTCATTTTTCATTTCATAAATTTGCATTATCTCTCTCTCTCTGCCTTTTGGATAACGGTTTGTCTATCTTGTTGATTTTCTGGAAGGACCAGCTCCTTGTTACATTGATTCCTTGAATTGTTTTCTTTGTCTTTATTGATTTCTGCCCTCAATTTGATTATTTCCTGGTGTCTACTCCTCCGGAGTGAATTTGCTTCCATTTGTTCTAGAGCTTTCAGTTGCAATGTCAACTCTCTGGTGTGGCTATTTTCTAGTTTCTTCATGTGAACACTTAGAGCTATGAACTTTCCTCTTAATATAGCTTTCAAAGTGTCCCATAAGTTTGGGTACATTGTGTCTTCATTTTCATTGAATTCTAGGAAGTCTTTAATTTCTTTCTTTATTTCTTCTTTGACCCAGGAATGGTGCAATTGTGCATTGTTCAATTTCCATGAGTTGGTAGGTTTTCTGCAATTTGTGTTGTTCTTGAGCTCTACCTTTAAAGCATGGTGGTCTGATAAGATACAGGGTTTTATTTTAATTTTTTTGTATCTGTTGAGGTTGCTATATTGCTGAGTATGTGGTCAATTTTATAGAAGTTTCCATGTGGTGCTGAAAAGAAGGTATATTCTTTTGTGTTTGGATGGAATGTTATATAGATGTCTGTTAGTCCCAGTTGGATCATAACTTCTGTTAGTTCCTTTGTCTCTTTTTTAAGTTTCTGTCTTGTGGTCCTGTCCAGTGGTGAGAGTGGGGTGTTGATGTCTCCCACTATAACTGTGTGAGGTCTTATTTGTGATTTGAGTAGATTCTCTCTTCCATCTCTTGTATTCTGTTGGTTATGCTTGCATCTATAGTTCCTGGTTGTTTACCCATCTTTTCTAATTCCAGCATTCCCTCAGACTGTTTTTTTTCTTTTATTGTCTCTATCTCGGCTTTCAACCCTTGCACTGTGAATTGTTTCTTGCAATTTTTGGTTTGTCTTTTATTCCATTTCTCTGAAGGATTTTCTCATTTTCTCTCTTAGGGTCTCTATCATCTGAATGAAGTTGTTTTTAAGGTTGCTCTCTTCTGCTTCATCTGTGTTAGGATGTTCAGGTTTTGCTGGCATAGAGTCCCTAGACTCTGGTGGTATCATATTGGTTTTTGTGTTGTTGGATGTGCTCTTTTGTCTTCCCATCTCTTCTTCCAGTGGGTTCAGGTGGTGTCTCTTCCTCTCCTGGTGTGTACAGGTCCAATGTTCTCTTCCAGTCAGTGCAAGAGGATCTGATACTCTGATGGGTGTCAAGGTGGGTGCAGGAGGGTCTGAGACACTTGCTCTCCAGGTGGGTGGGTGTCAGACTAGCACCATGATCTCATCAGACTCAGGGTTGCTTGATCCTCTGGGGTCTAGTTGACCTTCCTGCAGACTCCAGGACAGGAGTACCCAGAGTGGGTAGGTGGAAGATGGGACCAAGGCAAGGGCTGAAGCAGCTCACCTCTGCCCTGAGTTGGGGGGCGGGAGTAGTTCCAGGTTTCTGAGGACTCAGGGCCTGTGGTAAGCAATTAGTCATGGCAGCAGAGGCCAGTAGCAGAGGTCATAAGCTCTTGCTGCATACACGGACAGAACTGAGAACAATAACACAAACACAGAGTGTAGGACACAGAGGCTGTCACCTGACTGGAGTGCTGCTTCCTGTCAAGAAGTTCTCAGAGTGCATGTGCAGGGCCTTTCCATGCACAGTGTTCTCTTTCACAGAATCCTTAGAGGTCAGCATTTCAGACCCCAGGAGAAAGCAGTTCTCACATTTAGTAATTGCCTCCGAAGCTTGCAGGTGGAGGGCACAATCACCAGTCCCGTGCTGGTTTCCTCTGTTCATGGTTCACAGGGAGTCCTTACGACTTACACCTGATTCTGTCTTTCCACGGCGAGCCAAGGTTTTGGCACGCACTGGGTTGCCCATTCCCTTGTTTACGGCCATGACACTGGCATCCCAGGAAGACAGCTCTAGGGATAAGCAGATTCAAGCACCCCTTCCAGCTCACTGTCAGCAGTGTTGTGATGGTGGCGGAAGCACATGCATGAGCATTGCCACATATTGAAGCATTGTCACTGGCATTTACACCAGCTCCAACACTCTCTGTGAAATCTCACAACAGTCCGGTGGTCACGGCTATTGTTACTTCTATACTGTAGATGATAAAGCTATGGTCCCAAGAGGTCATGACTTTCCCAAGAGTGCATTACCTGTATGTGGCAGAGCCGGGGGATCCAACTCCAGGGAGTTTAGATCAAGAACCCCCACTGTCAACCCTCACCTCAGTTTTAACCTTACCCTGTTTGAACACATTCAGCGGAACCCAACTGGGTCAGGATTACTGTAGCCAACATTACCAACAGCAGGGTAGGAAACATTTAGTTTCTTGAAAGTGTTATAGTGGGCTTCATATGAGTTACATTTTCAGTGAGGGCTTATTATCTCAATGTTTCAAAAATATGGAGAAAGGAATTTTGAATGGAAAAGTAAGCTTTTCACCTCTGTGTTTTCAGTATTAGAGGGACACGAAGTTTTGAAGAGGCAGCGCCTTGGGACTCTGATTTGCTCTCTAAGCCAGTCCTGAATGGCAGGTCAGGGCCAGGCTGGCTCAGAGGCAATGAAGTCTGGGCTCTGCTCTGAGTAACTCATTAGACGTTGTAGGGGAAGCCAATGGTTGGCATTGCTCTACTTCAATCATTCTATCAATGATCTGCAGGGGAAACAGGGCATCAGATTTCAGGGGGGCCAAGGAGAAGGCTACTTGTGGAGGTGAGGGTGAGGTCTGGGCAAGGTTGGAGTAAGGGGTTAAAAAGAAGGAGTGTCGGAGGATGAGAACCAACAGGGCTTGGCAAGTAGCTGGATCCTGGGGTGGAAAAAGCAGATGCTGACATTTTTACAAGTAGAATAATCAAGAGACAGTTTAAAGGAGAGATTTAGATCCACTGAGGTGTAGAGGAGACGGGGCACTGAGTTGCAATGGCTAGTAGAAACAAGGAGCTATTTCTCTGCAATGCAGAGTAGCCCAGGCTTATGATTGAGTAGAGAGACAGGATTACAGCAGTGAGAATCAAGGAAGATTGTGACAAGACTGAGAACCAAGAGATGGTGTCAGTATCACCAGGATGAAGGAGGAAGCCAGCCCATGGAGCCTGGCAGCAAGACCACAGTAAACACTTGAGGGTATAGTCAGTTCTTCCCAGAAGAGAAGAGCCAAGGAGAAAGAGAGAGAGAGAGAGAGAGAGAGAGAGACAGAGACAGAGACAGAGACAGAGACAGAGACAGAGAGAGAATATGTGTGTGTGAGTATCTGAGCGTATATAAATGTGTGTATGTACCTACACAAACACACGTAGAGACATTTATTATAATGAGTTGGCTCACACTATTATGGAGGCTAAGAAGTTCCAAGCTCTATAGTGAGCAAGCAGGAGACCAAGGAGAGCCAAGAAAGCAGAGCTGAGAGCAACCTTCAGTCCACAAGCAGGCATACTCAAGAACCGAGAAATGCCAATGTTTCTGTCCAAGTTCAAAGACTTGAAAATACCAAATAGTTACTCAAGAGGATTTCCTTACTCAGCCCTTTTGATCTATTTAGGCCTTCATCTGATTGTACAAGGTCCCCATGCTAGGGAGGACAGGGTGCTGGGCTCAGTCTATCAATTCAGATGTTAGCTTGAATACAGAGCACTCTCACAGACATACTCTGTGGCCCAGGAAGTTGACACATAACTCTAGTCTCCAAAGTACTATGGAATCAGCTTGTTGTGGGTAAGGAAGTGTAGTTTAGGTAAGAGAAAAGAAGAAGACAAAAAGCCACCCACTTGAGAGCACTAGAATTTTCCATCCTAATTGTATTTGCCCAAAGGTAAGTTCAAGGTAGTTTTCAGTTTTGGCAGGCATGCCAACCATTGGTCGAAGCAGGTGGTGGAGAGGCTGCAGGACCAAGGAGACCTGGAGCTGGTCATCTGTGCTGTGGATAAAGGTGCATGCAGCCTCCACAGGCCATCCTAGGAGCTGCCCTGTCGGTGGGTTTCTTGCTAGCTTTTCAGTGTTTAAGCAGATTCAGGGAGCTACAGCTTTCAGACAATGATGCCAAATGGAGCAGTACACGACAAGGGAAGCTAAAGTTTTGTCTCTTAGTCTAGGCAGATGATGCATAGGGAAAAGTCCTTGCCTCTATGTGTGTATGTGTGTGTGTGTGTGTGTGTGTGTGTGTGTGTGTGTGTGAGAGAGAGAGAGAGAGAGAGAGAGAGAGAGAGAGAGAGAGAGAGAGAGAGAGAGAATGGAATGGAGAAATAGAACCTCCCAGAAGCCTCATGGGATGTGATAAAGTCCTTTTGTACCTCCAGACTCCTTGCTAGAATGCTGTTTTTTTCTTACGGTGTCACTGTCTTCTAGTCTTTACTGAGGAGGACCCTGCTTCTATTTCCAGTCGAGATTCATTGGGAGATTTCAATGATATTCAACACATGTTTTTATTATATATGATGATTATATGTACAATATAACATACAGTGACATTTCTTTCCTCAATGTGTTTATAATTGATCACACTCAAGTTAATGAGCACTTATTGAGCATCCATGTATTCAGCAGTAGGTCAAGTACCATGGGGCATATATAAATGTAAAAGCATATTACTGATTCTTAGGTTGACCACACACAAGCTGGGCAACACGAGATGGCACACTATAGGTGATAGTTAATTACCCTGACTCTGTTGGCTGTCTTAGGAGGAGACTGTAGGAGACTGGGAGGCAGATGTACTTGTTCCTATATGCTTCAGCCTCACTCCAGTGTCTGTGGGTTCTGTTCCCATTACCATAGTCCTCACTGGCCCAGCAGACAATGGGATTCTGTTTGTCCTTTCTGTCCTAAGGCTAGGAACAGCATCTTGCTGTGGTGGCCCAAGACTCTTTTCCATGCCTTCCCTCTTACCTTTCCTCTGTTAGTGGCTCCTTCCCTAGATTCTCATCATCTGCACCTTTATGGGTGAATAGTTTCCCATGGGGCACCCTACTGAAACTCACTGAGTAGCGGGGAGGGGGTTACTTTGTTTGCTGGTAGAGATGCTAGGGTGCTGATTGGAACAATACTTGTTTGACAGAGCAGAAAGACTGGTCCTCACTAGCGGGAGAGGAGGAGGAGCCAGCCATGTACAGAGAAGAAAAGGCAAGGGCTTGCAGCGAACAAGCTGGCGTTTGGTACGGACAAATCCGATCTGTGCAGCTAATTCTTAGACTTTAAAAAGTTAATCGAATCCTTCCTAGAGGCTTGTGCTTCCTGTCCTGTCACTTGTTTGAAAAGAGAGCTACATCAAAACTCTTGGCGTCAGAATTCCCTAGAACCCAAACTTCACAGCTCTGCCCTGCTGGGGGAATCACAGATCCTCAATTAGGAGGTAGCATGGGGCTGAGCAGGGAACTCCCTCCTGCTTTAATTACTTCTGGCATAATGTTCTTTTTCAAGATTTGCTAATTGACATTAAACAGCTGCTGCATTTGGACAGGGACAACAAAGATCTCATGCTCCAGCCTTCTCTGATTTCACAGGGATTGACAGGCTGTGAAGAAACCAGGGACAATCTTCTGCTTATGGCTGCCGGGCTACCCAATGGTTGACTCAAAGCAAAACAAAGAGCATTGAGGAGGCATAGTCTCCATTGCTATAGCTCTGTAAGTAAGGAGCCCATAGAACAAGTGGCATTTTAAGTTAGTATCTTGGCTATGTTCATAAAAATACTCAGTAGCCAAAACTGGTAGTCCAAGCATCTTAGTTGTTTTCTGTTGCCATAATTACATACCATGACAAAAACAGCTTAAGGGAGAAAGGGTTTATTTTGGCTCACAGTCTGTTATAGCAGGGACTCCCTGATGACAGGAACCTGAGGCAATTGGTCACTATGCACCCACAGCCAGGAAAGAGGGAAGCCATACTCAGCTGGCTTCCTCCTTTTTATGTAGTCCAGGAGCTCATCCTAGGGAATGGTGCTGTCCATAGGGGTGGTCTTCTCATCTCATATAACCTAATTAAGATAATGCCTCCAGAGGCTAATCTAATCAAAACAATCCCTTACAGGTGTGCCCAGAAGCTTGTCTCTTAGGTGACCCCAGATCTCATCAAGTTGACAGTGAACACCAATCATCACACCACGCACCAAGCCTCCTGTTTCAGCTATGTTCACAAGTTGTCATTTCAATTCCTAAAGCAGCATGATGAGTCAGGCCTTAGAAGGCAACTCCAGCCAGAGGGCTTGTGTTTGCATGGGGGCTTCACCACACACTACTTCAGTGTCTTGGTTTTCTCATATTTCCGATGAAGATAATGAGAAGTGATTTAAATGATTTAAGTAAGCCAGAGATAATCAACTCAGGTAAGCACACTGATTTCTTTGGAGAAGTTCAGCCTTTGTCAGGAAATAACATTTATTAATTTGAATAAAAGCAATGAAACCATGTGGGTTAAACACGGAGGAGGATGGATCCTTGAATAATGATAATGTCAGACAGGAGAACAAGGAAGAATCGAAACAAAGGCTCCTACTAGGCATAGTTCGTCAGTGTTGGGGAGGGTTAGCTCACAATTGTAAATCCTCTTCGTTAATAGCATAGGAAGGGAAATCATTCGTCTTTTCTCAGTGTGGTAGAACCAGAGAAGACTGTCCTGATCACCTTAAAGCCAACATCCTGCCCTATTTTGATTTGGTTTTCTTCATGGCCAGCAGTCTCTTAGTCTCTCTCTTGTTTGAGTATCTCTCTATCTGCTTATGCTTATCCCTGTGGATGACTCTAGTAGCTCAAGAGAGAAGAGGCTGTGTCTGTTCAGCATTGACTCCTCAATGCCTTAAATTATGCTTGACAGGTAATTGGTATTCAGTGTTTACTGGATGCATTTAATAGCAGTATTATAATTTAAAAATGATATTTTATGATATTCAGTGTCAAAGTATTTTGATCCTCACGAATCTTATATAGGGAGTATCACAGGCATCTATTAAGTAATATGATCTTCATCTTCATCACCATCATCTTCATCCTCCTCCTCCTCCTCCCCCCTCCTCCTCTTCCCATTCTCCCCAAAGAAAGCAAGACCACTTTATTCGGGGGAGAACCATGGTGTAGCTCAGAGATGAGTGTTCCACGTAAGTGAGCATACTCAAGGCTTCCTCTTTGTTTATGAGAGAGGATCTTGTTCTAGAACCCAGGTTAGCCCTGGACTTTTCGTCTCTCTGTCTCAGCTTCCCTGGGTTCCAGGTATGTCCTACCATGGAAATGGAAGCAGGATTGGAAAGAGAAGCAAGACTTCTCCCTCCAGGCAGAAGACCAGGCATTTCTGCCTGGACAAAT
Organism: Cricetulus griseus; assembly: GCF_003668045.3. Lineage (NCBI taxonomy): Eukaryota > Metazoa > Chordata > Mammalia > Rodentia > Cricetidae > Cricetulus > Cricetulus griseus. The sequence continues at coordinate 185,800,528 of NC_048596.1, read as the reverse complement.
TGAAAGGTCCTAGGGACTAGGCTCCCCACACTAGCATTCTCCATCGGGCAATCTTAAGGTAAAGTCCATTAGTTGGCAAATCCTGCTCCACTTCAAAGAAAATACACTTTGTTAGGAATCTCAAAGTTAAATAGAGCGACAGACAAAGATATGAGAAAAATCCTCTAAAATAAAAGGAAGGAATGACAATTGTCAGAAAGAAAATGAACACTGAAGAAACAGAAACATGAACCCTAAAGAGCAACAATGTCTGTATCTTTAGGGAGTTTGGGAAAGTATTATGTAAAGATAATTGATGGGTGCTGTCCTTTTGTATACATGTTTTTCTTATTGGTTGATGAATAAAACACTGTTTGGCTAATGAGGCTGCAAGATAGGTGGAACCAGGAGAAGAGGAGAATTCTGGGAAACGTAGGTACAGGGTCAGTCGCCATGTGGAGACTGGGAGGAGAGGATGCACCAGGGGTTCTCCAGTAAGCCAGACCACGTGGAAATACATAGATTAATAGAAAGGGTTAATAATTAAGACAGAGCTTGCCAATAAGAAGCCCTAACCATTCATTGGCCAACTGTTTAATAATTAATATAGCATCTGTGTGCTAATTTGGGGCTGAAGTGGTGGCAGGTCCTAAGATAAGATAATTTCCAACTACAGGTAATAGTAAGAGAATAAGAAAAAGACCTCAGAGTTTACAAATAGGTTTGCTGAAGAAAGAAATGTGGTGGGAGAACTAGGAGATAACACCAAGGCAATCTCCCAGAAATCACAGTAAAAACTTAGAGAAAATAAGAGATCCAGAGCATAAATCTGTTTAGCAGCCATCAGCAATCAATGATGCACGCATCAAGCCTCACTTAGGCCTAGTTTTGTAATGCTCCTTAGAGTATGTCCTTTGAATTCATAAATAGTGCATGAATAAGAACACAGACCATAAGTGGTCCACAAGTCCAGCATATGTACTGTGTGACTCTCTACAAAATCATTTGCTTAACTCTGATGTAGAAGGGTCACTATCCAACCTAAAGGGGTTCTAGAATTTAGAAACTATTAAGGGAAATAATCAAGAATAGCCCCCAGATCTAAGGACATGAGCTTTACATTTAAAATCTGTAAAGAAGCCTGGAGCTTGGACCCCAGAAACCAGGTGGGGCTGCACACAAACACCCATAACTCCAGCTCCTGGGGACCTGGCACCCTCCTCTGGCCTCTGCAGGAACACATATGCACACACACTCCACACCCCATAAATATAAATAAAAATGAAGTAAATCTTAAAAGTCTGCAAGGAATATCCAGTACAAAGAATATCCCTGTGAGATTTCATAATATCTGGGAGAAGAGTCTGAAAGTCCCCAGAGGAGCTGAGAAAGCAGGTTACTTACAGATGAGAAACTGAAACTGAGCATCTTAGCAGACAGGAGATGAGGGTGGGGAGTGTGGGGGGTGTGGGTATGGGGGTGTGGAGGATTGGGGTGTGGGGTGTGGGGGAGGAGTGGAGCCATGGCAGAGGGACAGAGGGATGGCTCAGCAGACAAGTGTTCAGTCTCCAGGACCCACATAATGAAGAGAGAATCAACTCCTACAAGTTGTCCTTTGACTTACACACACACACACACACACACACACACACACACACACACACACACACACAAATATAATAATGAAAATAATTTAAAAAAAAGTGATGGAAATCCTCAGAGTGTTGGCTAAGAGCTGGGTTAGAAATTAGAGCTAAGAAAGAAACTGAGCTCTGAGAAAAATTAAGATGGTCTAATGAGTATATTCTGCTAGTTACCAATGGCCTTAGACTAGTAGTCACACTATGTACCACCTTCTCTCTGGAGCTACACCTAGAAATTTGCTTAAAATAAACAGAATGTGCTTAAAAAGATGGTATATTGATTTCACAGTGAGAGTTTAAGAGACTGCAGCTTAATCTGTCTCATTTCCTCTTGCTTTCTCAGATAAAAGCCAGCCGCCATGTTAACAGAAGCCTTGTGGAGAGACCCCCGGACAAGAAAGTGAGGGACACCGCTCCACCCACCAAATCTGTGAGGAAGTGAGTCCTGCTCACTGCTATGCAAATGGCTTTGGAAGCAGCCCCTGCTCTTCATGAACCCAGTCTCCTCTAGCTCTGGATGACATCTCAGTTGCGATCAGAGGATTCTGAGTCAGAGAAGCCATCTAAGTCAAGTTTGATTCTTTTTGATATGGGAATGGTGAGTTAATAAATGCTAACTGTGCTAAAATGCAGGTTTCAGAGCAATTGGTTACACTGCCATGCATAAACTAACAGAAAGGAATCAAGTGAAAATGTGTCGTAATAGAACATTTGGGGACAAGGTCAAGCATAAGTAGGTAGGGAATTTTGTACATAATAAAAAGCTACTGGAAAGTTGTGCTGGAGAGAGAATGCAGTCACTCTTTACAACTAGGCTTCAAAATGGATGGTCTGAATATAAACATTACAGACATAATTAAAAAGACAATATTATAATAAGAAGTCACTGGAACATTTCTAACACTGTAATTAAAATTAACAGTTTAGATACAGTATTCTAAGTATGAAGGAAGTGATCAGTAGGTTCAGCCAGAAGGGTTGATGGGGCAGAACCAGGAAAGCATGTAAAAGGTGGTGAACAGGAAACCCTTCTCTTTTTAAGTCTTGCTATTATTGACCAACCTAATTTCATGTCTATTACTTTGATGTCAATCTGGCTCCCTAGAGTGACATGGGAACATCAAGAAATGCTACAATAAGTAAAAGTTTTAATGTCAAATACAAAATTTAAGGCCAAATTTAAATCAAGAAAATGAATATTTCTGGAAATCAGAAGTCAAGGTATTTCATAGCACATGAGCACAAATGGAGACAACTTTATGATTTATGGGCATGGGTTTAATCCAACTGAGGACCTGGTATGAATGTCCCTGCATTCAGTGAGAAGATAGTGCTGGCCGGAAAGTTTCAGGATGCAGCAACAGCAGGCTGCTGCCTCAGAACCATGAGCGTAAGAAACCAGTCTTTCTAGGTGTAAGTGTAGATGTGGGTATGTCCACATAGTTCCTTACCAACCATGGTGTCTTGAAGTTGAGTCCAGACACTATCATGAAAGTGGTCCGAAAGTATTGTTTTCTGGGAAATTTAGGATAGTGTGCACCATAAAGACACACTCATACTCAGGAAATAGGTAGGATCCAACAGTGAACAGGATAATGAGAGGAAATTCAACACTGTGAGAGGTGGTTAGCAGGTACGCCAAAGGTAGTCATATCAAATAACAAGTAGCAATTATAGGAATGTTGAGTGGGCTTTAATAATGTGCTCAAAAGTTTTAAGGAGATGATGAAAGGTAAGGTTAGTTCACCATAAAAAGAAAAGGTCAACATACGTTCATGAAAATACACACATACAAAAACACACACACACACACACACACACACACACACACACACACACACACACACACACAGAGTCCCCAGAGGTGAAAATTGGTTATTGGAATATATCCTCATGGTGAGAGATTAGGTTAGGCATGGCTAAAACAAGAATGAGCAAACAGGAAGACTGACCAGACGAAACAGCCCAAAGAAACATGTAAAAGACAAAGGAGAAACAATGAGAAATTTCAGAATAAAAATCTCCAGTATATGCTGAATATAAATTCTAGAAAAAGAAAGAAGAGAGTGAAGAAGTTATATTTGAGGGAAGAGAATAGAAATTTAAAAATTAGAGGACATGGTTCTTAGGACAGGATCTTTCTGTTTTGTTTTGTTATTTGCTTTTTGAGGAGGGTCTCTCAACATAGCCCTAGGTGTCCTGGAACTCACTATGCAGAACAGGCTGGCCTTGAACTCACAGAGATCTGCCTGCTTCTGTCTTTAGAGTGGGGGTATTAAACGTGTGTGCCACCACACCTGGCATTAGGACAGGATCTTAACTGCTGAAAGAAAGATGATAGATGATAGGTAGGTAGGTAGACAGATAGAGATAGATTGATAGATATTCAAATCTAGGCACTAGAGTTGAGGTCACTACTATTATATTATAAAAATTTCCAGAGAGAAATAACATATTTTCTATAGAAGAACAGCCATTGGCTGAGAGCTAACTCTACCTGAATAACCATCATTAGTTTATTAGCATGTCTCATTTAAATTCACTGTTGCTTCCTGCATCTTCTTATCTTCTTACCTAATTTTCTCTCATAAAACCATTTCTTCTATTTGTTCTCTCAGTGAGCATTTGGGACAAGCACTTTTCTTTCTTTTTTTTAAAGCAACATTTAAAAAATTTTTATAATTGTAATTAGACAAATTTTAAATTAGAAATGTTTCTTTTCCATGTCAATCCCAGTTCCTTCTCCCTCCCCTCCTCTCTTGTTCCCCCCATCCCAACCCCTTTCTGTTCACCAGAGAGGGTGAGGCGATCCATGGGAATCTTCAAAGTCTATCATATCATTTGGAGCAGGGCCTAGACCCTCCCCTGAGCATCTAGGCTGAAAAGTATCCCTATATGTGGAGTGGGCTCCCAAAGTCCATTCGCGTACTAGGGATAAATACTGATCCAGTACCAGAGGCTCCATAGATTTCCCAGACTTCCAAAACTGACATCATCATTCAGGAGGTCTGGAACAGTCCTATGCTGGTTTCCCAGCTATCAGTCTGGGGTCCATGAGCAACCCCTTGTTCAGGTCAGCTGTTTCTGTGGGTTTCTCCAGCCTGGTCTTGACCCTTTTGCTCATCACTGCTCCCTCTCTGAAACTGAATCCCAGAGTTCAGCTCAGTGTTTAGCTGTGGGTGTCTGCTTCTGCTTCCCTCAGGTACTGGATAAAGGCTCTAGGATGGCATATAAGGTAGTCATCAATCTCATTATCAGAGAAGGGCATTTAAGGTAGCATCTCAACTATTGCTTAGAATGTTAGTAGGGGTCAAACTTGTAGATTTCTGGACATTTTCCTAGTGTCAGAACTCTCTTTAAACCTATAACGTCTCCCTTTATTATGGTATATCTTTTCTTGTTCTCCTTTATTTTTCCCCTGACTAAATCTTCCTGCTTTCTCATGTCCTCCTCTCCCCTCCTCTTCTCCCCTTCTCTTTCTTCTAGCTTTCTCTCCCCTCCTCCAATGCTCCCAATTAGCTCAGGAGATCTTTCCCTTCCCCTTTTCCAGGGGACCATGTATGTCTCTCTTAGGGTCCTCCTTGTTTCCTAGCTTCTCTGGCAGTGTGGATTGTAGGCTGATAATCCTTTGCTCTATATGTAAAATCCATATATGAGTGAGTGCATACCATGTTTGTTTTTTATTGTGACTGGGTTACCTCACTCAGGAAGGTTTCTTCTAGTTCCATCCATTTGCCTGCAAATTTCAAAATTCCATTTTTTTTCCCCCTGAGTAGTACTCCATTGTGTAAATGTACCACTTTTTCTGTATCCATTCTTCAGTTGAAGGGCATCTAAGTTGCTTCCAGGTTCTGTCTATTACAAATAATGCTGCTATGAACATCGTTGAACAGATGTCCTTGTTGTATGAATGTGCTTCTTTTGGGTATATGCCTAAGAGTGGAATTGCTGGATCTTGTGGTAGACTGATACCCATTTTCCTGAGGAATTACCATACTGATTTCCAAAGTGGCTGTAACAGTTTGCACTCCCACCAGCAGTGGAGTAGTATTCCCCTTTCTCCACATCCTCTCCAGCATAAGCTATCATTGGTGGTTTTGATTTTAGCCATTCTGACAGGAGTAAGATGGTATCTCAGAGTTGTTTTGATTTGCATTCCCCTGATGGCTAAGGATGTTGAACACTTTCTTGAGTGTCTTTCAGACATTTTAGATTCCTCCATTGAGAATTCTCTATTTAGTTCTGTACCCCAAGCATTTTTCATCTTTATGTGTCTGGAAATGTCTTTCTATCTCTTCACTTTTTGAAGGATAATTTCATTGGGTAACAAAGTCCAGGTTGTCAGTATTTCCCTTAAGAATTTTGAAAGTGAATCTATTATCTTCTTGATGATTATTTTGGTAGAGATGAGCTCTCAGATCAATAGAAGAGAGTTGTCCTATCACAAAAAGTTTCATGAACTCTCCATTAGGCAGAAAAGACTTTATAAGACCAAAGCTGCTGGAATTTCTTTGTTACGTAGCTTAGGCTAGCCCATGCAATCAATGTAAAAATTGATGAGGTGGGTGATGCCCTATTAACCTAGAAGCAAGTGGCACAGGCTTCACTCAGTGGTTGTCCAGGATGAGGTGAGGTGGCAAGACAGATGGTGCTCAGGCATGCAGTGGTAAGAGCCAAGATGTGACTCAAATGTCATCAGCTCTTATTTTAAGCTCCAAGGAAGCACCTATGAGGTAGACTGTAGGCAATGAGTGTTGAGAACTGGTTTTTATTGGCGTGCCTCACTAAGTTATTGAGGAGATTAGCACAGGAGGGAATTAGAAGGTAGGGAAACAGAAAGAAATGGGAATAAGGAGTGGATAATTGCAAGGTCAAAGGGTTGAAAGAGCTCACTATTTTCAACCCCCCCCCTCAAATTTGAGGACACATACAAAGAAATAAAGCAGGATATGCTGGTTGCACCCCTGCAACCTCAGCACTTAGGAGGCAGAGGTAGATGGTTATTAGTTCAAACAAGCCTGGGCTATACAGTGAGAGTGTGTCTCTCTCCCTCTCCCTTTCTCCCACTCCTTCCTCTCCTCTCCCTTCCTCTTTCCCTCCTTGGTTACATTCATGTCTAGAATTTAATTGTAGTTATTGGTATATGCTGCAAACGGAAAGAAAACAGATCTGAACTGTATGCTAGTTTCGTTTCCCACAGAACGATACTGCTAAAGAAACCACTATCTTGGTTTAAAGAAGCTCTTGACTACATAATATATAGAGCATCCTCAGTTTGCCCTGAACAAGCAGAAAGCAGGCAACAGCCTGTGAAATCCACAGCTTCCCAAGTAGGGCAAACTTCCCAGCATCTATTCTAGATATGACCTAGACAGAGGAATTTCTTCCCAGAAAGAAGAATTGGGTCATTTTCTAGGTAGGTGGCCTTCAAGCTGCCTGCTTTCAGGGTCCCTGAATTTGCTGTGAATGAATGGAAAAATCAAAGACCCCTAGAGTAAAAGCCTAAAACACTGAAGAAGCCAAAGAAGACTCTGGAAGATGGGAAGACTTCTACTGTTCACAGATGGACAGAATATTGTGAACATGGCTACATTAACCAAAGCAGTGTGCAGATGCAATGCAATCCTCATTAAGTTTCAATGACCTTCTTCACAGTTATGAGAAACACAATACTAAAATTTATATGGAAACACAAAGATTACAAATAGGCAGAAAGGTCCTAAGAAGAAAGGGCAATGATGGGGCAATCACAAGATCTGTTTTAAAATTATACCCCAAAGCTGTAGTAACAAAACCATCATGGAACTGGAACAAAAGAGACATACAACAATATAAAAGGATAGAGAACCCATAAATAAGCCCACACTGCTATAGTTATTTGATTCATAACAAAGACACTGAAACATATGTTGGAAAAGAGACAACATTCAACAATGGTGCTGGGAAAAGAATATATTTACATATAGAAGACTTACAATAAGGTCCAAATCTCTCATGATATACAAAAATTAATTTGAAATAGTTCAAAGACCTTGACATAAAACCTGAAACTTTGAAACTACTATAATAAAATATAAGAAACACACTTCCAGACATAGGCATAGGCAAGAATTTTCTATGTAGATTCTAACAACCCAGGAAATAATAGCAAATGAAAGAATTAAAAACCATGAAATAATAAAAAAAACACCCTCTTACACAGCAAAAGAAACAGAATGAGAGAAAAATCTTATGACAGTTAAATAATATCTAGGACATATAAAGAACTCAGAAAATTAAGCACCCATAAAACAAATAACTCAATCAATAAACAAGAGATTTAATTAGACAGACAATGCTCACAGGAAAATGGGAAATGCATTCATGAAAAAACAACAACATCTTAGCCACCACAGAAATGCAAATCCAAATTACTATCTTACCACAGTTGGAACAACTATCATAAAAACTAGCTGGAAGGGCTGGAGAGATGGCTCAGCGGTTAAAAGCACTGCCTGTTCTTCCAGAAGTCCTGAGTTCAATTCCTGGTAACCACGTGGTGGCTCACAACCACCTTGAATGAGATCTGGTGCCCTCTGCTGGCACGCAGGCAGAAGACTGTATATATAATAAATAAAGTCTTAAAAAATAAACTAGATGGAATAAATGCTGACAGTGATTGTGTGTGTGTGTGTGTGTGTGTGTGTGTGTGTATCTGTGTATATGTGTATGCATGTGTGCATGTGTGTGAATGTCTGTATATGTGTGTATGCATGTGTATATGTGTGCACATGTGTGTATGTGTGTGTATGTGTCTGTGTGTATATGTGTTTCTCTGTGAAATTAGTGCAGCCACTATGGAAGTCAGTATGGTAGTTCCTAAAAAACTAAAAATAGAACTATCCCATATACTACCTATACTTCTACTGAAAATATAGGAACATATAAAAGAGATATCTGAACATCAGTGTTATTTTGGCACTGTTCAAAATAGTTAAGATCAGCCTAAAGACCACCTACCAATGAACCTATAAAAAGTATGGTATGCATACACAAAAAAGTTTTATTCAGCCATAAAGAAGAATACAACTGTATTATTTGTAGGAAAATAGATGGAAATGGAATCACGTTAAATGAAACAAGCAGTCTCAGAAAGACAGATATTAAATACTTTTTCTCACACACAAATGTAGATTTTAAAAAAGATATCAAGGTTGGGTGTTCTACCAGGGACTCCACAGTCACCACATTTGCCTAACATCCAGACTGGGCAACAGCAACCAAAGATGAAACAATAACCCAACAAAATCAAGACAGAATGCCAAGATGCACCTCTAACACCATAACTCCAGATGCCTGAAACCCAGAACTAAACCACAAACATGAACAGCCAAGACAATGCGCCTCCTCCAGATGCCAGAAACCCTACTGCAATAGGCCCCAAGAAATGTAATTTACCTGAATCACAAATCAATGACTTAAAATATAAATTATGACTATGTTCAAGAACCTTAAAGAAGATAGGAATAAAACTCCTAAAGATTGTGAAAACATACATGGTGAAACGAAAGAAAGAATGAAAACTGTTCAAGATACAGAAATGGAAATAGAATCACTAAAGGAAACACAGAGTGAAATAAAACTGAAAACAGAAAACTTAGAAAGTTGAACAAAAATTCAGAGACCAGCCTCACCAACAGATTAAGAGACATGGAAGAGAGAATCCCAGGTGTTGAAAAAAAGTTAGAAGAAATGGATATCTCAGTCTAAGAAAATGTTAAGTCTAAAAAATCTGGGCGCAAAACATCCAAGAAATCCAGGACATTATGAAATGACCAAATCTACAAATAATAGGGATAGCAGAAAGAGAAGAAATCCAGGTCAAAGTCATAAAATATATTTCTTTCTTTTCTTCCTTCCCTTTTAAAATTGAAAGTAGATGTTTTCATACAATATATTCTGACTATGGCTTCCCCTCCCACCCAGGTCCTCCCCACTTCCTCATCTACCCAAATCCACTGTCTTTCTCTTTCTCATTATAAAACAAGCAGGAATCTAAAAAGTAATAATAAAATAAAATAACATAAAAAAAACAAAAACCAGAATAAGACAAAACAAACAGATATACAGGGGAAAAAAGAGCCAAAGAAAAAGTACAAGAAACACATACAGATGTTGAGATATACACATTTGTGTGCACACGTGCACGTGTATGCATGCACACACACACAATCCATAAAACAAAATTATAAACCATAGTATATAAAAATATTTGTAAGGTAAAAATAAAAAGCCCAGACAGAGCATTATGAGACAAAAAATCCTCTAAAAATACCACTGAGTCTGTTTTCATAAAATCATAGAATAAAATCCACAATATAAAAAGTAGGTGCCTATCAAAATTGGAGAAGCATTTAGAACACCAAATAGCACCAGAAAAGAAATTCTCCAACACATAATAAATCAAAACACAGAGCAAAAAAAAAAAAACCCAGAAAATTAAAAGCTGCAAAGGGAAAAGACAAACTAACACACAAAGACAGACCCATGAGAATAACACTTGATTTCCAAAAGTCAGAAGGGTCTACAAATTCTGAGAGACTACATATGCTAGTCCACACTACTATACTTAGCAAAATTAACAATCACAATAGACAGGGAAAGAAAAATATTCCACAACAGTACCAAATTTAAGCAATTTCTATCTGCCAATCAAGTACTATAGAAGGCACTAGAATGCAGACTTCAGTCTGAAGAAGTTTACTACACCTAAGAAAACACAAGAACAAATAATCCCAGAAGAGTAAGTCAATAGAGGGGGAAAGCAACATCATAAAAACCAAATAACAGTAATCAACAAACAATTCTCATAACTCTCAATATGAATGGTCTTGATTTTCAAATAAAAAGACACAGACTAACGGATTGGATTAGAAAACAATATCCATCTTTCTTCTGAACTCAAGAAATACACCTTTCCATCAAGAAGAGACATCACTTATGATAGGTAGAGTTTTAGTTGGGGGGCGGTGTAGGACAGGAGGGGAGGGAGAGGGAACTGGGATTGACATGTAAAACAATCTTGTTTCTAATTCAAATAATAAATAAAAAGAAGAGACATCACCTCAGGGTATCAGGACGGAAAAAGGTATTCCAAGAAAATAGACCCAAGAGCAAGCAAGTGCAGCCTTTTGAATACCTGAAAAATTAGACTTAAATCCAAATCTAATCAGAAGAGACAGAGAAGGACATTTCATACTCATTGAAGGAAAAGTCCACTGAGGATATTGCAATTCTAAACATTTATGCACCAAACACATGGATACCCAAGTTCATAAAAGAAACACTACTGCATCTAAAGTTATATATGGACCTTCAGCATTCCACTCTTGCCAATAGACAGGTCATCCAGACAAAAAAATTATGTAGAGAAATACCGGAGTTAAATAACATCATAAACCAAATGGACCTAGCACACATCTACAGAACATTCAACCCAAACACAAAAAGATACACTTTCTTCTCAGCACAACAAATACTAGGACACATAGTGAGTCTCAACCCTAACCCTAACCCTGATTTTTTTTTACATTCATAAACTTATACTTTTATTCTCTTTCTGTGCATGTTGGTAATGGTAAAAGCTTAAGGGTTAGGGCTAGAGTTAGGGGTTAGGGTTAGGATTAGGATTAGGGTTAGGGCTAGGGTTAGGGGTTAGGGCTAGGGTTAGGGTTAGGGATATAGGACAATGGAAATAACACATGCTACATGACCACCATGAATTAAAGCTGTATATGAACAACAGAAATAGCAGGGAGTATACAAGCTTATGGAAACTGAGCAACTCATGACTGGATGAAAAGTAGATCAAGAAGGAAATTTCAAACTTTCTAGAATAGAAGAGAATGAAAACACAATATATCCAAACTTATGAGACACAATTAAGGTAGGTCTAAGAAGCAAATTCACAGCACTAAGTGCCTATATTAAAAATAAAACACAAAAATTGGAAAGATCCCATGTTAGAAATTTAGCAGCACACCTGAAAACTCTAGATCAACAAGAAATGATACTCCAAAAGGTAGATGATAGTAAATAATCAAATCCAGGCATGAAATCAATAAAATGTAAACAAACAAAATTAATGCAAAGAATGAAATGGAGAGTTGGTCCTTTGAGAAAATCAACAGGACTGACAAATCCTCTGCCAAGTTAGCTAAAAGACACAGAGAGAAGATCCAGATTAATAAAATTGGAGGCAAAATGTGGAACATTACCAAAAACATGGAGAAAATTCAGGGAATCATTAGGACACACTTTAAAAATCTGTATTCTACCAAATTGAAAAATTTAAACAAAATGGATTAATTTCTTGATATATATACCAGTGAAGTTTAGCTGGAAGCTTCACCCCTATTGACTAGTGTTCATGACTAGAAGGTACTCTGCCTGCTACCATAGAAGAAATGTAATTGTCAATATATCCTAGCTATATACACTGCAACCCCTAACAGTGACCTTCTCAAGTCAAGTTATACTGGTGAATAGTGCCACAAATGTTACAGGCGTAACTGACCAATTTGTGATTGGAATTAAGGCCCAATTTATGAGATTGGAACCATACATGATAGTTCTGAAGTGTCCAAGAACCTGAGACTAGAAAGGTCATGGGCCTGGAGGAAAACCTACTATTATTGCTCTGTTGAAGGACATACCAAATCAATAAAATGACTCCTAATGACATACTGCTATACCCCACAGATCAGTGCCTTTCTCAGCCCACATCAGAGAAGCTTCTTCTTCGGTAGATGGGAACTAACACAGAGACCCAAACTGGACAATGTGCAGACAGTGAGAGACTTGGAGCACTTAGTCCTAAATGGGATGCTTTCATCAAAGTCCTTTCCTCAACGCCCAGGGATCTGTGTAGAAGAGGAGGCAGAAAGATTCTAAGAGTCAGAGGTGATAGATGAGTCCAAGGAAACAGTGTCTTCCAGATACAACAGAATGGATGCACATATGGACTCACAGAGACTGTGGCAGCATGCTCAGGACCTGCACAGGTTCAAGCCAGATGTGGTCCCAGCACAAAGAGGAGGAAGTGGACACAGGGTCCCGCCCACAACCAAGGAGCCATCTACAATTTATATCTGCTTAAGGGAAAAATAAATTTTCTCCAATGGTGTCTCATTGGGTGTATCAGCCACATTTGAGGGCAGACCCTGTGCCCAGGAATATTTGGCCACACAGAACAAATTCAAAGTTATTTTTGTGACTTTTTGTTTCATTTTCTTTGTTTTGAGATTTTTTTTAAAAACTGATATTTTGGGTTTGTTTCTTTTATTTTTAATTTTGCGTTCCTTTTTTTGTTTTGTTTCTTTTGTTTGTTTTTTCAGGTTTTTTTGTGAAAGCGAGAAAAACATAACATTGTTAGGTAGAGAGGTGGAGATGATCTAGGAGTAATTTGGGAGGGGAAACATAATAAAAATAGAAATTTTTCAATAAAAAGAAAAACTGAATAAATCCAAAGATCAAATTAAAAAGGTAAAAAGTAGAGGGGGTATTATTTGGGAATGGGAAGGGGGCAGTGAGTGGCTGGAGGAGGGGCAAAAGACGGTGACGGGGCATAGTAACTTATGAGGAATAAATGAAACCCATCATTTTGTACAGTGATTATATACAATCAAAAGAAAAATATTGATGAAAGTGTAACCATAGTTTTCCCCTTTATTCTTTATGATCTGGGAATTTGTAATTGCAACTGTTGGAGGTAGGGAAGAAGTCACATCTGACAGGATAGAGAAATCTTACATCACCTAGAGATCCTAGACTTGAGCTAGAGAGAACTGATTGGAGGGGGCTTTGGGCTGTCTCTCATGGAGAGTGGTAGAAGGAGGAGGAGGAAGAAGGAAGAAGAGGAAAGAAACTGATAGTTCATGACCCAGAAGGGAAGATATAAGAGAAAAGGAACCTACATGTGTCAGGATGTCTGCTTCTTGGACACAACCAAACTATTTATTCTTCAATTCTTACATGTAGATGAAACCACATAATTGGGTTCTGGTCAGTAAAGCACAGAGGGACGTGTGCTGGTTAATGTTTAGCTGTTGGCTTTCTAGAACACAACATATACAATACACTTGAGTGCATGATACATTTGTGATATGAGAAAGGTGTAGCATACTGTTTACAGTTGTTAATGCTACAGTTACATTTTAGGAATACAATGTTGTATACATGTGACTGTTTTGCTCAAAATTTTGTCATTGATTTCTATCAAGCCCCATATTAGTTATAATTGATTAATGAGTGTAATAAATAAGTGTAATCTACCTGAATACTGGTTTGTATTTTAAGTTAATGAGCAAATTAGATAACGAAAACATATGTATAAATTTATTCTGCCCTAATTTAGGCAACTTCTTTGTTGGATCAATAGTTAGTTTTCAAACACTAAAAGGATATTTCCTCAATATTTTGTTTAATATTTACAACACAATGGTGCCCAATAAGAGTATGCTTCTATTAATCTGCCTTACCAGTTCTTTATAGCTTTCTAGTGTATATTTTAAGAAGCAACAAAACAATAAACCAAACTCTGATTTGTAGTGTTTGCCAATTTCTATGGTGCAAATATCTTAACCAGGGTTGATTTCAAACCACTAACATGTCACCAAACATGGATTTGGAAGACATGTCCAATAGCCACCATTACATGGTATTCCCACTAACAAATCTAGGAGACATTAATCATCTCTAGTATAGATGGAGGTAGAATGTAATAAAATAGGCAGCTATGAGGTTTGAACTACCTTGTTGACATTTAATGCTTGTATAACTTAGGAAGCATGTTGCCCTGTGTCTGACAGCTAGGACTTGCAGTACAACCCTCAACAGGCTCCTTACACCAAAACCAATGCAGAGGACCCAGTGAGGCCACCAAGGATACTTTGGGGGACAGAGGATCTGGGATCCCTCAGTGACTATGGAGGTGCTCGGAAGTGCCATCCTATTAGAAATGTCTACCTTAGTTCACACCCACTCAATAAATATTATTTTGCTGTGTCATGTCTCTGGAAACTGAGGTTGCTGCTGTAATCCCCATTCTGGCCCATATACTTTCCTGGTAATGAGGGCTGGGGAGCTAGCTCAGCTGGGAAAGCACATGCTTGAAAGATCCTGTTTTAACTGTAACATGACTAGATACTTAGCTTTACACCTGGGCACAGAATCTCATCTGAACCAACTAAGACCCTACAGCTGGACTCTGTGGCCTTTTTTCCTGGGGAATGTAACCTGACGGTACTTTAAGCAGAGGGAAACACTGGAAAGATTCTGCTCTAAAATTTAATATGCAGGGCTGGGGAGTAAAGGCACTTGCCACCAAGACTGAAAACTTTGATCCTGGGAGCTCACATGGTGGAAGGTGAGAACTGACTGACACCTTCAGTTTGTCTTCTGACTCCTGTGTGTGTGTGCGTGCACACACACACACACACACACACACACACACACACACACACACACTATATATATATATATATATATATATTTATATGTATACAATTCATATATGTATACTTGTCTATACATATATGTATACACACATATATATAAATTGCAGCAATAAATCAATGGAGCTCACAGGAAAACAAACACGTTTTGAGAAACCATTTTTCACCTGGGTTGAGAATTTCTTTAAAATCATATATATAAACATATAGCATCAGGTTGAAGAGGGTCTTAAAAATTTTAAACATGAACATATAATTTAGTATGCAAAATACTCCAGAAAATGAAGCAGACAACAGTTCATGTCTACGGCTACCTTCATACATTGATTTTCCAAACACTTGTTAGACATCTATGTATGTGCAAGGCCTGCACCAGGCATGGTGAAACATAGGGTTGGCTAGTTTTCACAGAGGAGGACCCTGGGGCTTGGGAAAGGGCATCCCAAGCTTTGGAAGTAGCCTCAACAAAGCAAATGACACATTTGGGAAATGGGTAGTACCCTAGAATGCCAAGTGGATGAAGTTCCTTGTAACACACTGAAGATTGTAGACTGTGTTCTCGTTCTATAAGGACGAGAGCATCACCGTATGGCCCCTGCTGTGTTAGAATGACCTTGTTCTCACACCGAAAGGGCTGAAATGCAGAGGGCACGGCTGTAGGTAAAGAAAGCTGAAGGGCTTGGGCACAAGTCCAGCTAAGAGACTGTTCAGAAGCAAGGCTGCAGGAATAACAGGGGGAAGTGGTCATGAAGGCGTGGGCAGGCATAGCTATGGAACTGGCTCACCGACTGAATGCATGTGTATGGGCTGCCCCACAGGGAGTTCCATGTCTGGATCCTATGGCGGCTGCTTGAAGAGGGACCTTCATCCAGATGGCGATCGTGCCACTGAGCCCCAGAGACCACTGGTCAGATCCAGACAGAGCTGAACTACCATGGACTGGGATCTGAGGACGATGATCCACACATGGGGAGGGACAGAGTACAAAGGTGGAGTTGTGAACAGTCAGGCGATGGGGGCAGAAAGCATCCATGGAGGAGGGCAGGAGACGGGTGCTGAGTGACAGGTCAAGTGGGTTCAAGTTTCTGGTGATGCAGTGCAACGAAGGTTCGCTGACATACCAACTAGTGAGGAAAATAAAGAAACGAATTTAAACCCCACAGTTTCTTTTTATAACCACAATACACAGACCATTGTGTTTCACCATTGGAAACAACCTGGCACAACTCTTTAGATAGTAATTTGGAAATATGTATCAGAAGGCTTAAAAGGAATGATATTCTTTAAATACCTGCTGATTTCTTAGACTAGTTCACACACAAAAAAGAGCTTTCTGAACAAAGATTCCTTCAGGATATTGGAGGATTAGTTTAGATGCCTAGCTCAGTGGAAAGGTTTGGTAACTTTTGACATATCTACTGATAGAATAGTAAGCAGCCATGGAAATGATATTTAAAATGAGTGTTATTTATGTTTAATGGAAGAATTGATCATCACAAATATATAAAAAACAAAGCTAGTTGTCTTGAAGGTCAGGTTGAAGATAAGGTTGTGATGCAGAACATGAAGCTCATCCCTTTGGGCAAGCATGGTGTCACTGTGATGAACACTTGGGCAAGATAGAGCTGGAAGAATGTGACACTATATCTGTGACATTTCCTCTTAGAGCATATTAACCGCCTACCCTACCTGTCAGTATTTCAAACCTCACCCTGTAAAGCATGGAGCTAGTATTTTACACATTTCCTTGACTTATTATTATACCTTTGATGACCTAATCCATAAATTAGAAATGTAAAAATGTTGAGGAATCATATATGAACTTCACAATTTCTGCTGTATGTTTTGTTTTTGTTTCCTAAACTGTGGGCCTCCTTCCTTCCTTCCTTCTTTCCTTCCTTCCTTCCTTCCTTCCTTCCTTCCTTCCTTCCTTCCTTCCGAGACAGGTTTTCTCTGTGTAACAGTCCTTGCTGTCCTTGCACTCAATCTGTAGACCATGTTGGTCTTGAATTCACAGAGATCCATCAGCCTTTGCCTCCCAAGTGTTGGGATTAAAGGTGTGAGCCACTGGCAAAAAAAAAAAATAAAAAAAATAAAAAAAATAAAAAAAAACAAAGCTAGAATGCCCACAGATAGAAAAAATGTATAGAAAGAAACAGCATAATTTTTATAGTGCCTATAATTTTTAGACGGTCTTTGGCTAATATGCTGGTGTTTCTTTCTTGACCCATTATTTTGAAATTTTTCTTTATAAACATTTGATTACTATTAATTAGCAAATGGTCTCTTACAAACACAGAATGAAGTCTGGTGCAGGCTTATAGCGACTTTGGGAGGAATCAGAGAGGCTGGGAGATGGCACGGCATGGCATGGCATGGCATGCTTTTCTCTGTAAGGTAGCACCCCGGATGTGCGCTCAGAGGCCTGAAGAGACCTCTGGGAACACAGGGCTCTGAACATAGCTCAGGAGCTGCTTCCCGCTCCCATCCTTCCCATCCCCTGCTCTCAGGAAGGGTAGAGCACCAGGCAGAAGCATCCTCGGAGCTAATGTTTCCAGAACTCTCCATTTCCTAGGAACTCTGCCTTCTTTCCACCTTTTCTAGCTTCAGTTCCTTAGATTCTGGGAGCCCGCAGACAGCAAGAGTGGGGGAGGGGAGCAGGGAGCACGTGATTGCCGCCGAGACACACTATAAGCCCATAATGTCTGAAAGGTTAAGCAAAGACGGAGGCATGAAGAGGGAAAATTCTCCGTTCAACAATAATCGCACCCCTCATCTCTTCTTAAAATGGGAAGAAAGGGTGCAAGATGACATTAGGCGCTTCAAAATATGCAAAATTAGGAGCTGTGCAGACCTCATTAACACCCGCCTCCAACATCATTAAGATGTTTCCAAGAAAATTAATTGAGAGACTCATTAAAAATAAATTAAGAAAAATGTGTTGCAGAGCGCCTGCACTCAGCTCATAAATCACAGCTCAGAGCTCCGGCCCGCTGCTCCGGCAATTAACTCCAACCTATTTGTTTTATCCTGACTGTGAAAATTAGAAAGCAGACGTGGAGATTAGATTAGGGACGTCTGTCAAGCGGAACTTGGAGTGAATATTTTAGGATACAAAATGGAAACCAGGAAAACAAAGAAAGCGAGATTTCATCCTGAGGAGTTTGTCTTTGAAAAGTGACGGGCAGATGGGGGTCGGGGGTTGGAGGGAGAGAGTGGGGGAGGAACAGGGGCTCTTTGGAAGGAGAGGGTGGGAGAGAAGAGAACAGACGTTTACATTATAAGTCTAAAGAGAGACTCATGGCAGAAGGGCTGGCACTGAGGGTCCCGATGACACTTTCGTATGCCATGCTTTACTGTTGAGACTTGCTCTAGTCACTCAGAACAGTCCTGCTCTCCTGCAGAGTTATGCCTTAGCGGGGGACCCATCTTCCTCTGTATGATGAGAAGCGCACCAACTTCTGTGGCTCTTACTGAACAGCCAATGGCCAGCGGTTACCGGGCTGCTTTTATTTCTGTTGCTGTGACAAGTACCATGACCAAAAGCAACTTGGAGGGTTTACTTGACTTACACACCCAGGGCACAACCCATAATTGAGGGAAGTCAGGACACAAACCTTGGAGGATGCTGCTTGCTGGCCCTCACTCAGCTGGCTTTCTGAACCAGGACCACCTACCTAGGGACGGCACTGTCCATAGTGGGCTGGGCTCTCCTACATCCATTAGTAACTAAGAAAACGCCCACAGACATGGCCATAGGCCAGTCTGATCAAGGCACTGCTTTAGTTGTGTTTCCTTTTCCTGATGACTCTAGGTTGTGAGGGATTGACATAAGACCTATCCAGTAGACAGACATCTTGCTGGTTTCACACAGGTATATCATCTCAGTTAACATTATTAATTCCAAAAAGAGAAAGCTGATTTATAAATTATAGAGCCCAAAGCTCAAAGTAAAGTGCTAGTTTGGGGGGTCATGTTGGGTTTGTAAACCTGGTGCTTTATTCTGAGTCTGGTAATGCCTTGGTGGAAGCTTTTTTTTTTTCTCATTCAAAACATCTTCCCTTTCTTCCTTCTGCAAATGTTTACTACAGTCTGCCAGGTGTGGTGTCAGGCTGGGGAGATGGAGTGGTGCTTCCATGAGTTTAAGAACACAGGTGCTGGTGAGATGCTGCAAATTCTTAGACACAGTCCCCAGGGCACTAGAGACCTTCTGTCGTTCCAGACCCTTATTGAATGCCCACTCTGGAACAGTGCATGGACTTTCCCGAATCCTTCCTCAGTTGGACCACTGGCTTTCCTGCCTATCAGCTAAGAGGCACTGGGCAAATCATTCAATCTCTTAGTTTCTACATCTGTAAAATGGGGATAGTATTAGAACTTATTGAATAAGAGTCCCTCTGTCCAGCTGTCTGTCCTCTGTCCCTCCCTCCCTGCCTTCCTTTCTCTTGAGGATGAAATGAGACAATCCCAAGAAGCCCTTAGCAAAGTGCCCGGCTCAGAGTAAGCACTGAGCAAATGTCAGCAGTTATTATTTAGAGGTGACATTTATGTTGGCTCTTAAAGGAGCAGTAGGAATTCAATTAGAATTCCATTTCTAGGGACAGCTGCAACCTTATGGGTAGTATTTAATATTATTTGGATCTTTTGAGTAAAGGGAGGAGAGGATAATCCTGGGCCTCAAGGAGAACCAGGCCAGCTTGTTATGACACATAGCCTCACTGGGTTACAGAGCTGAGCTTAGGCTGTGAATGGGATTTGAGGGCAGGACAGAGGATAGACAACGCCTTTGCTGCCCTTCCTCTGAGCATCTCAAAGGCAGGAGGAAGAATACCATTCTAAAGGGAGAAAAGTGAAGGTGGAGGAGACATACCCTTCATTACTGCTTCCTGCCTATGTCCAGGAGACAGCTGGGGGCAGTAGCCAGTAGACTGGCATTACAACCTATGAGATTCGCTGGTAGCTCCATGGATTGCATCATTTTGTTGATTTTGTCTAATGTAGTTTTTAAAAGACTGAATGGAAGTCTTCATGACAGGTGTGTTGGCCCATCCTCACTTGCAGTGGGTTCTGTAATAGGCCAGAAGATGCAGGATCTGAGTGGACACTGTTCTGGATGTTCTAAGATGGTCCCAATGCTTACAGCTGATATAGTTGTGCCCAAATTCTGAACCCCCAGATCACCAAGAGACCTGATTCAATGCAAAAGCAAAGAGTCTTTAATTAATTAATGAGTTAACCGTATTAACTCGGGTCCTCCATCTATTCAACACAGTGGGCGGAGGGAAATGGACCCAAAGGCAGGACCATGTGGCAGGAAATATATTGGGGTAGAGCAAGGGGAGTGTCTGGAGGTCTGAAAGAGTCTCAAGATTGGTGCACTTCTGGGTTTGGGTGACCTATCCTGAGTTGATTGGTCAGCTGCAGCTGCAGGTAGTTTGCTATGGCCTATAGGTCCTCCCAGGGCAGTTGCTATGCTCTGCATTGCACTGTTACTGTAAAGCACATCCAGAACTTGCCAGCTAACTCTGATTGGTTTCTTGCCACATGGAGGATATCTGGCTTCCTTGTGACTAGGACAATGTCAGGCAAAGTTGGGGTCTCAGCACATGTTTCTGAATCAGAGGCCTACCTCTTGCTGGGTCTTTTCTGCAGCCTGTTATGGCTGCCAAAGCAGGGGGCTAGATGAGGGTCTGGTCCCTTCAGTATCTCTTATGACCAATCAAGGATGATCAGGTAAAGAATCGTTCTGTGCTTTTGACATCTCTTCCCTGTCACAAGGCAGAGCTGAGGCAAGGCAAAGTCTGAGAACATGAAATATGAGACTAACATACTTCCTAGGTGGGTAGGTTACCTGCCTAATCACAATACAAGGACTCTCAAAACCCTAAATCTGGTGAAGGACCCTGGACAGAAAGAAAGCCTAAAGACAGTAGACTTCTTAAAGCCTTGCTAAGAGAAATTTGCTGAATGATCACAGGAACCAGGAAAGCTGGGCTGCAGGAACCACATCTAGAAACATCCAGGCTTGCGCTGTGCACAAAGAGCAACACTGGAAACTGGTTGGCTGACTGGGGAATTTCTTCTTAAGGTTTGTGGCCTTTACCTTAAAGCTTAGAGGTCTCCTGAAGAGCAAGAACCGTGGAAGGACAGCCCTGGGAGCTCTTAGCAGAAAGACAAACCTCACACTTTCCAGATGACAGACACCGATGGTGGAAAAGAGGCAAACACATGGCCCTGAATGGCAGAGATGGGTACAATGCTCAATTCCCTAATTTTGTAAAAATAAAGCCAAAGCCTTAAAAAATAACCAGCTGGGGCTGCTGATGGCATGGCACGGGCAGAGTTTCCTGCAACCCTGTTCTCTCCTTGGTCCCTTGTCCAAAATGGTGCCCTGTTCTGTGGAGTCTGCATCCCAAGTATCTTCTGTAGCCACTCCTCTTCTCCAATCTCCTCCATCCCAGGTTGGATTTCTCTTGTCTGGGCTTCTGCAAAAGCCCCCAACTGCACTTTATCTCATTCTGCTCCACGGACAGATGTATTGTCTCACGATGTTGATACAAGCATGTTATTTCTGCCACAAGCTTCTGATGTCTACAGAGCAGAGAATAAAGATCAAGTTTCTATATGTTGCCACCTGAAATCAGGGCACAGGTGACCCTTTCAGGAATCTATCTCACTGAAGAGACTCATATTTTCTAATGGCACACCATGGCTCTTGTCCAATCAGCAGCTTACTGCTTCCAAGCATACTATCTATTTTACTTCTCCATCATACCGTCTGTTTCACACCTGCTTCAATCCTCTGCCTGACAAATTTTAAATGCTTCTTCAAGGCCCAGTCCCAAGTTGTCACTTCTATGACCTCATCTTCTCCAGAAGAGGTACTTCACTTTTGGAGGTTGCACAGTGCCTGCCAATACTTGCTGAATGACTGAATAAGCTTGTTTGTGAAATGCTTCTATTGTTTTTTACACTTTAATTGACTACAACAATGCAGCAGACTTTCCTTTGCTGGATTACTCGATCCTTAGCAATGCACATGGCTATGCATGCATAGCAATGCATATGCCTTTATGGACCCTGTAGAGCCTGTGCCTTGCCCAGAGTAAGGGCTTCCTAAATTATATTATACTTTATTTAAAATGGAATCAAAGCACTCTGGCACATATTTCATTTATTTTAGGTTACTTATGTAAACAAAAATAATAATGGAGAATTAATGACATCTTTGAGTGAATTGATTTTAAAGGGCTACTCCCCACTTCCGGTACATTGTATTTCTTCATACATTAGCATTTCTCAAACAGTCAGAGCTTCAAAATAGTTGGTTTTTTTTTAACTGCCTGAAAGACAGTGATGTCTGAATAGGCTCAACAATGAACTCTTCCCCCACCCCCATGTGACATAGAAGGCAAATCAGTGAGCAAGAGCCCCTGCTCCCGTCAGTCCCAGGAACAGAACTGTTCATCTTTTGGTGGCAACAGCAATCTGCAGAAGTTATGACAGGAAGCAGAGTGCTTTACCAGCATCCTATGCCTCAGGGTTCTTGTCTTCACTTCCCTAGCACAATCAAAACAGGATAAAAGTCAAGAGCTGCTCACAAAATCCTGGGACCTCATATGTAGATATGACTCTCCAAATGTGGTCTACACAAGCAAGATGAGTAGTTACGTTTCAAGAAATCAGGCTGGGTTGCTGATGAACAAATCATCAGACTTTCTTTTTTCACCTAAAGGCCACATATGGCATCAGCCTTCCTACTCAGCTGTGGGAGCCTGTGAGCATGTGTGTTCATGCACTTCCACCCGTCATCTTCAGTGGCTAGTGACTTTGTGTGAGATGTCCTTGCCTACCTCTTCTCATCAGGTCTATATTTCAATGGAGCATGGTCATCTTTGCTGGAGACCATTTCTCTCTGAAATGACATGTTTATGCTTTGTTTTTCAACTGGACTGGCCCAGGCTCTGGAAGCAGTCTGTATTTTTTTCTGAACAGTCTTTGGTTATTAGATGATTCCAGGCCATGGCTATCTTGCCACCACATAGTGGATTATCTTGGTGTTTTCAGTGTTAATAATTAGGACAATTAGCACAATGAGGAGTACTGGAATGATTTATTCTCTTGAGGTTATGTGCCCCGGTTCTGTCAGGGTTCAAATGATGCCCATGCTTCCACTGCTTAGTCAAGCATTTCTGGGGTTAATTTTCATGAAAATACCTGATACTAATTGCAAGTGACTATTTCTGTCCCCATTTGCAATGTCATATTAATGTCCCTTTGTTTGTCTCTCACTAAAAGATGCAGGGATGGTGCCGGAAGTTTCCCCATGACAGATCATTCTCTGGCTTCAGAATTGTTCCCTTGGAAGAACCCATTCACCTCTCAGAATAAAGATGAAAAACACCAAGCATGAGAATTGCTTTTTTCCTCTTTATGGTAGCCAATACAGTGAGTAGTTGAAATAATAAATAAGTAGACGAATATGCCACATCTGGACTAACAATAGTCTGAGAATTCACAAAGAAACGTTTGGACTTGAACCTGTATATCAATAAATGCATCAAAGAGACCTTTTGTGTCCTGGACCCTTGAGTCACATCATCAAAAATGGGGATAATAACGCTTACCTCAAAGGCTTTTAATGAGGATGAGATGAGAATTTTCTTTTCTTTCTTTTTTTGGTTGTTGTTGAAAGCACATAGCAGTGCTTGGATGTGGGAACACATCTGAGCACATTAGCATATTGCTAGCAATCTGAGACCTAATCAAAGGGCCTGCCCTCTAAATGTCCATGCAAATCTAACTAAGGCAAGGATTTAATAGATTTCCTTTTTGTCCTCTGCCATTCCATTTGTACTGAAAAAAAAAAGACTATAAAATTTAGTGGTTCAAGAATGGTAGAGACTTAAATTTTCCCACTTAATAGGCAAATGCAGAGATCCAGGGATGCTAGCTTCAAGGTTACATGGGTGATATCCCACAAGCTGGCTTCCCTTGTACCTGCACACAGCACTGTTGGGTGTACTGAGATGCGATGGGATGGTGTCCCTCCTTGGAAGTCTAGGGTGGAATGATGATAGCAGTTCATTGCAGATTTTAAAAGATCTTTAACTTTGATTGTGCTTCCAGTGATGAAGTGAACACATGCTTGTTTAAGGAAAACTAGAAGGGACGTCTAAAAAGAAAATGGAAATTGCCTGCAGTGGTAGATAATTTTTTAAAATTTCAATATGCTTAATGAAATTGAGGTAATGGTATGTATATTTTGTGTTTGAGTTGTTTTTCTTTTTCAGTCTTATTTCCTGTACCATTAATTTTTTTTTTTTGGAAATAGGATTCAAAGGACTACATGACATGTTTTGATGTAGATTTACCACAGCTCAGGCAGTCATACTTGGCGTGGAACTTCAGCTCCAATCCTTTACTGTGTGATGATGTGAAACCAGCTACTTAAGCCTCAGACTGCCCACCTGCAGAACGCTGATGATAATGAATGTGATTTTGTCCAAGGCTAAGTCACATGGAAGACAATGTAGAATTGTATAGCACTGTGTAGCATTGTGCTTGCACACTATAAGCACTCAGTAAATGATCACTATTGACCTCTGTGATTTTACAATATTTCTGTTACTAGATATTTAGATTGTTTCTGATTATTAGTTACCAGGTGAAACTTTATCCCCACACCAACCAGAGGAATCTACCTGAAAAATATATTTATTTACATGTGTGAATGGATAAGCATCTTGAGTAGAACTTTCCCAGGGAACATGCGTTGTTGCAGAGTGGAGTTCAGAGCCTACACAAATAAATACCCAGTGCTGGCTACCCACTCATGTACCTGTTATGTGCACCCTAAAAACTCATCTAAGAACACAAGCCTATTCTGAATATAGTGGTAGAAAATCTCACCTACAGGACAAAAGTGAACGTCTATAACACCAGGAATGACCCTGACATAATTTCTTTTCTTACAGTTTTGCTTACACTGTTGATTTTGTTAGGAATATCCCCAACTCCTACCTCCCAAGGTATCTTCTACTGACTCAGCCTGTGTATCCTTTCCTTCAGGAAGCCTTCTCTTCCATAAAGATATTTCTCTCCTCTATTCCTGGATATGCATTTGAGTTCTCTAGCATGGTGGATATCACATTCCCTTGATGGTGTGGACAGTGAGCTCTCAGATGACAGAAACTTTATCTGATTGATGATTGCATCCCAGTCCCTAGTATGGGCCCATCCTCCTTCTCCCTCCCTCCCTCCCTCCCTCCCTCCCTCCCTCCCTCCCTCCCTCCCTCCCTCCCTCCCTCCCTCTCCCTTCCTTAAAGGCTTTCTTTTTTGTTTGTTTGCTTTTTTATTGTTTATATATCTTGGCTAAAGTTTCCCTTCCCTACTTTTCTCCCAGTCCCTCCCCAACCTCACCTCTCCCCCCTCTGTGGTAGTTTGAATGTATGACCTCCATAAGATCATAGGGAGTGGCACTATTAGGAGGTGTGGCTTTCTTGGAGTAGGTTTGGCCTTGTTGGAGGAAGTGCTTTGAGGTCTTATATATGCTGAAGCCGTGCCCAGTGTCTCAGTTCACTTCCTATTGCCTTCAGATCACAATGTAGAATTCTCAGCTCCTTCTTCAGCACCATGTCTGCCTGCTAGCCATCATGTCCCACCATAATGTTAATGGAATAAACCTCTGAACTGTAAGCTAGCCCAATTAAATGTTTTCCTTTGTAAGAGCTGCCATGGTTGTGGTGTCTCTTCACGGCAATAGAAATCCCAAGACAGAAATTGGTACCAGGGACTGGAGTTTTGCTGTGATAGGCCTGATCATGCTTTTGTTTGAAGGAATACGGACCTTGGCACTGTGGATTAGAAAAGCAGTTGAATGCTTTTAAGTGCTGCTTAATGGGCCATGCTAGTAGAATCATGGGTGACAGTGGTTCTGAGTGTGATCTGATGAACTGTGGGGGTAATGCTCAGATGTTTCAGAGGAGAAGAATATTAATATGTTGCCTATAGATTGTTCTTACTATATTTTGATGAAGAATGTGGCTTCTTGTACAAAGAGTACAACCGAGGCTAAAATGAAGAGTTTTTAGATTAATTCAATTGGCAGAGGAAATCTCAAAACAGCCTAGCATAGACTCTGTAATGTGGTTTTTAGTGGTAACTCTAATAAAGATTTACAATGAAAAGGAGCAAGCTGAACAAGAAAAAAGTACAAAATGTAAAATTTGAGGAGAAAAGGAGCACCAGAAAGTGCAATGGAGCTGAGTCCTGTGCTCAAAGAGATAAACAGACTAAGAAATGGAATAAAAGGAGTGGTAACCTCAGGGCAAGATTCTAACCATCCAAGTTTCCAACTTGTAAAAAGGAATTAAAGAAAAAACTTAGAGCCAGGTGTGGTGGGGCATACCTTTAATCCCAGCACTCCAGAGGCAGAGGCTGGTGGATCTCTGAGTTTGCAGCCAGCCTGGTCTACAGAGCAAGTTTCAGAACAGCTAAGCTTAGGCAGTGAAGGAAACCATCAAAAACAGAAAGCTGGTGAAGATGTAATTTAATTAGGGAACCATGTTCTAGCCCCAGTAAGCAGCAGAACTTGGTAGCTTTGGCTGCATGGTTCTGGATTAAGGACAGAAGAAAAGGGGGCTATGGAATAATCATTTACAACTAAGGAAAGCATTTGAGACCAGGAATGCACTGGGGGTGTTTCTGAATGGAGGTCCAGAGAGACCATTGCATGAAGCTGTGAAGTTGAAGCCTGTATTGCCTTGGAGACCCCAAGATGTTGGAGATGTTAGAGTCATGGAATAAAGCTGCTAACAGGGAGTGGAAATAGTACAAGAGAGAGAAATGTGTTCAGACAACAAAGCTGAAATGAGTTGGAGATCTGCAGAGCATTTTGACATCAGATATAGAGATGCAGAGTTTGGAGTTTGCCCATTTGGTTTTTGATCTTGCTTTGGTCCAGTATTTCCTCACTGTGCTCCCTTTGCTCCATTTTGGAAGGTAATGTCTATCCAATGCCATTATAGGTTGTAAGTATGAGATCTGTTTTTGATTTTTTTTCCATTTTTGATTTTGATTTTATAGGGGATTATAGTTAAGAGATTGTATGAATCTCAGAAAAGACTCTGAACTTTGGACTTTTAAACATTGTTGAGACTGTGATAGAGTATAGGAACTTTTGAAGTTGCACTAAATGCATTTGCATTATGATATTGTTACAAGCTTATGGGAGCCAGGGGCTGAAATGTGGTAGTTTAGATATAATTGCCACCATAAGTACATAGGGAGTGACCCTATTTGGAGGTGTAGCTTTGTTGGAGGAAGTAAGTCACTGTGGATGTGGGCTTTGAGGTCTCATATATGTTCAAGTCACTCCCAGTGTCTCAATTCACTTCCTGTTGCCTTTGGATCAAGATTTAGAATTCTCAGCTTCTTTTCCAGCACCAAGTCTGCCTGCATGCCACCATGTCCTATCATGAGGATAATGGACTGAACCTCTGAACTGTAAGCCACCCCATTAAATGTTTTCTTTATAAGAGTTTCCATGGTTATGGTGTCTCTTCATATCAATAGAAATCCAACTAAGGTACCCCCATCTACTCTTCCTCCTTTGTTTCTTCTCAGAAAAGGGCAGGTTTCCTATGGGTATCAGCCAGATATGGTATAACAAGTTGCAGTGAAATAGGCACCTCCTCTTCTATAAAGGCTGGACAAGGCAATTTGGTAGGAGGAAGGTCCCCAAAAGCAGGCAATGGAGTCAGAGACAGCCCCTGCTCACACTGTTAGGAGTCCCTCAAGAAGACCAAGTTACACAACTATAACATATAAGCAGAAGACCTAGGTCAATCCCAGGCAGGCTCCCCCTCATTGTTAGTTCAGTCTCTGTGAGCCTCTATTAGCACAGGTTAGTTGGTTCTGTGGTCTTTTGTGGTGCCCTTGACCTCACTCGGCTTTCCTTCCTTCCTTCCTTCCTTCCTTCCTTCCTTCCTTCCTTCCTTCCTTCCTTCCACCCTCCCTTCTTTCCTTCCTTCCTTCTTTCCTTCCTCTCTCCCTTCCTTCCTTCTTTCTTCCCTCCCTCCCTCTCTCCCTCCCTCCCTCCCTCCCTCCCTTCATTTCTTCCTCCCTTCCTCCTCCCTCCCACCCTCCCCCTCCCTCCTCCCTCCCTCCCTCCCTCCCTCCCTCCCTTCCTACCTCTCTCCCTCCCTTCCTTTCCTTTCCTTTCCTTTCCTTTCCTTTCCTTTCCTTTCCTTTCCTTTCCTTTCCTTTCCAGTTTGTTTTGTTGTTGTTGTTGAGACAGGTTCTCATGTAACCCAGGCTGGTCTTGAACTGGCTATGTAGCTAAGGACAACCTTGAATTTCCTTATCTTCCTGCTTCTTCCACTCAGTTTCCTGGCATACTTTCTGATACTAGTATATGGTCACATGAATTATTAAATCCTTAAACTTATAAAGAAATTTTGGGGCATTTAAAAAATAATTCTTTAGGGTACTTTGGAAAAGCAGGATTACTACATCAAAAAACAATGAACATTTTCCAGGTCTTTTAATGCATTCTTGGTCAGATATGTTAGCAAATTTTTCATGACATTCATATGAAGAACAACTATTGTTTCTCTGTCTATTAGTGTCTGCCATTTGTGTGTGTGTGTGTGTGTGTGTGTGTGTGTGTGTGTGTGTGTGTGTGTAATAGCTAAGGAAGTCAATATTTGAATCACAAAGTTGGCTGTACATACACATATATATTCTCAGGGCCTAATTTGGCTGAAGCAGACAGAAGTAGCATCACTTGAAGGGACTAGTAGAGAGTGGGGCCCTAAGAATGCTGCTTGCCCAACAGTACATGCCAGCAGATGGTTGGAGATACAAACTGCTAAAGAATAGTGACTTTAGCCACTTCCCATCCATGTCATTTCTCTGAGTCCATTTTCACATCTGTAAATGGGTTTAATGATACCTCTTAGGGGTCATGTGATGATTGAATTGAATAAAATGGGCTGACACACATAAAATCCTAATACATACATTTGTGTGCTTTTATGGACTGCTAATGAAGGGAGCTAGCTGCAGAGAAGTTGGGTCATCTGAGGCAAGGAGACTTAGTTCTGAGTTTAGGAAACAATGAAAGGGATCCCTTTGATTGACTTGACTTTCATAAAGTCTCACAAGGTCCATACACAAACTATTAGGATAGACCCAGACAATCCCATTTTATCACATGGGAAGTAGAGGAATCATAACTATAAAAAACCCTTGCATTTTAAGGGGCAGTTGAATAAATGGAAATGTCTCTAAGACATTTTAAGATATACTCAAACCTATAATTTTAATTACTCACACAGATAAGACTTAAACAAAAATCTGGGCTAGAAAGATGACTCAGTGGGTAAAGCGGGCTAGAAAGTGGGCTAGAAAGATGACTCAGTGGGTAAAGCGCCTGCTGTGCAAGTGTGAGGACCTGAGTTTGGATCCCCACAACCTAGATGAAAAAGCTGGGTGTTCCAGCACAAGCTGGGTGTTCCAGCACATCTTAGTACCTGGGAGGCAGAAACAGGCAGATCTTTAGGGTTTACTGGCCAGTCAGCTTAACTGAACTGGTGAACTCCAGGTTCAGTGAGAGAGTTGATCTGAACACACACACACACACACACACACACACACACACACACACACACACACACACACACACACACGCCTACCCTTGAGAGGCTGAGGGAAAGGTATCATTGTGTGTTTGAGGCCAGCCTGGACTAGAGTGAGAATCTTCATAAAGGAAAACACTCAACATTTCTAGGTCTAAAATATCTACTGATTTGATCCACATAGCCAACTGACTAGATGACTCAGGCACAGTGAGCTCTCTGTTCTCACCCTCCCTCCACGTGCCCACCATGTTCTTCTTGTTCTTGTCCTGTAGCACCAAGCCAAACACTCGGGGTCATTATCAACTCTTCTTCCTCCTCTTACTAGGCAGCAAATTCTGTTCTAATGCCTCAATTCTTTACCCTCATCCCTTCTCCAAACCCATGCTGCTGCCCTGGACCAGTCCCTCTTCAGTCTGCAGCAACCTCCAACTAGCATCCTTGGTTCTGGTTTTGCTTACTCCGTTCCATCACTCACATGCCTGTCATGTATGTCATCAATCTGGATGAAAAGGAGTTGTAAATGGCAATAGATATCAATGTCCTCAAACAATGCTCTTTAAAAAATATGATGTCATAGGTTAAGGCATAATCAGTTAAACATAGTTCTCCCTGAGACAGGTTGACTGTTTGGCACGAGAATCAAATGAAATATAACAATGGGTATATCAGCCCACTTGAAATAATGCTCAGGGAGAACTGACATTTATTGGGCTGTGCAGAGATGATACAGTGGCCATGCTGGAAGACGGTGTATCAAAATGATGCTCCAGGTCTCCAGGTCTTGGGACCATGCCCATGAGAGACTACTTAGCAAAGTCCATTTATTAAAACATGGCAATCAGCAGCCAAAGTCACAACCAACAAGGACAAACTTTCCTATCCCACAGATGGAAAATACATCATTCAAGTAGCTGAAGGAGTCTCCCTTAGTTTTATGTCTATGATGAACCCTGTAACATGAGGGGTTCTAAGTCAGGGCATTGCCAATGCTTCAAGTCTTTGACATATCTACTGCCTAAAGGGTAAGGAGGACTGGATGGTCTGAGCTTCACATATTCAGAGAGAATGGCAGTTCAATAACTGGAATAAGGTAAGACTAGCAATTGAGAATAGATGAGACATGGCATTTTAGGTTAACATTTCTCAAACCATCTGTAGTAAATATCAGTTTAAAAATAGCTAAGTAATTTCTGACTATTATTTTTTTGTAAAACATACTAAAATTAATACTAGACGAATGAGTCACAAAAGAAATACAGAACATAGTCTGTTTTTAATGACTAAATTATACAGACACATAATTACTGTGTCAAATTGCTGTTAAATAAGTATAATCTTACTCTTAATTTTTGCATTCATGTCATTGCAAACCAGCAAAAAACAGTTCAGAGACTGGCACTGGTCTATGGGCCACACTCTGAGATACTGTTTTAAAGAATTCACCCAAGACAGATGGAAAATGGAGCCAGGGAGATGGCTCAGTGGGTAAAATGCTTGCTGTACAAGCATGAGGACCCGAGTTTGGATCCGCAGCACCCATGCCAGGTGCAGTGACACAGTCTCAGAGGTTGGGCGGTAGAATTGGCAGATCCCTGAGGTTCAGTGGCCAGCCAGCCTAACTGAATCCATGAGTTCCATTTTTAAGAGATCTTGTCTTAAAAACTAAGATAGAAGTTGATGGGTTGGCTTAGCAGGCAGAGGTGCTTGCACACAGCATCACATTCTGAGCTCCTTTCCTGGATCCTATAAGGCGGCAGGAGAGAGCTGACTCCTGAGAGTTGTCCTCTGACCTTCACCCTCACACTGTAGAACACACATGCCAATGTTTTTATGCACATGTACACGCAAAACTATAAGGTAGGGAGTGATCAAAGAAGACAGCCAGAATTGAACAGGCATCCACATGAATGCATTCACATGTGTACACACACACACACACACACACACACACACACACACACACACACTGTAAGAAAGAATCTTCTAACAAAAATAGACTATTTACAACACACTAATCTGTTAATTGATTAAATTTAATTAAATTTAATTCATAATTTAAATTTAATTCATTAAAGACTGAAACATTTGGCTCTCTGTAGCCTGGAAAATGTCCATCACTAGTCAGGCCAAGTTGACAGGGATAAGAAAATAGCTATGAAGCTGGTGAGCCACTAGAGGAACATGGCTACACAGATTAAAATAAAGCCTTACCAGTCTTTATGTATGTACATACATATTGCGATGACTATATATCACCACATTTTTTAGTGGTGGATTTTGCAGTCAATCAATCAACCATGAAGAATGGTTGATACATCCCCACTAGATCTCAGTCAGTCAATTGCCAAGATAGCTCATCTGATAGGCTGATAGACAGGGGCTGAAACACTGGTGATGTGGCAGGTTCCATCAGCACCTGTTAGACCATGAATATCCATCAAGCAGAAACCCTTCTGATTCCAATAAAAGGACAGCTGTCTGGGAGAAGACATGCAATCTGTGCTTGAACTTCAAAAAGAGGACCTCAGCTCCTCAGAAGCACTGTTTTTCTTTTTCTTTTTTTTATGTGAAAGGGGCCAAGAGGTACTGATGAGGTAGGGATAGCCAAAGTAAAGAATGAGCAGAAATACTGCTTTTAAAATCTTGTTTGCAGATGAACTGTCCTCACGCTGTAGCCTGATATGGCTTTACAGCATATGTTTAACATGACTCTCATGAGTTGGGTCTCATTAGAGCCAAAAGTGAAATGGTAGAGGCAGCTTATCAATCAGAAATGGATATGCTTCGTGGAGAAATCAATCATTAGTGTATAGACTGAATCATGGTTTGAGTGCAGTGACATGCAGAGATTAAAGCATAGAAAGCTTATGGGTGGGGAGGGACAGGTTTCAAAGAGTGAAAAGCAGAGACACTGCAAGGGGGAGTTCAGGTCTACAGATTATCAGGGAGACTTGAAAGAAATATAAACTCTTATAAAACAATCTGTGTGGGTAAATATGCCTTCAAGATCATTTCTAGAAGATGCTAAAGGGAAAACCAAGGCATAGACTCTCAGTGGTAAAGAGGTAGGTTAGAAGATTAGAAACTCTTTATCAGGGCAATTACCTTCCACCAAACACACACACACACACACACACACACACACACACACACACACACACACACACTCATAGAATAATACATACACACATGCACACATACATACCATTACATAGACATACATGCATAAACATGCACACACACAGAATACATACATACACACACGCACACATACATACTCTTACATATACATACATGCATAACCCCCCACACACACACACCATATAATGAAGTGTGAATGGCACATGGCTTAAGTAAGCCTGGAGAGACGGGATTCCCATGCCCTCGTTAGTCTCTCATTCTTTAGATTCTCTAGACAAATATGTGACTGAGGACTGCTTTGAGCAGGCTGAGTGGGATATACAGTTTTATAATCAACTGATCATACCCAAATACTACCATTCCTTATTATTTTTGGCTTTTTAATGTAACTTTATCGGGATACATTTTAGCCAGGGAATCCTAACCTTTAAAGTATGCATCTCAGTGATTGTAGTAGTTCATCTTTGTGTAACCATCACCAGTGATGTATTACATTGTATTACATTTTATTCACCCCAAAGAAATCCTGGGAGGCCTAAGGAGTCCATTTCCTTCTTCCTCTCTGTTACTTGCTTTTCTCATGACTGTGAGACAATACCAGACAAAAGCATGTTAAGTGGGGGAAGGAATCATTTTGGCTCACAGTCTGTCATGACTGGGAAGGCATAACAGAGTTCATGGTGGCAGGAGCATGGGGAGGAGGCCCCTCACATCCCAGTGGATCAGGAATCAGAGGTTGGGCTGGACCAGACGCAGATATCATTCTCAAGGGCTGACCTCAGGAACCCACTTCTGCCAGCTAGGCCACAGTCCCAGAAGTTCCAGAATCTCCCAAATAGTGCCACTAGCTGAGGAACAATAGCTGAAATACACAAGCCTGTGCGGGGCATTTCAGACCCAGACCATAACACTGTCCTCCTCTAGTAACCACTACTTTAGTTTAAAACAAAACAAAACAAATCTGCCCTTCGGATTTGCCCATTTTAAACACTGCATGTAACTGTAATATGCTATATGGCTTCTGTGTCTGGCTTCTGTCAGTCAATACGACGTCTCCAGGGTCCATCCATATTGTATCATGTCCTCAGTACATCACAGCCAAGATATGTCCTTATACAACTATGTCACATTTCGTTCTCTCATTGCTTGATTTACATTTGAGTCATTTAAACATTTAGCTACTGTGAATAATTTCTTGTGTGAACACACATTTAATATTTTCTAGGATATACCCCCAGGAGTTTGAGTTTGAGACAATGTAGAGCCTCCATGTTTACCTAGTGGGCAGCTGCCACACTCTTCCTTTGGGGGCTGCATGATTTTGGAAGTTCACGGCTTGTCTTCTGACATCTCTACATTTTCATCCTTCGTCCTTCTGGTTTCAGCACCTCTAGTGACTGTGAAGTAGCCTCTCCCTTGGTTTTTATTTATATTTTCTTAATGACTAATGATGATGAGAATGTTTGTGTGTACTCACTCCCATTTACAGGTCTTTGTTGCAGGAATCTTTACCTGATTCCTTGTATGTTTTAAAATCACAGTGTCTTCCTAGTGTTGATTTGGAAAGGTTCTTCACATAATCTGAATATAAGTTAGTACTAGATGGCTTGAAAATATTGTCTCCATTTAAAAAAAGTATTTTCCACCAAGGAAGAGTCTCATGATACAAAAGCTGGCATCCATTACACTATGTAGCTGAGGATGACCATGATGTTCCTGCCTCTGTACCCCAGTGCTGGGGATGACAGGCTCACAACCGTGCATTGTTCAAGCAATGCTAGGGCTTGAACCAAGGACTTCTTGCATGCTGGGCAAGCATACTACTAACTGAACCACAGCCCTAGGTTGTGGGTTTTTATGGGGTTCTTTGATGCATTTTAATGATTTGCCTATTTTCTTTTGTTACTTTGATACGCCAATGGTTAACCTAGACTTGGATTTTTTGGTATATGTATGTATGTATCTACATATAAATAATGTTTATAGCTCTTAGGTAAAGGTCTATTGTTCATATTGAGTCACCTGAGTCATTGCATATGGTGTGTCTTTTGCATATGAATATCCAATTGTCTTAACCTTGTTGGTTGATTACACTATTTTTTCCTCACTGAATCATTATAGCACTCTTTTGAAAATAAATCAACCATAATATAAAGGTATATTTAATTATGCACTCTTATTTCTATTACATTGAGCTGATCTTGTCTATCATTAACACACTACTTCAATTACTTGGTTGGTTTTGTAGCAGTTATAAAATTGCAAACTGTGAGTTATCTAGCTTTCCTTCCCCCCCAATATTTTGGCTATTTGGGGTTTCTTGTGTGTCCATATACATATTGGGACTATTTAATCATTTTCTGTAAACAAGCATCTGAGCTTTGGGGAGGTATTTCTGTTTGGTAGGTGGTACTACCTTGACAGGATCACCTCTCCCTGTTTACATCCATGGGGTGTCTTTTTGTTTATTTAGGTCTCTAATGCCTTTAGAAAATTTTCAGTTACAATTCTTAAATCTTTGTTTATTTATTTCTGGCTATTTTATTTTTAATACTATTATAAAAGTGGAATTGTTTTCTTAGTTTCACTTTTGAGTGTTCATTGCTAGTACATAGAGATATACTTGATATTTGTGTATTGAGTTTGTATCTTCTAACATTATTGAACTCTATTGGGCTCTAACAGTTGTTTCTTTTAAAAATGTTTTATTAGCATATAATTATTATTCATAATAAAGGGTTTCATCATAACCATTTCATTCATGTTTGTAATGCATTTTGACCATATGCCCCTCTTGTTACTTTCTTGTTATCCTTCCCCTCCTACTAGATTCCTTCCTCTTAACTGTTGCTCTTTAATGGGTTCTTGAAGATTTTATATAGACAAGATCATGATACCTATAAAGGGATAAATTTACTTCCTTTATTATCTGGATGCCTTACATTTCATTTTTGTCCTATTTCCCTGGCTAACCCTCCAACACAATACTGAATAGAAGCAGTAAGAGATTTCTCCTGTCTGCCTTTTGGTCCTCAGTCTCCCAGCTCCAAGTGAAATATTGGCTTTGTAATTTTTATAGATGCTCTATTTTAGGGTGAAGATATTTTGGACTCACCGTTTGTCAACAGGCTTAATTAAGTAGCCACCAAAGTGCTGGATTTATTCATTGCTTCTCTCCCTATTTGTCTGGTTTTGCATTTAAAAATTTCATTGGTTAAGCCTGGCTTTCCCAGAAGACCAGATTAAATACTCGATGACACTGTGGATTTTAGGCAAAGAGGACAAGAAATGGCATGCTGCTAATAGTCTTCAGTTCCTGTTGGTTTCATTTAACAACAGCAACAACAAAAAGTCCCAATAATATACCTGATGGTTCTGCAAGGGGAAAAAAAACAAGATCACATACTTCCAGGGTAATACCACCAGTCACACATGTGTTCTACAGTGGTTTAAAGAATTTGAAAGGCCATTTGTTTTGTTAAACTTGAAGGAGCCAAACTTTGTGATTTGAAAGAGCCACAATTTGTTCTGTGGTAACATTTTCATCATCCATTGACCATGGCATCTCCACCCTTCATTGTTAAAAATTCTTACAGTGGTGCCACTGAGCTAACTCTGCAGGTTAAGGTGCTTGTCACATAAACCTGACAATACATATTGGGTCCCCAGAGCCACATAAAGGAGGGCCAGAGAGGATCAGCTCTGTACGTTCTTCATCTGATCTCCACATGCATACATCCCACATTTTCCTAATATAATATTTTTAATGATTATTTGGGAATTTC
The DNA here is from genome assembly GCF_003668045.3 of Cricetulus griseus. Classification (NCBI taxonomy): domain Eukaryota; kingdom Metazoa; phylum Chordata; class Mammalia; order Rodentia; family Cricetidae; genus Cricetulus; species Cricetulus griseus. The sequence continues at coordinate 185,763,842 of NC_048596.1, read as the reverse complement.
ACATAATGCACCCCATTCACACACACTTTTCCATCCTCCCAGGCCCACTCCCCCACCCTTGTGACCTCCCCACCCCCCCAAAAAAAAGAAAAAGAGAAAAATATACTAAATCCACTTTGTGTTGCTCATACACTCACTGAAGCTGCTCAAACTTCCCAGTGGCCAGCCCCTTAAAGAAAACTGAGTCCTTCCCAGCCCCTAACCCACCAGAAGCCATCACTGTGGAGAGCTACACTTCAGCATCCCTGTTACATTTTAAAGAGTTCTCTTCAATGGCTTTCTGTCTAGAACTCCAGACTGCCACATGCCACCCCACTGGCCCTACTCAGTAAGTACATCCCCCGTCTCCACTGCAGCCCTCTCCAGTACCTGCCACCACGGTCACATCTCTAGTTTTCCCTCTACACAACAAATGCTCTGACCCATTCCTCTGTCTTTCCCATCTCTCAATCAAGTATTTGTTAAAGTGACATTGCAAACTGCAGTGTGCCACACAGGATATATAAAAATGTATGTATGTATGTATGTATGTATGTATGTATGTATGTATGTATGTGTAACACACACACACACACACACACACACACACACACACACACACACACACACAGAGCTTTACATGCAAATTCTCATTGCAAGGGTCATCGGTCTGGTCTCTGAAGCACCATAAATACTGAGCCATCACCAAGACTTGACTCGGATACCCTGCTGTTGCCCAGAGTCAGGGTGATCTTGCAGCTAGGCAGGGCACTGAGGGCCAGGATCCATGTAAGCTCTAGGCTGTCGGAGGGCAGTGCCATGCATGGCCTTACACTCCCCTTCTCCCAACCAGGGTGGCAGCAACATTGGCTTCATGTTGTTATATTCAGTAATGACATGTTTCTGTGAGAGCTCCAGGCCACCATACCCCCCTGTCCTTGGTACTGGCCACTCTGAGGCTCACCAGGCACACTGGGCAGGACTGTTGTGCTTGCAGCCAGCAGCAACTCCATGCTGCAGACCAAGGACCAGCCCTATCAATAACACCATGTTCTTTGCTGCAGCTGCTCCCATGTCGCTCCCAGGCCCTTCAGTGAGTGTCTCTAGTTTTGCCATTCTCCACTGTGTGCAAGGGGCTATCTTTCCTTCCAATTCTGTGAGTGCACTTTAAAAAAGCATCTTCCCATAAGACCTACCTTTTAAAAAGTTGTTCTGGAATACAGCAGGCTCTGTAAGACTCCTCCACTGTGTCTGCCCTCAGAGACCTCTATAGGTCTCTCAGGCTTCTCAGAGCTGCTCTGAGGTCCTGCAGGTGCCAGAAGCTGCTGCCATATCAAGTCTCAGGCTGAGTCCCACAATTATAATAAATTATACAAAAATAAATAAAGTTTTTACATAACATGTAATATTTAGATTCCTTCTCCCCACCCCCTGCCAAATATTATTTGCCCTGCTAAGACACCGCCTTGATTTATAAATGGGTTTCAGTTTTTCTTTTTAATTGTTAGTGTGTGCCTTTCTTCTTATTCTTGCAGAAGAAAATGCAGACCTGCTGGGAAGTCCTGCTCTGGTTCAGGGTCATGGTTACTTCACCGTGGTTGCCACCCAGCATCTTTCCCTACTCCTGTTGTCCTCAGTGTCTGTGAAGGAAAATCCTGAGGGTTACTATTAAAACAGCAGATGAACTTTACATGACAAGGGTTTCTGGGCACCAGGGTGCTAAGCACAAAGGGAAATGCTTTAGTAAAAAATAATGCAGATTTTTGCCCCCACAGGAGTCAGGACACAGCAGAAGAGAGATGCAAATTATAGATGTAAAAACACCTACCAGATTATGGCAGGCAGACTTTTGAGCACCTGCTGAGGATTTAGTCTAGAAATACACGGAAGTCCTGCTTCCATCCTAGTGCCTGCTGTTTGCTGGTCTGTAGAACTCAGAGAGCATCCAGGACTACGTGGCCAGGAGTGATTTGTGCATCCCAGATGAAAACACATAGTAAGAGAGAGAATGCACTATTACTTGTGTCGGCAGTGCCTGCTCTCTTAGCCAGCTCCAAAAGTCTCTGTTAGCTTTGTTTTTTCTTAAGTAAAGAACAATTCTGCCTTTAAATCAAATTTTGGACTAGGTGATCATTCTGTCAGATACATGGTCTATTCCCATTTTGTCTTTTTTTTGTTTCATACCATGTTTCATCTTATTCCTCTGTCTCATGGTTGGAAATGTGTGAATCTTTTTCTCTGGGGTTTTTCTTTCTTCCTCATGGTGTCTGTGCTGGAATAATTTCTAGCCAAGCTTCTGAGAATTCATAACAACAGAAAGTGTGCCAAGCTGCAGGAAGACACCCAGCAGTAGCATGACACCCGCTGACCTCTGGCTGAGTGTCCTAGGACAAGTCACAATCACTTCTCTGCTATCTTAGTACAATTAAGACTGCACCAAAAGACCTCTAGGGACTTGCTCACATAGTCTCTGAATTTTAAATCCTTTAGATGCACAGATAACAACAACACAATAACTACATATTTTCTTCATTTGCCTATTTTGTAGCCATTTATCAGATATAGAGTGCACATATATGTGCTTGCATGTGTGTTCATCTCTCTCTCTCTCTCTCTCTCACACACACACACACAGAGAGAGAGAGAGAGAGGAGAGAGAGAGAGAGAGAGAGAGAGAGAGAGAGAGAGAGAGAGAGAAGTGCAAATGTCAGGGCACAGGCAGAGAGTAGACTAGTAGTAACATGGTAGACAATATAAGGTGTAATAATCTGTAAACAACCTGTATACGGAAGATGCCCAGGTATTTAGGCACCTCAGTTGAAGGAATATGTAAGCATTCATCACAGTTATAAAATAGCATTCTCTGAAATGTCATTCTTCCCTCCCCCAGGATAGATAAAGCACCTGCAGACTCAGAGCAGCCACGGAAATCTTCCTGCCTTTGTAAAGCAGGACAAAGCTATGAAGCTTCAGCTTGCACTAGCCCAGCATCTCCCAGCTGTGATGAGGACAGCATTTCCCTAGTCAAAACAGCCCGGCTCTATTTATAGTTCTCACTTCTCTGGATAATAAACAGAGCTTGCAGGCTATGCTCATATCATTTTCCTTCAACTATCCCACTACGTAGCACAATGCCAACAATTAAAACAAAGTCCAGGGCCACACTATGGAGCTGTGGCTCTAGTTAATTATCACAGAGAAGACACTCACCACCATATACTTGAATAGTCAAAGCCCTGAGAGGATGTTTGATGGCCTTTGTTTGTCCTGGGCTTCTAGCATCTCTCTGGCTACTTTGCTGGGGTTGGTGTTTTATTTTTCTTTTTTGTTGTGGGGGGTGTCCTCCTTTAAATGATTCTAGAAATATCCTATCTCCCTGGTTGTAGGGAGGCTGTATTCCTCTGCTAGGTAATGTTCTTAGCAGAAGAGCTTTAAATAAGGGTGGCAGACAATACAGCCTCCATGGAGACTGCTACAATTCCCTTCTATTCTTTTTCAAATGTTAAGTTTGTATTAGGTTATTTAATAGACTGAAATATATTCAGTAGGTACAGAATCCATGCCCCCAAATGGCTGAGTTTTAATTCTATCCCTCCAGTCTGTTTTAACTAAGACGTTTTCTCCTGTGCATATAATCTTCATTATCATAGAAGTTATTTTTAATTTATAATTAACATAGTCTCTCTCTCATCATGTATGCCTTGATTGACTTGGACCCTCCGGACACATCTTGTCTGGCACCATGCTGGCTGTGTCCTGCAGTTCTCGGAATATGCAGTAGGTGTCTATCTTAGCCTTCCCTTCCTCCTTCCTCCTCTTCCAGTCCCTGACACCAGGATATAGTGCATAATTCCAAAATGGCAGCTTTTTGAAAATTCACCTTGATTATCAGACATTAAAAGTGACTCATCCTGCAGTGACTGTCTGGCAGAAGGGATGGGATCAGACAGCAAGACAATGAGGGGACTGGGCGCATTAGCGCACTAGATTACAGAGCCATCAAAAATACCTTTGTTCTGTCAAAGATCCAATCATTTCCTAGTTGTGTTCTGTGGAGGAGAAAGAACGAGAAGGAAAAATCCACCAAACAAACAAACAAGAAAATTCATCTATGAATTTAAAACCTCCTTAGATCTCTCTATCCTAAGAGGGGAGGGAAGGAGCTGCTCATCCACCTCAGGAGGAGGCGAGGTGGGGACGGCCTGGCAGAGATCTGGAGCAGCCTTTCTCTCAGTGGCCATCACATCTTCCTCACTACCTTCTGTTCCTTGAGTCTCTGTAAGAGCAAACCTGCCAGGTTGATAGGGCTTGGTCTCATCTGTGTGTCTGTACTCAGCCTGGTTCCCAGTGGCATATTTAGAAGAAATGATTGCACAATTAGAACATCTTCATTAAAAGCACAGCTTCTGATTTTAGTCATGTTGCATTATAAAGCTAACCAAGACATGTGTGATGAGCTAGAGGGGAAAACATGGGTGGGAGTTGTTGGCAGCAAATGCTCTCTAAGCAGGCAAACAGGCTCCTGTAAAATAGCAGGGGGAGTCTTCGGCAGAACCTGTGGATTTTGTATCAAGCCAGGGTGTGTCTGTGTACGAGGGGAAGGGGGAACCGGGAGGGTGATGGTGCCCTTCCTGAGGAGCCCAGGTGGATGAGAGCAGGGTGAGATACACTGAGCTTCTCACCCCCCAAGGAGACAGAAAGCCCAGATGGGATGTTGGTGCCTGGCTTCTTTCTTCTTTTTTTCTGAAAACACAATTTCCACCATTTGTCTATGAACTCAGAGGAGGAGTTTATCAGTCATGGAAAATGCCCCAAAGGGGCTCAGATCAAAGGCAGACTTTGAAATGTGTACTTAGGTGGATCTCCCTGCCAAATACATTAATGTGATTAAAACACAAATTCCATCGACAATTATTTTCCATCTGTTTAGCAATAATAATGGCAATGCCCTGTGTTATCAATGGTGGCCTTCTTTTGCAGAGGAGTACCAAGTGAATTTAAATGCTCTGCTGCACATGGATGCTGCAGCACTCTGGGAGGATTTGGAGGTTTTATTTGCTGCCAGGACAGGAGAGCAGCTGCTGTCACCACACAGGGATCTAGATAAGAATGGCCGCATTTTCATTGTCACCTAGCAAATGGATTCATTAAAACAACTCATAGCATTCTGCCAGTTGTGCACTGCACTTGGGGGTTTCTTAATTCTTGTGCCCCTTCCATTCTTATTTCTATCATCAATCAGATACAGAGAATATTAACACCCCCCCCCGCCATACACACACACAGACAAACACACACATGCACGCACACACAGACAGACATACACACACACACAGACAGACACAGACAGACACACACAGATAGACAGACACACACATAGACACACAGACAGACAGACACAGACAGACAGACAGACAGACAGACACACACACACACACACACACACACACACACACACACACACACAAACACACGTTCATTATTCCAAGCACCAGTGACCCCTTTGCTCTATGGGTATAGGAGGAAGATTCAGCAGAACTGTTTGGTCAACGTGGCCCAGTCCTAATTATGCACTCAGACACCCGGCATGTTTGTTTGGATTCACAACACATCCTCTGAGCAGGGTGAAAGAGAAATCTATATGGTTTAAAGATCTCTGCCTAAACCTGACCGAGAGATTAAAAGGGAGGGCAAAGGGGGAGGGCCCAGACCAATTTCCACACACCAGCACTCCTAACAGATTTGTGTGCCTGGGGGTGGGGGAGCAGAGAGACTTGTGCACTGGGGGTTTTCAGCAGTGGAATGTTAATGAACCCTAAAGGTTTGCTCCTACTCCTTAATAAACAGCCCCAGAGATAATTTCCAGTTTTCACTGTTTATAGGATAGTGGCTTCTTGGACACAATCATTTCTGGGACTGTCTGGGCCTATTCTGCATGTCCAGCTGATGCTGAAACACAAACCTTCAAAAATTACTAAACATGTGCAAGACAGAAAAAAAAGGAAGAAGCTTTGCAAATTAAAGTCATCAGGTTGATCTCCTCTGATGAAATTGGTGCTGTCAAATAAAAAAATACTTATTTGTAAGCAGATATTTCAGCTGGGAAGGGGACAGTGAGTGTTCTGATGGATAGACAGGGGACACTGTAAACAAAAGAAGGGAACTTCATTCCACTAGCCAGAGACTGGAGTCTCCCCTGTTGGTGGATGTATGGGAGAGAATAAAGAAGCAGGAAGTGAGTGAACACCTCCCCATCCTAGTCCCCTTCCTCACTTCCCTCCTGTTCCCCTCTCTACTAAGTTTTTAAGGAATAACATTGCTGCCTGAGAGGTAAACAGAAATGACTAAGAGTTTGTTTTTAGGTAGCAAAAACACAGAACAATTAAAATGAAGAACCACACCCAAAGACTCGTCTTTCCTCCAGATTGGGTGGGAAATCTTTCCACTAGCATTGAAAGGATAGTCAGTCTCCCAGAGGTCCAGACACCAACTACAGATGCTTGGATTGTAGACACTAGAAGATCCTGGGTATGGTGGTGGCATACATCTATAAGCCTAGTGCCCAGGAGGCTGAGACAAAATGATCTTGAAATAAGACCAGCCTGGGCTGCCATACAAGACCCCATCTCAGAAAACTAACCAGTAGGGACTGGAGATATGGCTCAGTGGTTAAAAGCACTGGCTGTTTTCCCAAAGAACCTGGGTTTGATTTCCAGCACCCACGTGGAGACTCACAACTGTCTGTAACTCCATTCCCCAAGGATCTGATGCCCTCTTCTGGTCTCTGTGGGCACCAGACATGCATGTGATACACAGATAAATATGGAGGCAAAACACTACCCCACATAAAAATTAAAACCCTAAATAAATAGAAAACCCTAACATTTTAAAAATTAGCATTGTTGTGAGCTTTTATAAAAAATGTGAAATACCTTATTATAACTATGCTGACACATTAAAATAATATATTTTATCATTTTATGGTTTGAATAAAATCGTTTATTAATAAAAAAATTAGCACTGTTGTTACTGCATGTGTGGTGGTGTGTGTATGGCAGGGGAAGCATGTACCCAGGCTGGTCTTATTTCAAGCACATGTGTGGAGGTCAGAAGACAGCTTTGTACAGTCAGTTATCTCCTTCTACCTTCACATGGGTTCTGAGAATTAAACTCAGGTCACCAGGCTTATGAGACAAGCACGGTCACCAGATGAAGCACCTTGCTAGCCCATCGTAACTGTATTTTAAAATTATTCTTTAGATCGGTTAATGCTATGTTGCATTTTAATCCCTTCAGGAAAACAGACAAGATTTGGCACTCCCCACTTCATGATTTGCAGGAGAACTGAGGGGTTTAAAAAAAATAAAGCCCAACAACAAAACAACCATAGGAAATGGAGATAGCCCAAGGCTCTGCTCTCAGAGGGTGCAGGGGGTTAAGGAGTCCCGAGGAGTTCCCAAACTGTCCCGAGGCTCTGCTTAAGCTCGGGACAGTTTGGGAACATCAAAGGCCATGAGAAGATGGGCATGGCAGCCCATCCTATAATCGCAGCAGACAGCAGGCTTTAGGAGGATTGCCCTATGTTTGAAACTAGCCTGGGCTATGTGACTAGTTGCAGGCTGGCCTGGGCTACAATCTCAAGAAAATATAAAAGAATACAAATTAAAATATAAAAAGGAACTTAGAAGGCATTAATTAATTAATAAAGGCCCAAGCAGAGCAGAGTGAGCAATTTGGGTTCAATTCTGAATTTGCATTTTCCTCAGTACACCATATGTAACCCTGCTGGGGGCAATCACACCCTTAAAGTTAGTTTTCTCCCCAAATTAGTGATTCAGGGTTGCTACAACTGGCTGTAACCTCAGAAGTTGTTCACTTAAGTGTCCTCATTTTACAGACAGACAGCCAGCAGCATCAGTAGCTGTAATAGTAACTATAGCTCACACTTTGGGGCATTTAATGCTAGCCAGACTGTATTCTAAGTATCTTATAAGTATCCTGTTATCATTGTAGTTCCCTACACAGAGGTAGGATTGTTAATCCCATTTTCTAGCTAGGAAGACTGAGGTGCAGTGAGGTTCAATACACAAGGTAGTAAAGGGTAGAGCTGGGTTTTGAATTCACTTGGGTCTACATCCCATGCTCTCCAGCAGTCCTTCAGTGAACTGTGGATTTTCTATTCACCCTTTTCTGTACAGGCAGGAGGTGCTCTGCGTGAGCCGATGCTACATATGGTTCAGGAAACAAAGCCCTCTAGAGGCAAAGTTCCAGTATTTTGCAATGGCTGAAGACGTTTCTATTTCCCTTGAGTCTCCCTGAGATGGCCCATTCCATTCAGGCAAGCTTTTTCTCAGCCTTCTTTCCAGACGTGGTACAATCTTCCCAAGATGACCGCATGGTGCCCTCCCAAAGTCAGTGCCTTTGCCTCTTGCCTCATGCAGCTTCTCTCCCATTCTCTAACCATTCTCTTGAAATTCACTTGACCTGCTGTTGTGGTTGTATCAAAACAGCCAGCATGATGCTTTTTATTCCTTTGCAACCAGAAGTTGTACTTTTTTTTGGGGGGGGGGCGGTTTCGAGACAGGGTTTCTCTGTGTAGCTTTGGAGCCTATCCTGGCACTCGCTCTGGAGACCAGGCTGGCCTCGAACTCACAGCGATCTGCCTGCCTCTGCCTCCCGAGTGCTGGGATTAAAGGCGTGCGACACCAACGCCCGGTGAAGTTGTACATTTTTTTTTTTTAGCCATTACAGATCTGAACTATTCCTCAGAGCAAAACTAAATGGCAGAGATAACATGGCAGAGTAAACTGCATTGCAAAAGTCAATGCCCTTTGGACAGTGTTGTCAAGTATTCATTGGGTAAACTTGGTTACAGAATGGTAAACGGTTACTCACTGGCAGAGTGAAGAGGCTACAGTTTACTACTTTAGCTCACAGAAAACGTTAGAAACACATGGAAACACTGATGCTGGCAAACCAATAGCATTGATATTAAACTCCTGCTGCACGGAGGAGCGTTAAGTAGATGATGTTTCAAGTTGACTGATGCAGGTGGTACAGTCCCACTAGAACCCAAGCCTTCTGCCCTTCGGGACACTGGTTTGCCATTGGGTAGCATTGCATCCTAAGGCCTTGTAAGGAACAATTGAGATGAACTAAGAAAGCATCCGTGACTGACTTCAGGAAACCTGGACAGGCCTCTGATCGGCTTCATCTGCCTTTCAGTCACGTATTTTATACCTGCTGACTCTTCTGCATGAGGTGCTTGCCTGGTCCTCTCTCACAACCTTTCCTTCCCAGTTGCAAACCACTATTATCTATCAAGGTCTGGCCTGCCTTTTCCCTTCCTAGCGTGTTCTGTGTCCCAGTCAGTTAGATCACCAGCCATTGTGGGATTATAATTGATGGTTGATCCCTCTTCCTCCTTTCCTTACCCAGGGAACTCCTGGAGGAGAGAATGTCACTTATCTCTGCATCTTCAGGTCCAGCATAGGACCTGGATCATTTTGTTTTCTCAATAAATATCAAAGGAGGGACAGAAGTGGGGACAGGCACATCCTTTGAAACTATAGACCATTAGAAGTACAAAGTGTTACTAACTAGAGTTGGAAGCCTATTGTCTGGTGTCTTTGTAGTCCTCAGGAACGAGCTGTTTTCACAGGCACAAAGCTCAGGCACAAACAGAATCAGGGACAAGTCTAGCAGAGAGCAGACTATTTCCACTTACCTGCCAGATAAAGAGGCACAAAACTGCCCTGTGACAGACAGTGCCCTTCACTAATGCCCTTCACCAGCAGTAATTTGGTTAGCTGACTAATCAGAAAACCCACAGAACAAAGAGGTGCAAGGGACTCTGCTGAAGTCTTGGCACTAAGATATTTATTTTATGGGTGGCATAGCAGTCGCTAAATGAACTTGACCAGAGTCAGGCAGCATTTTGTTTGGTCATCCTCATCTGAGGGTCTCAGAGAGAAAAGAAGCCCCCTCAGGGATTTTTCCTGATGGTACAGGTTTTACAAAAAGCTGAGTGCACAACTTGCAAAATAATAAGCTTCGGAGATAACACACACTTCGACTACAATTACCACAAAGAGAAAGTGTGCTGCTCAAGCATGCAGCTTACCCGCGTGACTACAGAGCAGTTTGAAATGTCACGTTCAAGTTGAAGTGACTGTAGCCAATTAGGTAATTTCCACCAAATTGGGTCCATTAATACTTGGACATTATCTTGAGGGAGAAATAGGACTTGGTGACAAGGTGCAATGTAGCTTGTGAAATATTAGTTTTGGGCAATCACAAATCAAGATCCAAGTATGTTAAATTATTCAGCATTCTTGACCTCATTATTAACTGGCTTTGTATGGGTTTTGCCCATATTCCTATCATATCAGGGTTGAAGAAGGTTGGTTTTATTCCTTTTCCTCAGACATTTCTTTCTTCTTGTATCAGAGGATAGATAATTAATGTATACATATACATATACATACATATGTATGTACATATGTACACAAATGTATGTGTGTGTGTGTGTGTGTGTGTGTGTGTGTGTGTGTAACCACCTAAACAGCAAGGGCAATGTCTATATCTTTGTTTGATGATCACAAAATGAAAGCAATTGCTCATATAGCAGAACACAACAGAAATATGAATAATAATTATAAATTTGCCCTCCCCCTGCCTTTCTTTGCTAGCACATGACCTCAGGTAACACAGCAATCTTCCAACCAGACATCTGCCTTGGTTCACTGTGTACCGAACAGAAAGCCGTAATTTGTACTGTGCGGCTTTAGAAATGAGCCAGAGCTCTAGGTCAAGCCTGCTTCTCGAAGTGTCTTAACATGAGAGCAATGATACTATTTTCCAAAATGGGAGAAAGCCACAGAAACACTCCAGGAAGATCATGTACCAAAGATGCTTGTTTATCGCAGTTTGTTTCAAAGATGTTTGGAACGATGATCAGTCAAGCTGACAGGATATTTACAACCAGGAACTGCAATAGATATTTCAGACCTTAACTCTACGTTCCTGTAAGTTCTGGAGAACTTTAATCAACTGCACCTTTATTATCCCTTAGGATATCGCTAGCAGATATCATTTAAATTTAAAATAATTCTAGGAATCACTTATGATCATGTGGCTCTAGAATATGAACCCTGACAGCAAAATAGTTCTTTAAGGGCTTTGGGCAGGAGGGTCATGAGGGTGGCTCTTTGTGGACACAGGGCTGGTTAGTAGTGACTTCTGTTAGATAGATGCACTTTGTAATGTTGCTCACAAATCAGAACAAAACAAACCCTTCGAAAGCAGAGACATAGAATTCTATCCCATCACAGCCAGAGCCATCTGAGAGCAGAGCAGGTGTAGTCACTTCAAAGTGTTCCTCTCTGTAATTAACCCTGCTCCATTCCAGAGTGGAACGTCAGCTCTCAGGCACTCACTGAAGTTGAGACTTTTAGAATACACAGACACTAAAATAATGTTTGCATTAGTGTGAATCACAGTGGCCTAGATTCCCATGCACCCAAGGACCCTGCTGTATCTCTTCCATGTGCGAGATCCATTGGAGAGCTGTACACAGAGAAGACTCACCAGAGTACAGGGCAGGAAGGAGAATTTAGGTCAATTACCTTTTGAAGTGTGAGCCCTTTTAACAGCTACTCAAGGTAGTATGTTGCTTGTGGACCTGGATATAATAAAAGTGACCTGTGCTCTTTCTTTAAATACCACCTTTTGGTTGCAAGTGATTAAAGTATTCAGTTTGTGGAAGGAAAAAAAAAAGATCAAGAGAAGTTTCATCCATGTTCCTTCTGGAATCTATTAAGAAGGATTAGCTATGCAATTTACCTTTCTCAGAGTCTAGGCTTGAAAGTTGGTGTCTTGGCTTCTGTCTCTTCCAGCTGAGTCTTTGTCTTTTCCTATAAATAGAAGAGACAAGTGGTTTGGATGCCACTTCAGGATTTCTGGTAAACTCTCTCTCTCTCTCTCTCTCTCTCTCTCTCTCTCTCTCACACACACACACACACACACACACACAACACACACACACACACACAAACACACGCGCACGCACACACGAAAATAAATAAGCATGGCATTGAGGAATGTATGAGGGTGGGGATGCAGGGCATGTCTGCTGTGAACCTACATGGATTATGTATGCATTTGAATTATCAGTTACTAGCACTTAGCAAAATAAGAAAGCATAAGGAAAAATCTGATAGGGTTTTATGCCTTTAAATAAGCAGACAATATCCCGGGATAGATTCTCTCATTTTATAATTATTTACTGGGCATCTGCTGTATGGCAGACACTGTAGATGTTTTGGTAACGATCTTGATTTTAATCTGACATCTGAGTTCAGGGAAAGAAATAATGTTATCAACAATTATTGGAACTTATGGAGAATAGGCACAACTGTGGAATAGATGGATGTATTTAAGGCATGTATGCAATTTTAGTGTTTTTTTAAATCATTTGGTGTTGGGCACATGCCTATAATCCTAGCACTTGAGACGTGAGGGAGGGGTCAGGAAGTCAAAATATCTGATTCCACAGAGTGAGTTTCCATGAAGGCCACCGTGGACTACATGAGACTCTGTTTCCAACAACCAACCAACCAACCAACCAACCAACCAACCAACCAGCCAGCCAGTCAGCCAGCCAACCAACCAAACAACCAATCAAATAACCAATCAACCACTACCAATGAAATGTTTCAGCATCTTAGAAAATGCAGAATAATAATTAAAAAATACCTTTTTTGCCAATTCCACTCTAAGCAATAATCAATACAAGTAACTTACTATCCACCCTTCTGAATCTCCCCTCTCCACACAAATATATATTTAAATATTTCTTACCAACGATGGGTAAGCAGATTTCCTGATTTTAGCTGTTTGTGCTACTCACAGGTATCTCATGAATATCTCATTCCCATATCACTTCACATATATTAAGCTCTCTCCTTGTCTCTAACAGCTAGAGAACATCATTGCATCTTATGGATGCCAAGTGAAATCATGGGTAAGAAAAAGGAATGGAATGAAGGCAGGAAGTAAAGGCAGAAAATAATTTGGTATGTAAATTATTGGTTTACAAATATTGTTTTATCTTGTCATGAATGAGGTCACTGACCTTCCTTAAGATGCCAATGAATAAAAAGTTTCACGATTTTTAGATAGCACACTCATTTAAGGCAAAAAACTGAAAAGTATAACAAACTGAAAAAATAGGAAGTCTCTCTTAATTAGTGATGTACTTCTTTATTTTATATTTCATAGCAGGGCTTGAGAAAAATCATGTGGACTCAAAGCAACATAATGAACACAGGAAAAACCCATAGATCTTTGAGGAAAATAGCACTAAAATTTAAATATTACTAATAAAATCAATTGCCTTTATGGTTGTAGGGTAATATTAACTTAGTAGAGACATTTCTGAAAATTATGCAGATATATAAAGAAAATAAAAATCACCGTGAGTCCTACAGTTCAGAAATAACAACTTCTTGGATGAGGAATGTCCTCTGAGACAACTCACACATTTGAACACTTGGCTTCCATTGGTGGAGCAGTTGGGGGGTGGGTTATGGAACCTTTAAGAGGTGCAGCCTCACTGGAGGAAGCAAGTCACTGGGCAAGATTTGAGAGTTTATAGTCACGACCCACTTCCAGTTTGCTTGCTCTGCTTCTGTCTTGGTCACATGGTTGGAGTGAACTCTCAGCTCCCCACCCTTGCCACCATGCCTGCCTGTTGCCTTATTGTTCCTGCCATTATAGACTCTAGCCCTCTGGAACTGTAAGCTGAAACAAACCCTCTCTTCCTTAAGTTTTTTTTTTTTTTTTTTTTTTTTTTTTGTTACAATCTTATTATTGCAACATACAGCCTGGAAGGAGGTGTGTGTGTGTGTGTGTGTGTGTGTGTGTGTGTGTGTGTGTGTGTGTGTGTGTGTGTTTAAAGGGTTTAATTCACAGCTGTTGTCCCTATAACAAGGCAAACATGTCTCCAAAGAACTCTATCAATGAAGTAAGACCTTGTTTTTCTCCCCAAAAGATTATGCATTACTTGAAGACTTAAGATGGTTTTCAAAGATGAATTAGTTTCACATTGAATTTCAACAGCTACTCAATGGTGAGAGCCAAGCACAGAACCCACTAAGCCTTGTGACTGCTCGTTGTGAAATTCTGAATTTTAATCAGGTGGAAATGTAATTCAGGTTTGGAGTTATTCTACATCCTTCAGGGTTGCAAATGCTGGGACTGAGGGGATACCTGAGGGGTTAAGAACACATACTGCTACTGAATAGGACCTGAGTTCAGTTCCCAGCACCCATACCAAGGGGCTTAAAATTGCCTGTAAGTGACTCTAGCTCCAGGGGATCTGACACCCTGTGTGACCTCTACATGGACCTGCACTCATGTGCACATACCCATACATGTAATAAAAATAAAAAAATAAATCTTAAAAAAAAGACAGACTACAAATGCCAAGTAGAGCGTGGGTCTGGAAAGAGGAGGCTATCATGGAGCAGAGCAGGTCAGAGCTCCTTGTTTTGTCTGGAGCTCCGGTCTCTGGTTTGCTCCACATCATAGCTCACTTACTGACTTGTGTAATAGTCTTAACACCCTCTTTCCCAGAACCTAGAAGGATGGTGTATTCTCGTTTGCACACACAGTCCAAGGCCATTTTCTCATAGCCCACCTGCCCTCAACAAAATGCCCTGGGGTATGGAGTAAACAAGACCCTACTTTCTTACCTCCCATTATACAAACACAAGCCAAACATTGACAATAGGCTTTGCTCCTACTCTGGTAGAATGTGGAAGTCAGAGTGCAGGAGAGGTTTGAGCTAGGCATGCTGGCACATCCCCATAATTATAGCATGTGAGAAGCTGAGGCAGGAGGATCAAGAGTTCAAGACCAGCTTGGGCTACAGGGTGAGACCCTGTTCCCCACCTCCCCCCAAAAAAGAAGGAAAGAAAGAAAAAAGGAAGAAGAAAATACATCTCTAGAAACTCACTATGAGGGTAGTTTATTAAAGAACATAAGCGCTATAGTCAGTTGAGTCTTTCATGTATTCACTCAACAAATAACAAGCCCCTAGTTCTAGTGATAAAAAAGCATCAAAGAACCACACAGACGGGACTCTGTCTTAGGGAAACACAGATTCTCATGATAAGAAGACAATAAAGATAACCTCAGAGGAAAATAAACGCTGGAGGAGGTGGGAACAAAGTAGGAGAAGAATTGACACTAAATGGGTGACAGATGCCATTTCAAGAAGGATGGTCAAGAGGAGGGCTTGCTAAAAGGACACTGGAATCAAGGTACAAGAAGGTGAGAGAATGAGAGATGGGGAGAAGAGGGTTTCAAGCAGAAGGGAATTCAATGCAAAGGCCCTGGTTGGAGCAGGTTTGCAGGGTTAGAGAAGCGTGAAGACGGAGACGTGAGAAAATGAAACCGAGGCGAGGGGGGCAGAAAGGAGAGGTGGCATGCAGAATCCTAACCACTGTGAAAACTCTGGCTTTCCACTTTCTTGGGTTTGGATCTTTGTGTACCCATTTGCCCCCATTTCTTATAAAAATGGGGATCTTTTTGTGACCAGTTATTTGGCAAAAACAAAAAAATGTGTGTGTGTGTGTGTGTGTGTGTGTGTGTGTGTGTGTGTGTGTGTGTATGTGTGTGTGTGTGTGTGTGTCTGTACATGTACCACATGCATGAAGGTGCCTGTGGAGACCAGCAGAGTGTGGCATTTCCTCTGGAGCTGGAGTTACAGGTGGCTATGAGCTGCTCAAGGTGCTGGGAACTGAACCCGAGTCCTCTGCAAGAGCAGTGTGCAAACAGCCTCGGAGCTTGCTTTGAAGACTGAAATGAGACCATGCTGTAAAATACTAAGCTCTATGTCTGGCACGCAGTGTGTTTGTAACAGACACTAGTCTCTTATTCCTCTGGCCAAAGCTTTGTAAAGTTTTTGTGCTATTGTAAATGTACGTAAACATGTAAAGGAGGGAGGACCAAGAGTTACAGGAAAATATGCATCCAAGTAGATCTCAACTTTGTCAACAAAGAACAAACCCCCCAAACAGTAAAAGACTAACTCAGGAGTTTGGAAAGTGGCCTGTAGACTCAGGTCGAATGAGGAATGACTTGACTGTGAGCCATTAGTGAGGACTAGCATATTAGAAATGCACAGGAAAATCTCATTATTTCCCATTTCCATGGAGTGTGTAGTTCAAGGTTAGAGAAGAGCGCTATCTATCCTTCTGGGGGACATCTGAACATTCAAACAATACCAGATGAAATGATCAGCTTGCAAACTTTTGAAAACACTGCTACCTGCAGGGTTGAAAGGGCCCCTGTTAGATAAGAATCTGCGCTGTGTTAACTTTTTATGCGATGGTAGCAGCTTTTCTCTTATGTGGTGGTATCATTAGATTCCACTTGAGTTCACAAAAATCATTTTCTATCTAAGTTTCTACTTGAACCTAGTTACTATAGGAGTAGAGCATCCGTAGGGGAGGCAATTAGTTAGCTAGTTATCATGGCTTTACTTACTTGGTACATTTTTTAGTAAATGGAGAAATGTCAAAAACCTAAAATAATTCTATAGAAATATACAACCTATTCCTTTTCCCCACAGATCATTAGCACTGTGGACAGGATTTCAAAGGCACCATCACCTACAACACCTTCTCCTGTTGCATTATTATGAAGTTGTCCTTAGTTGAAAGGGCCTACAGGAAGCATTTTAATAGAAATTATAGGGTACTTACTGTCAGAGGGCTGAGACTGTGCGAAGGAGTGAAGACAGACCCTTCTCTGTAAGTGATAGCAACTGAATCTAAGTTCTTGCCAAGACTATTAGTTGTACCACCTTTGGATGTTCTCTTGGCTAAAGGCCCATTTAGAAGGTTTTAAAAAATATTCACCAAAGAGTTTTGCTGCACTAGCATCTTTTGGCACCTTTACCTGATGAACTGTCTGTCTCACTTGACCCAAATGGCCTTGTGTTTTTAAGTGTGTCTCATATACGTGCCCAATAGGTGTTTGAACATGAACAAACAAAAAAAAACTACTTTCATTTTTTCTACTTATCTTTTATAAATAAAAATTGAACACATACATTATATATTGGATGTATGACGTATAATAATATACCTACCAAATTACATGTATACTTGTATATGCACATGTGTATGTGTATATCAGTTGTAGGTGTACAGAAATGTGTATGTGACTATCAGCATATATAGGGAGCTGGCTTTTGTAATGCCAAGAGAAGTGATGAATCATTTATCTCACACATGCTAATACATTTTTTTAGAAACATCCCTGGGCAGGTTTCATGTCATCATTAGTTCTTTTTTTTATATTATCATCAATGGTACATATTTACCACTTTAGAATAGATTAGATTTCTAAAAATAGCTAACTATCATTTTGGATTAAACAACTGAAATAAACAGGACAAAAATTGGGACAATACTATCCTTTACCTAAAAATATAATAGGGTCATAAAGTAATGAGTTACTATTTTCAGTTTGGTATATAAATTGCTTTCAAAAATAGAAGTTTTTTTTTTAAAAAATAGAAGTTTTGCTGAACAATAAACAACATGTCATGAGGCTTGCCCACTTAAAGTGCATAAGCAGGATGGGGAACAACTATCATAGGGAACTGTGAACACTTGCTTCTTCACAAAGAGAAACGTTGCATCCTTTCATACCAGTCTGCTTTCCATCGTCCAACCTTTCCCTCAGTCCTAAGGAGCCACAATCAGCACTGAGTCTCTACAGATTTACCTATTTTGGATATTTCACATAAGTGGTGTTGTAGTCTTTTGTAACTTTTCTTGGTGCACTGATTTTGAAACATGTATGATTGCTTTTAAAAACTTGTGTGTGTGTGTGTGTGTGTGTGTGTGTGTACATGCCATGTTTGTGAAGATGCCTTTAGTGGTCAGGGAAGGAGTCAGATCCCCTGGAGCTTGAGTTACATGTGGTTGTGAGCTGTCTAATATGGGTGCTGGGAACTGAACTTGGGTCTTCTGGGAACACAGCAAGTGGCTCTTAACTACTGCACCATATCTCTAGCCCTGATTGCTTTTAAAACTATTTTTTCTATTGTTTTGAGATTATAATATAATTACATAGTTTCCCCTTCCCTTTCCTCCCTCCCAACCCTTCTATATACCTCCACCCCTTTCCAAATTCATGGCCTCTTTTTTATTATTTATTTTGTTACATCTGTCCTAAATACATAAATGTATTTAGGGATGTTTCTAAAAAATGTATTAGCATGTGTGAGATAAATGTTCAGTCTGTATATGTCACTTGTCTGTATATTTTCAGGGCTGATAATTTGGTATTAGATAACCCATTGGTGTGCTCTTCCTGGAGAAGACTATTTCTTCTGTTCTAAGCATTGCATTCCTTAGTTGCCTGTAGTTCTTTATGTAGAGTTGAGACTTCCTAGGCTTCCCCCAGTCACTTTAGCATGTCTTTGTTGTTGTCTTGGTTTGTCTCATGTTTAGGCAGTCATAAGATGAGATTTTATGGGTGTAACTTCTGACATTCCTAGGAGACACAACTTCACAGGGAACTTCCTCCTCCTTTGGCTCTTACACTATTTATGCCCTGTCTTCTGGAGGCTTAGATAGCCGAATTGAACTGTAGAGCACATTGGGACTGTGCTCTACAATTCTGCATTTTGATTGGTTGTGGTTTTCTTTAATGGTTTCTGTTGTAAAGAGAACTTTCCTTGATTAGTGGTAAGGACTACACTTATCTGTGGGTACAAGGACAAATATTTAGAATGTAATTAAGGATTATGATGGGCTAATAAAGTAGCAGTTGTAGATTCTCCTTTAAGATCCATGACCACTAGTCTTGGGTAGTTGGGTAGGTTTCTGGCACAAGGCATCCCCTCTTGTTGAGCAGGGTCTTAAGTCCAAATAGAGAGCTGTTGGTTACTGCTAAGGTGTGTGTGCCACGATTTCACCTTTAACAGCCTTGATTCGTTTTTGTTGATATCCCATGTGTGGATATGCCACACTGCCTATCAGCACATCTATTGAAGGACTATTGGGTTGTTTTAACTTTTTAGCTATTGTAAGGAGTGTTACTATGAAACAGTCAAGTATAAGCTTCATTGAAATACCTGTTTTTAATTAGTTATACACATACTTAAGAGTGGGATTGTGGGGACATATTATTATCCTGTTTTACTTTTAGAGGAAACCACTAAAATTTTCCACAGTGTTGATACTGTTTTACATTTACTGGCAAGGAATGAGGGTTTCAGCTTCTTCAAATATTCATAAAAACTTACTCTTCTTAAATACTGAATAGCCATTTTAATGGGTGTGAAATGGTATCTGACAGTTTGATTTGCATTTCCTTAATGACTAATGATGTTGAGTATGTTTCATGTGCTCTTTTTCCATTTGCATAGCTTCTTGGAGAAAAGTCTATTTGAGTTCTTTGCCTCTCCTTTTTTTTTTTAACTAGGCACTTCCAGAAAAGGAGACAATTCTTTTAACTAAAAATATTTCCAATAGAGGCTCTATTGGAATAAACACATGGCTTCCTGTTATCATGAAGCCAATATAGAATACTTCATTGAGCATTTGTGTAAGTAAACAACCAAGTAATCCCATTAAGGTGATGCTTTGTCCTACACTCAGCACTACCTCTTCTATGGATTGTCAAGACCACTATTTGCAAGTGTAGATGTTCATACGCCACTTACATTCTAAATAGGGGCTTACTAAATAACCCCATAGCTTCAGAATTTCCTTAAAGAAAGGACTCACAGACAGTGATCTAGTTGGAAGAGAACCATGAAGCTGTGTGCATAAAGCTTATGTATGACTGAGAAAACAGGATTCATATATGACAAAATTAGGGGTGTTCTGTGGATATCATGGGAACCCAGAACTTCCCCTTTCCTTGAGGTGGCACTTGCATAGTGTCTGGGAATCTGAGAAGATACAATATGAGGAAGATTCTTAGGTCTTCTGAAGGCAGGTGTATCGGCTACTATTCTTCGGGGCGGGAAGGCATGATTTTGGCTCACAGTTTGAAGAGATACATCCATCATGCTGAGGAAGGCATGGCTGTAGGGGTGTTAAACAGCTGGTCACATTGTACACACATCAGGAAGAAATAGAGATGATCGAAGGTGCTCAGCTTGTTTTAAATTTATCCTGTCTGGGATGCCAGACTATAACATGGTGCTACCAGCATTCATGGTGAATCTTCCTTGCGTAAATATTTCAGGAGATGACCTCATAGAAACACTCAGAGGGGCGTTTCCATGGTGATTCTAATACTCAATTCAAATTACAATGAGTATAACCATTGCTGCCAGTCACATAAATACGGGGGGTGTGACTCCTGTTTTCCCAGATATGAATGTGGATATACACAGCGAGTTGATATGAAAAGCGGGTGGCTTAGTAAGCAAACAGCATGTGGGTAGGAGAAAATGGGCTGTCCAGTGGTTAAAACTCCAAGTGGGGAGCCGAGAGGGCCTCTGTGCAGCAGTCTAGGTTGCTGGCAAATCATAATCCAATATAAATCTCAACAATCCAACAATCCAACAATCCAACAATCCAAGCGATTGTAAAAAACTTGGGGTTCTGACGGAGTTCTTGTTAGACACTCAGTTGCATCCTCCCTAACACCGTGGAGAGCTCAACATTGCCTCACTGCGTCCAAGTGCCTCTGACTCATGTCTTCCACCCAGTTCTCTGTGGTTCCTACATGTGGAGCAACAGCTCTTGAGGAAAAAAAAATGAGCAAGGGGATTGCATGCATTACTGGCAACCAGTTACCCCAAGGTTTAAACTGGAGACACAAAATGGCGGCAGCTTTTCCCAGAGCTAATCCGTGAAGAAATGGTAACGTGTTAGAACAGGATGAAAACGCAAACTGTTAGAAGAGGGACTGTGTGAACACACTTAGGGATTTTTTCCACTATTCTCTAGGGTCTTCTGTTAAAAAACAAAATCAAAATTATGCAACACAATTCCCTTCACGGCTTTCTCTTGCTCAGAATTAAAAACTGGCTACTGAAGACCGGCTCACTTCAAAACCCAGCCGGGTGCTTTCTACTATCAAGGAAGGTGCCCGAAGAATAAATTGCTCCTATCAGAAATAAAGCATTTTAGTTCTGCCACAAGCGCTAAGATCTGTGTTTATAAGTCTCTCCGTTTCTGCTGCTCTCCTCTCGTCTTCTTTTGATGCATAAAACCTGTAGACTGGAGCGTTGTGATTGCATTCTGCTCTGGAGCGGTGTAATTGTAAATATTCATTGGAATTCAAGCTAGCTTTCCCAGGTCCCTCCTCGGGCTGTGCGGCTATGCAAACAGCAGCAGCGCCACATTAGCTCTCCGCCCGCCCGCCCGGAGGCCGCTATTTCCCCACCGCCCCTAGGACCCTTTCTCCGGAGCGAACACATGCAGAGAAGCCGGCCCTTAAACACCATTTCAACCCACCCTTTCGCTTGTTTTTTCTTTTCTCCCCATGACTTCAGATCCTTAGTAATTCTGTCTGTTGGTCCCAAATATGCATTAAAAAGAGAGCTGTGTCCTTGACTAAAAGCCTGCAGTCTGAAGACTCTTGCTGTGTGTGTATGTTCAGTCTATTTGGGGGAATAATAGAATTCTAGCTATTTCATGAGCACACACACACACACACACACACACACACACACACACACACACACACACACGTTGTATATACATGTATACAACAACTCTAGATGGAAAGGTAGGATGGCTATTCAAATTATGATACAAGAGCATGACAAAGTTTTCCAATCTTTGTCATCCAAATGAAAAAATAATACGGGATTAGAAAAAAATAATTAATATGAGACTGGGAATGTCTTATTAGTTACGAAAACCCTAGAGTATAGAATTATTTACATATTTAAAACAAAAACGTTAGACTCTAAAAGCTCTGTTAGATGGAGGAGTTCAATTCTGTGGATTGCTGGAACGTTGTAAATCTGAGTCTGGGGCTCCTGGACCACTCCCTGATAAAGCTACTGAATGATAGATGATTAGATTCTAGAAGAATTCGGGGCACCTGCAATATTAGCTTCAGAATCACCCACGGAAGAAATCAATGCATAGAAAAATGACCTATGGAAACCAATTCACAGAGTTCAAAAGAGAGACGAGAGAGATGAAGACAAAGAGATATTTTTAACACTGAAGCTGTTCAATGGAAAGGAAGTCTAGATTAAAACTCTCAGGGTCTGGTCAACATTTAGATTTAATGAAGCAAGTGAAGACTTACTTTTAGGAACAAAAAACGATCAGACTTCTTCATATCTATTAAGATTTTATTTCAATATGATTTAACCATTTGTATTTATGGGTAAAAGGCACCCTGCTAGCTATTTAGGGGGTATACATAAAGGATATAAATGCCCTAAGTCTTGAGGAGCTTAGAGTGTCTATACTTAGGGAGACACAGATGGAATAGCAAAGGTATTTTGGAGTGACAAAAGTAGCCTGGATTAGCTCAAACTGAGGAAGCTATGGATCCTGCTTTGTGAAGGAGAGGGTGATAAAGGACAGTGTTCTCCTAAGAGTGGCAGGAATGGCTCAGAAAGGATCATTGCATCTGGGAATTAGAATGTCAATAATCCCCAATGAGTGGATAGTTTCAACGGGGGTCACTTTCAAGGGGTTGAGGAATAACTGTGGGCAAGGGAAGATAATGCGTGGGTTATTCTTTTTGACTGTCTTAGTAACAGGCAGAAGGATAAAGATGAGAAGACTCTTGCCATTTTAAAGAAGAAAAATATGTGTGCAGAACAACATGCTGAAGTGAAGGAGTCAGGGATTTGGGATGAATGATGGAGCAAACCTGTGGGAAGAAGAAGGATGGCTTTGGATAAGACATAGAGTTGGATTCGTGAAGGAGAATAACACTTCTTTCCTCACTTATGCATTTCTTCTCTCTCCTGGGTTTTCATTCAACAAATGCCTCCATCTACTCTGAGGCATGCAACAAGAAGGCTGACTGTAAGGTCTCTGTCCTAGGGTGTCTGCAATAGTAAGGACAGTAAACACCCAGTGTCCCCTCTCTAGCAGAATTTCCCTAAAACAGTCCACTCAGCACCATGACCCTTGGAGGTAGCAATGACTCTTACATATTTCACTAAAGAGTATATTAAATCACAAAGAAGTTAAATAACAAGCCAAAGCTGCACAAGTATTTCCAGCAGGGCCAGGATGACACATTCATTGCACCTTCTCCCCAGGAAAAGGTTGGAGAATAAATTATGTAACTACCCTAGTGATAAGACCATTTCCCTTTCTAAGCAGTTCACCATTGGCTTGTTCAATGAACAGGCATTTAAGGAAAACAGATGAAATGGCTCCCCTTTTCTAGGACCCACAGCCTCAAGACCCTCTAGGACTTACAGCTTCTTTGATCCTCTTGGTTAGATCACAGAGGCCTCCCCATCCCTAGTGGCCTCTTTACCCTTAAGCACTTTAACCTCACTGGCTTCGGTTAAAGGAGAAACACAGAAAAGCACAGTGTCTAAGCTGCTGCCAAGTGGGGTTCAGCACATGTAAGCTGTGAGCAGTGAAGGGAGCTGAGCATAATACCCCACAGGGGATTGATCTGCTTCTTTCTCTACTGCTCATCTGCTTTCCTTTTCTCTGACCCCAGGCCAGCGTTCTACTGCTGAATCCAACCCCGGGTATAGTAACACATGTTGTACAAATGTGTAGCCTCAGCCAAGGCTGGTATTGGGTTGACACCAAAAACCATTTGCATCAATTTTGCCTTTTTTGTGGTTATTGGTAATATCTCTATTCTTCTTATTGTCTTTAGCCTCTGGTGGGAAGACAGGAAATTGGTACCAGGAGGGTGGATCTGGTATCCTCTGAAAAATGTTGTCGTCATGTCATTGTTAAATTATCCCCATCGGATGATTTAGAGATCCTCCAATCCCCCGAGGATCTGTTACAAAATGTGTCACTTACTTCTCTAGTGCTCACTGATGACAAGCATTTGTACAACATTGAGATTTGGCTCTGACTTCAGCAATACTATTTAAAATGCTGCCATGAGCAAAAATGATGACAATGCCTAGGCCAGAGCAAGCAGAGGACCAGCTCAGGGAACCAAACAGAGACATCCATCCAGGGTTTTCAATATCCTGCCATGGAGCCACCATTGTGTAAGGCTTTATTATTCTCTGAGGTTTTAATATGCTGGCCAACAGAATTCTCTTATTATTTCTCTGCCTGCTTTCCCACTGTCTCCTCTGTCTGTCCAGGGCCCTCTGTTCTTGTTGCCTCTGAACTCAATCTTGCAGGGAGTTTATGCATTCATAGTGATTTCAGCTACAATTTAGATTACCAACACTTCCAGACGCACAGATGCCTGAGGGCATCTTACTCTTTCTCCATTCCTTCCTTGGCAAGCTCATCCTCTAATATGATTTCAATAATAGCCAACATTCATCATGTGTCAGCCCCTATAAGACTGTGGGCAAGTGCGTGTGATATTATCATCTTCAAAGAAGGATCAGGTAAGTTCTGGAACTGAGTTCTGAACCCAGGCAGTTTTGCTTTCAGATTCTACATTTTCAAACACCACACTGTGATGTCTCCTCATACTCAAACTCATGGCCTGCACCTCCTGCCCAGATTATGCTATAGCTCCCTATGATCTGAGTAGATTCTTGTATTTTTGCTTCATGGCCAGTGAGGGGTGGCTTTGGATGTAAGCAGATGTCCTTTGGGGGTGCCCGAGGGTCCTTCTTGGAAAGCTGCTCACTCCCAGGTAGAAAGCAGCAGGCCGAAGAGGGCATAACCTTTCTTAATTCTCTCTCTCCCCCCTTCCTTCATATTGGTTACAAGTCTTAGCATGTGACTTGTAACCAATGTGAAGACAATGCCAGTAATTTCACTATCTGTAGCTCTGGTATCATAGTCAGAAAAAGCCTAGTTCTTTGATGACGCTTTGAGATGCTGAATAAATGACTTTCCAACTTTTCATGTGCAGGAAATGAAGCCTATTTCTTTAGTGCAGTATTTTTATATTACAGCAACAACAACTACTACTATTAGTAGTAGTAATTAGGAATTAGTAATAGTAATAGTAGTAGTAGTTGATTGTGGTCCCAACTGACTGAAAGGTATTTGCTATTCATTACAAATGTGTTCTATTCTACTCTAATTTCTGGCCCTAAATGCAATTAATAATAAACTATAGAGATCTATGCTTTTATTTAAATTTCTTATTTCTTGTCATTGCTCAGGGTTGGTGATTTTAGCAGAGGTCAGCACTTTCATCAAAGGTCAGAAAATAAATATTTCAGATTTATCAGGGCCAGATGACCTCTGCCACAGCTGTTCAACCTGCTACTACAGTGTGAGACAAGGGGTAACCAGGGGGTGTGGTAGGGTTTCAATACCTTAAAAGGGAAGTTTGTGAATTGAACCTGGGATCTTAGTAAAGACTGTATGAGACAGTGAAGACACTCTTGAAGTCCTCAAGAGCTCCAGCCAGCATCTAAGCCCATCAGCACCTGTCAGTCTTTGCCCTCTGGCCCTCTTTCCATAGTGGATGCTTAGGAAGGACTGGCAGTCCCTTCACTAAAAACCAAATCAAAAGATCAGAAAGAATTTGGAGTCACATGGGTGAAGAGTGGAGAGAACAGAATGAGATTTCTCTCTCAACAGATTTTGTAGGAGAATGGGTACAGAGTAGGAGACCACTCATCTCTCCTGGTGATGGGGAAGGCCTGTGATAGGAAAATGGGCACAGGGTAGGAGACCTATCCTCTCTCTGGGTGATGGGAAGACCTGTGATAGGCATGAAGTTTGGTTACATTAGAACCAAATGTCAAAGATTAGGCTCTGTACTATGAGCTTTCTCTGATTTTTCTTCCTGCCTTTTGTTACCTCCCTCTGGGCCTTTCACAGTCAAATAATGTCAAAGGGATCCAAGGCAGTGTACCTCAATCCGTCAGCACCACTCTTGGTTAAGGAAGTTTTGACAAAGAGACTGGTTAGTCACAGGAGGTTAAAATTATTAGCTAAAGTTGAACTTGGGGATGATTTGTGCATTTAAGTTTTCATGCTATGCCTATGGAATATTTCCGAACCTCCCCACTGGGGGTGAAAATGTCAACCAGCTGTGGTCCAAGTTGCTTTAGACGATGAACAACAGGGGAAGACAAAGTCATGTTAAAAATTACAATGTACCGTGGCTGTATTTTTAAATATCCAATTGAGACACATTTCTGATTTGAGGAATTGCCCTCCCACTTATATGCTGAAAATCGAATTAACATCTGAGTATACACATATTAAATTCATCTGAATTTAATTTTGATATCCAAATTAGAAAAACAGAAGATTCCCTTGAATTGTTTCAAAAGCAACTTATCTACAATCAGTGTTGTTCATTTAAGAGTGAAGTTGAATAAGTTGACTTCCCAACATCTCTGCCATTTGGAGAATGATTGCTTAGGGTGTGTGTGTGTGTGTGTGTGTGTGTGTGTGTGTGTGTGTGTGTTTCTGAAATTTTTGTTCACTGACAAAGACTAGGAAACAAAAGCTCAGCATGGCAGTGCAGAGGGACTGTGATGGCTGTTCTTGGTTGGCAACTTGACTACATCTGGAATTGACTGAAACACAAGTGGCAGAGTACATCAATGAGGATTTTTGTAATTAACTCTATTGACTTGGGGAAAACCACTTTCAATCTGGATCTTTTGAGGTGGCAAGATCCACCTTTAATCTGGGCCATACCTCCAGCTGGCAGCCTAAATAAAGGACATGGACAAAGGAAGCTTGCCACCTCTGCCTGCTTGCTCTCACTCTTGCTGGCAAGACCATTCCTTCACTGGTATTAGAGTCTACTTCTTTGGGATTCCAGCATATACTGAAGACCAGCTTCATGAACTGAACAGCTATTGGATTCTTGGACCTTTTGTTGGTAAACAGCCACTGTTGAACTAGCTGTACCACAGACTGTTAGCCATTATAATAAATCCCATATATAATACATAGTATTTATAATATATGTATGTATACATATTCATCCTATAGATTCAGTTCTTATGGAGCAGTGGTCCTCAATCTTCCTAATGCTGCAACCCTTTAATACAGTTCCTCATGCTGTGGTGAGCCCAACCATAAAATTATTTCACTGTTACTTCATAACTCTAATTTTGCAACTGTTATGAATCATAATGTCAATATCTATATGCAGGATATGCGATATCCGACTACCAAAGGGATCATAACGTATAGGCTGAGAACCACTGCTCTCAAGAGCCCTAACTAATACAGGGAGGAAGAGTGTGAGTTTGAGGTCAACCTGGGCTACAATAGTGAGACCATCTCAAAACAACAAAACCAATAAACATAATAAGCTCCCAAGCAATGTCAGTTCTAGTGTATTCACAAGAAGAAAACTCAATTTGGGGATCTGCAAATCGCTGCACTACTATTTAGGTTAAGTAATAGAAATAACTTGCAAACTGTTTTCTATTTTGACGAATCTTTAAGAAGTTAAGGGGATGGAGGGAGTTATTATGAATTTCCCAAGTTCTACATGAAGCCCAAGAAAGACCTTTACACTGCCAGATTTGGGGAAACTCATTATTGTCCCTTTAGTTAGCAATAAGTAAATAATACTCAATTCTACTAATTTATATGGGGGTGGACGAGAGTTCATTTTCTAACCACAGTGGTAAATGTGGGGAGTGCTGAGGCTGATATTCTTACAAAATTCATAACTTATAAAAGGAAGAAATCCATGAATAAATAAATTACAATATGAAGCATAAATGGCACTCAGAGATATGCTCAGTATCACTGAGCACTGATGTAGGATGGGTACCACATAACTATGATGGGTTTACAGAGGACAGGGAAAGCTAATGGAGGATGTGATTCCATGGTGGTGAGTGGGTGGGCCCTGGATGTGGGCAAACATAAATGTAAATATGTCTGAACTGAAGCCTTATGGTACAGACCTGTAATTCCAGATACTCAAGAGACAGAGACAGGAAGAATACAAATGCAAGGCCTGTCTGGGCTCCAGAGCAAATTCATGGCTGACTTCGACAGCTCAGTGGGATCCTGACTCAAAACAAAAAGTGAAAAGGGGTCTGGGGATATAGGACAGTGGTAGAGCATCTGCTTACCATGTGTAAGGCCCTGCCTTCCATTCTCAGCACTGCAAAAACAGAAAGCAAAGCCAACCATAAAATACAGGCTATCATCTTAAAACTGAGTAGTACTAGGTAGTCCTCATCATCTCCTTCCTGTGGTCTCCTCACAGCGGATTTTCAAAAGCAAAGGAACTCCTGTAGACTATCTTCCTAGGCTAGGAATGTAGCTCAGAGGTAGAATACTTGCATTCCATGTATAAAACCCTGGGTTCAATCACCAGCATAGGGTAGGCAGAACCTATGACTGCCCGCCAGATTTACACCGAGGCCCTGCTATTCCAACCGAAAAAGCTTTGTGGCTTGGGAAAGATTGTTAGCATTCCTGAGCTTCAGTTTCACTTTTGTAAAAATTCTATTATAATCTCAAAAGCATAACAGGAAAAAACCAAACAAACAGCAAACAAAAATCAAACCAAAACGATACTGTCTTGTATCACTGTTCATTAAATTCTGTCAATAGAAGCCAGCTTCTCCCTCCATCAAGTGAACAAGTAAAGAGACAATCAAGAAAGCTCATTTTGGCTGGAGATGCAGTTCAGCAGCTGGACTCCTGTTTGGTAGAGGTGGAGGCAAGACTCTGTGCTCTATCCCTAGCACTGACACAAACAACGCCAAGCCAAGTCCTCCCCTTTGAGCTCTCATGCACATCCCTACAAGCCTCCTATTGCCCATTTCACAACTTATACTTCTCTATTTTTTTCTGGGATGTAAAAAGTTGGGTAGAGTGAATATAAAATTGTTCAGAAGACTTTGCACCACCCTTATCACCCTTTGTTTTCTTTCTGGTTGAGGAGTCTTCCAGCATCTTCCTCATGATGATCTTGAAGACTTCATTGTGAACCTTAATTTAAAAGTTCCAATCATCTACTTTTTCTTTCTTTCCTTTTCTCTCTCTTCTTCTTTCTGTCTTTCCCTCCCTCCCTCCCTCCCTCCCTCCCTCCCTTCCTTCCTTCCTTCCTTCCTTCCTTCCTTCCTTCCTTTCTCTTAATTCCGAATCCTTAGAAGGAAAAGTGAGAAAGGAAATAGCATACACATTGGAGTTAATCAAAGCAATTGTACACTTGCTTGGAAATTCCAATGCCTGGAGATATGAAGATATGAAGCACTAAATAGGCTTTCCTTGGGACTGCTGAGGCGGAAGGCAAGAGTCTCTGGGGCACAAAGAAGCACCAGATGGTTACAGGCCTTCTCTGTGTGCTGGTTAGTTAGAGCAAAGAGTCCCTGTAGCTCATACCACATGGCCTGGGTTGCACAGTAGCTACAGCGCAGACAACCTGGGAAGTTCCGGTCTTAACCCTGGGTTTTATACTCCCTTAGCTCTGAATCTGTTTGAACACCACACCAGAACTACTGACTCCTTCCTCACAAGGCTGATGAGTGATCCTCATAGGGATGAGATATTCAAGAAATGGTAGAGAATCTCCAGCTGGCTGACTATGGCCACTCTTGCAGTGAAGATCAGGTTTTGAGGTATGAGGTATTCTGGGAATTTATATACATGCACATTGTAGTTATTTGAATGAAAGTGGCCCCCATGGGCTCATGTATTTGGATGTCTGTTTCCCTTGTTAATGGATTGTTTGGGAAGGATTAGGAAGTGTGGTCTTATTGGAAGAGGTGTGTCATAGGGGTGAGCTTTGAGGTTTTAAAAGCCCATGCCAGGCCCAGTCTCGCTCTCTTTGCTTCCTGCCTGTGGATCAGGATGTAAGCTTTTAGCTACTGCTCCAGCACCATGCCTGCTTGCCACCATGATCCCCACCATGGCGGTTTTGGCTAACCCTCTGAAAGTGTAAGCAAACCCCCAGTTAAATACTTTATTTTATAATTTCTTTTTTATAGGTCAGCTTATATTTTATAATTTCATGATGGTGTCTTCTGCATGGAATAGAAGCATAGAAATATAATAGAACAAAACTAAGACAAGCATGCAAACATGCACATGTATATTATATGCCTATATGTTTTACAGACGCAGAGATCAAGGGCATGTAGAAAAGATAAGTAAGGATATGCTAC
Source organism: Cricetulus griseus (assembly GCF_003668045.3). Classification (NCBI taxonomy): domain Eukaryota; kingdom Metazoa; phylum Chordata; class Mammalia; order Rodentia; family Cricetidae; genus Cricetulus; species Cricetulus griseus. The sequence goes on along the minus strand of NC_048596.1, from coordinate 185,733,622 downwards.
CTAACTGAACGAAATTAAAAAATACAGCTAAATCAGAGGGTAAGGAGAAGAAGTAATAATTATTTCTCCTTTGTAAGAGGAATAATCCTTATCTAGTTCTCTGAGATTTGAGGACCCCTCCTATTGATTTTCCCCATAGCTCCAGCTCTAATTCCCCAAAGCAATGAGGATAGAATCCTCGGACTCTACACTGATGATTTATCCCGGTCACAGAGGGGACACCCAGCTAACTGAGGTTAACAGCTTTCTCAGTTTCATTTCAAAAAGACATTAGCATGGATGCTCTATGAAATGCTGATGTGCCAAATACTGATTCATTCACCTGCAGAGTTCACTAGAAGGCAGGGACCTATCTGACAGGCAGGGCTGGGCTCCCAGCCTTTTCCTAAAGGGCAATCCCATAATTCATCTGACTGTGCTAAATTACACCTGACACTTCTCTGAAGACTTCAGGTGCACACACCCAACTGCAATACGTCTAATGCAGGGGAGGAGGGTTGGCAGGACAAACCCCTGTCACTTGTGAAAATCACACAACTAAAGCAACTGTGGGCAGTAACATCTGTGGCATAAATGATTTCTAGGCGTGACATGTACATATGCTTTTCTTTGTGGGATTGAGAACCAGTTAGGGCTATGTTGGAAGAGGCTACAAAAAGAAAGTGGCATTGGTATTACACATAGGAGCTTCTACGTCGGGTAGCTAATGCTCCTGGAGTTCTATTCTTTCAGTGTGTACAGTGGGGCTGTGGGTTATTTTTCCTTGCTGTTGCATGTTAAGAATGAATGCATATGAGACTTTAGTCTGGCCAAGGCTTAACAGAATTTTGGAGGGAGGAGGCATCACATTTGTTTTGTTATCACATGCTAGGTGTTGGAGACACTGAAGCGAACAGGCAGGCACAAGAATCTTCTCTCATGGAGCCTCTAGCCTGACTGGGGAGAGGTGAATTCACAAAGAGGAGCTAGGATGGTTGACCTGTAAGCTGATAACTGCAGGATGAAGAAGTCATACATGGGTAGAGGAAGAAAATGAGTTAACCATTGTGCCTTCTGTATCTCAGCTTCCATATCAGGTCCTTTTAATTTTGTCATTTATTTCATTGGAGAATAAAGTTAAAGCCAAGGTCAGACCCTAGGAACTAGCTTTCTAAAGCAGTCTTATTTAAGAGACTAGGCAGGAGAAGCATGTTGCTTAGTGGAAAGACCCCAAGACTAGTCATGCATAAGTCTGTTAATAACAACTTTTGCCTTTACTAATGATAAAGTGTAAGCCACTCACCTCCTCTGAACCTCAATTTCCACACCTGCACCTTCGGGATGAGGATACCCCCCTCCCCCCAATCATGTGACCAAGAGCTTGGGTGAGATAGTAAACTTGTAAAGGCTTTGATGGCAAATGAGATAATGCTATCAACAGCAGAAAAATCTAATTTTATCCTGTTTACTTTTACAGAATCCACTCTGCTTCTAAACTGGACATCTATGGTATTAAATAATTCAAATAATAAAATCAGATACACCATTAAGAATTGCCTGGGCTGAAAGACACATGAGAAAGTATTCAACATCCTTAGTCATCAGGGAAATACAAATCAAAACAACTCTGAGATACCATCTTACTCCTGTCAGAATGGCTAAAATCAAAAATACCAATGACAGTTTATGCTGGAGAGGATGCGGAGAAAGAGGAACACTCCTCCACTGCTGGTGGGAGTGCCAACTTGTACAGCCACTGTGGAAATCAGTATGGTGACTCCTCAAGAAAATGGGAATGAATCTACCAAGAGATTCAACAATTCCACTCTTAGGCATATACCCAAAAGAAGCACATTCATATAACAAGGACATATGTTCAACCATGTTCACAGCAGCATTGTTTGTAATAGCCAGAAACTGGAAGCAGCCTAGATGCCCCTCAACCGAAGAATGGATAGAGAAATTGTGGTACATTTATACAATGGAGTACTACTCAGCAGAAAAAAACAATGGAATCTTGAAATTTGCAGGAAAATGGATGGAACTCCAAGAAACCATTCTGAGCGAGGTAACCCAATCACAAAAAGACAAACATGATATGTACTCACTCATATGTGGACCTGCTTTATGATACATAGTAGTGACCATGCTTTATCAGAGCTGTTTTTAATGATGTTGCTCAGAATGGTTTCCTCCCAGATGATGACTGAGAAGCTAATTAAAAAAAAATGGTGCCAAGTGCCACAAGAGTAACAGAACTGTGCTGTTTTCTGGGATTTTGTTTTTTACTTTTTTGTTGTTGTAGTAGTTGTTGTTTGTTTGTTTGTTTGTTTTTGTTTGTTTTTTGTTTTTTTAAAATGAAGTGTGCTGGATGTCTCTATTTTTGTTCAAGTGACTGCAGAACCTGGAAAAGCTGTTGCTGCTATTGATGCATAACATATTGCCATTATTGCTCTTTTTATATAAATATAAATATATATATGCTAATTGAAACTCAAATATGTGATGAATCCAAGGTGTTTCAGTGAGTGCTCACCTGTGCATGCAAATTTGATTTCATCTTTAGTAAGTAGTAAAGTTATATGCTTGCCAAAAAAAAAAATAAGTGACACACTGGAAGACAAATGTCACACAATTTCAATTTTATGTGTAACCTAGAAATGATGAACTTATGGGAACAGAGAGCAGAATTGTGGCTATTAGGCTTCAATGTGGGTCTTTTAACAATGGGGAAATGATTGGTTTAAGGATATAAAACTGCAGTTGGACAAGAGGCATGGACTCTCTGAAGTCTTGAGGTCTACTGAGAGCATGATAAATATGGTTGATGACAATATGCTATATTTTAAAAGTTGTGAAATAGTATACTTTAAGTGTTTTCAAAACAAAAATGATGAATATGTGTGACATAACATGTTAATTGGTTTAATTTAGCCATGCCATTGTGACCATACTGTATTCTGTATCATAATTGTGCATGACTTTATTTATGAGCTAAATAAATGAATGGAAAAAAAAGAATTGCCTGGGACTTATAGGAACACGACTTGGTGACTTTTTCTTTGTTTTACTCTGAAGGATTCCTATAAGTCAAGGTCACTCACAATGATCATTTGTTCTATCTTCATAATATAGTTGAGGAAATCACTGATACCCTAATAGTTTCACTTAAGTAGACATAATCACAATATTTATGACTTCTCAGAATTTCATTGAATTTCTTTGTATGAATTTAAAACTGAAGTGAACAGGACTATAGCATTTCAGATTCTAACAAAAAAAGAGTTAGAATAACCCTATTTAACAACATCATGGTTTCAACTGTATTTTTCCAAATCAGTGTTTTCATCACTAAAATAAAAGCATCTGTAACATTCTCCTTGTAATTGTTTTTGCCTGCTCATCCATTACTCAAGGTGTCCATTATACTAAATTTTAATTTTTGTTCTTATTTTCAACCCTTTATATGTTCTAACTGTGCCTTTGTTCCTGCTATGTCCTGTGTCAAAAGTCTGTGGATTCTGCAATTTTCCTTCTGAGATTAGTAGTAAGGCAATTCTGGGGTACAGAAGTGGGCCCCAGTCCTCACAGATGTAGCAGACACAGCCTCCAGCCTTAATGTAAGGAGCTGACATTTGTCTCTGTTCTTTGTTTATGGTTTTTAAGCCAATTTTCAATCTATGTGACCACGCACACCGTCTACCCAATTTGAATTAATTTCGCAAGTGAAAATTCACTCTGCAGTGTATCAAATGCTTTAACAAAATCCGTATATATTAACTTTAGTGCAGCCCCTTCATCCATCAATCCTGTAAGGTGGTTTAAAAGAGTGACCACATTTGTCTAGGATGATCTGTCCTTATCCAGTGCCAGAGCTGCTTCCTGCCCTTGCTATCAATATCCTCTACATCTTTCCTATCATTATCTCTCTGTATTGGATTCATTATATTACTAGGCATAGGTGTCATATTTTAATAGATGATAGTTACCAAGAACATTTTTCTGTTTGTAAAATATTTAAAATAATTTTTTAAAATGTGGACCATCGAAATAACTTGTTGACTGTTAAATTAATAAGCATATTGACTTTATATGAAGTCTTTATTGCAAGTTATGATTCTGAAGACATTGTAAGGTCTTTCTTAGAGGTTTTTTCTTTCTGAAGCAGTTAGAAGAAAAGGTATGAAAAGCACACTAGGATGTGGGCCTGGAGAAGTAGTTCCTGAAAGGGACTCTGGTTGCTTAGGAATTAATGCCAACAATTGACAAACGTGTCTTCACCAGGTAGAAAACTTTGGCACAGTAATGGAAACAAGAGTGAAAAGATAGCCTATGGGGTAGCAGTAACAAAAGAGCAAGTAAAGTGAGAATGAGCGATGATGACCCAGGAGGACAATGACGACATCAGAGAGATGCAGCATGTAAAGGTAAAGGGTACGCATGTGCAAATCCTGGGCTTGGAAATCCAAACACATACCAGACAACTCATTCTGCTTTCTCTCAAAAGTAAGTTGCCAACTATGGGCCAATTCCTTGAGAGCAATTCTTTTTTAGCCTTGGCTATCCTAGAACTTGCTCTGTAGAACAGGCTGGCCTCAAACTCACAGAGATCTGCTTTCCTCTGCCTCCAGAGTGCTGGGATCAAAGATGTGGGCCACCACTGCCTGGCTGAGAGCAATTCTTGATCCGCAGTTCAAAGAGTTACTTGGCCTCATTTACTATTGTAACTATTATTTGACTTTTCTTTACATTTCAGTCACATTCCATTTGGGAATGTTCAAGAGGAGGAGACACCAGAAAGCTACCTTTTAACTTTCTGCTACAATAGGTATGAGTTATGAAACCTGCGTCAGTCCTGAAGGGTATATTAGCATCCATTCACCTAATGTACTTACTGATGGCCGTGACATGATGACATTTGTATTATAAATACTTTGTGCTTGAGTCTTTATCTTATTAGTGGTGAGGCAAAATGAACTTTATCCAGATTCAGTTTAGTAACAAATGTGTGAGGTTTACTGGTATTTTTCTAGTGAGATATTCTGTGGGGATGTGTTGAGTGTCATTGAACTGTTAATCAAGGACTTAGGTTCAACATGCATTCATGCAAAGTGATATTAAATGGAAGACAGCTACTAGATAATAAAAATAGCTGTATTTTTCCCAAATTTTATCTATTCTGGTATATATCTTCTTCCCATTATAAATGGGTTCATTGTAGATCAAAATAAATATGCCCAAGAAATATGCAGCCTCACTTTGATCTGTGAATACCCATTCATTTACAAAGAAATGACAAGTATTTACTATTGTGAAAAAAGAGGTACACATAAAATTAAGTCAGTATGCATTAATAAGTCCTGATTTTTATGTGACATTAATATTGAGAAGCCAAGTGCATGTCTGAAATGTGCCTTCATGTATATAAGCATCTGTGTTTATCCCACATAAAACATCCATGCTAAGGACTGGGGATGCTTTTATTATTAGTGTTCTAGTTTTCAAGGAAATATTAATAATGATTTTCCAGTACATAGAGTTTTAGGGAGGACTTATACATTATAAATGGCTTTAATATCACAGCCATTTTCCTGTCTTCTAAAATTTGACTGACAAAGTCCTGAAAAGCTCAAAAAAAGTCCTTCATCTCCATGCCCACCCTGCCCTACCTCACCTTGACTTTACAAGACATAAAACAGATCTGAACCTCAGGTACTAACAGTATTAGGTCACTAATATGGGGCCATGACTTAATTTTTTATTAGATCTATTTTATTTTACATTTGAGTGTTTTGTTTGCATGTATGTATGTGCACCATGTGTGTGCTTGGTGCCTGAGGAGGTCAGAAGAGGGCATCAGAATCCCTGGAACTAAATTTATGGATGGTAATGAACCACCATGTGGGTGCTGGGAATTGAACCTGGGACCTCTGCAAGAGCAACAAGAGCTCTTAACCACTGAGCCATCCCTCCAGCCTGAGCTCATGGCTTTAAAGAGGTTATAACTGGAGATCTGCACTGAAGGGGAATTAGGACAGGTCCATGTGATCTTCTTAGTATCTGGAATCAATAGAAAATCTGACCCAAGTACACCATCAAGCTAATGACTTTATTTTCAAAATTTAAAGACTACAGTCTATTGTCTTTAAAAAGGTCTTTGAATTTTCCGTCCTTACTCCTTTCTATGTCTAGCTAAATGTCTACTATAGGCTAGATACTGTGCTAGGTGACGTAATTTAAAATGCAAGACATGGTCTATGTTCTCAGGAGTGGGAGAAGCAAATTGATGCAGATCCCGTGGAGTGCTAAGTGCCAGGCTGGAGAGGTTGAGGAGTACTCCAGGGGCAGGAAGAGTAGCAGCTGACTCCGCCTGAGGGAGGGTTGCTTAAGTTCTGATGAGTGATGCTTCAGCTAAGCTTTGCAGAAGTAGAAACTGTTCAGTAGGAGGGGTTCTAAAGTGGCACCCACTGATTTCCAAGGACTAGAGAGAGTTTCGCAAACTTATGAACATGGATAGAGAAATAATACCTCTTTGTTTTCATTAGCATTGAACCAATATTTAGCATTTCCTTCATTGCAAACACAGGGAATATTAACAATACCACTGTTAACATCACCTATAGAAATCACAGCTGTTTCCACATTATATTAATATATCGTTTTAGGCAATTGCTGTCTTTTATGGTCATTGTTTCCTTAATATTACAGTTGTACATCTACTACTGGGCTACATTATGCTTTAGTAAAAAATACATGTTGGCATACCAGAAACTGATTTTAATATTTAATTGATTTACTCTCTTAATTTCCTTTCTATACTGATTGGCTTCCCTTGCCAGACTATGTGTTTTTCTTCATGCACACAACAGAATCATATTTTGAAGTGGACGTGGGCTTCAGGTCTATGGTAGTAACTGGCACAGCAAAGGTTAAGCACTCCCACACAAGGAGGCTGGGGAAGGAGCAGGTGATTGTCCCCAAAGGAATAGCTTATTCTTGATTCTAATCACTTGATATTTCAAATTTTACACACTGTTTCATTATGAAAATGTTGATAGGTCTGGAGACAAAATACATACATAACAACAAATAGAGTGAGTGATAGTCACTCTCCACATTTTCATAGAACACATCCCTAGGCAGCAAATCTCTAAGATGTATAAACAGCTCACCCAGAATTCCTGAAGCTAACAAAATCGGTCTGTAATGATCTCAGAATCAGGGGCAGGCTGTGACTTGATAAAGGTTAAAGAAAGATGGCTGAAATACACTGTGCCATTTGAGGTAGGGCATGAGTAAGATGCAAAGGATCGTTTGAGATCAACCAGCATTTGCACACATGCATTTCATTGTTTGTAACTGATTATCCTAGGATGCTGTCAAACATTAACAGAAACAGCTGGTAACTGTGGGATGAACACTTGACAAGAAACCCATGACCTCAGGACTTAGCCTCAAGTCTGAAATTAATATGTGTCACCTTGCCCCATGCTTTATCATCGGTAAAATAGAGACAACAACCATTGCTCTAATATATCTCTTACGTTTACTCTAAGAACCAAATGAGCATGCTGAAATGCTTTAGGAGTTTTGAAACATAATAGATATGTAGTTAAAAGGAAATAACAGTGAAATATTTATATAATTGTATTTTGTTATAAATATAGAAATTTCAGTGTGCTTTTTACTATAACCTCATTAAATATGTTGAAGATCAAAACTGTTAGACATATTGAGTTGAAAATATATCTAGGGGAGGCTGCAGTCAGGATGGGAGAAGAATAAAGAAAAAGAAAAAAAATACATGTTTCACTATGCATAAGCCTTGAAGAACTCACTTTAAATTAGAATTACCTTGCCAATAAACTGCTTGATATAAAAGAAATATATCTATATGCATAAAATATGAAATGAGAGTATAGTATATAAACATATCTATAATCCAGGATTTATATTCCTACAATTCAATGACTTGTTATCCTCAATGGCTAGATGATCCCCTGATTAAATTATTTCCCTATATCTGGCAATGGGCTTTCAAACACAACCTGTAGGGAAAAACACAGCAGTCAGTTTATGGATCTGCTGTCTAGAATTAATGACACTGAGATCACGAACATGTTCACATTTAATTGGTGGGATTTATTCCATTTTAAAATTTCTATTGCTTTCTCCAACTAAGCTTCTTTACAGGAATATTCAAGCAAATATTGGCAAATGATGTACACAATAAGAGAAAGACAGATCTCAGGATAGATAAAAATTCTATTTCCATTAATTATGCTTTTCATTATAACCTAGGAAAGGGGATTTAAGTTCTAGCCTGGGCCTGTCATTCTTCACATCAATGTTGGAAGTTTATTTTTACAGAGAAAATACATCACATTTGGGATGTTATATAACTCAAACAAAGACTGGTGCATTCTCTCCACTGCCGTGAATACATACAAGTCACTATACAGAGCATCCTCCGTTTCTAGTTTGAAGTGGTTTTCAGCCTCAAGTGCACTAGCAAATATCTCTACAACAAAACAAAGCTGGTGCAATTACACTTGTGAGACTTCATTGTATATAAATTATCAAAGACAAATCGAGTCCCAAATACTGACCCTTGACTGTTAATTGAAATAGTCCCTAACCTTCAGCCATACACTCAAAAAGAGACAAATAAGCTGCATTTGATTTTTGAAAATATATCGTGTCTGAATAAAAAGAAAAAGAAGCAAAGCTTAATACAAATCCAGGAAAGGTACATTTATGGCAAATAGAGAAATGTCCCTTACTAACTAGTTCATATTCATTGCTTTCTAAATCTAGACATCTACACAAAGATACACAAATATTTATCAACTTCCGGAATGATGGGCTGGAATGATGAAATATTCTAAAGTCGGGAGACAAATAAAACAATGAATTTTTCCAGTATTCCATGCAGTGTTGCACACCCATTAACCCACACTCTCGGTCAGTGTAAGATCTGCAAGTATTTAATTCTATTCTCATAAATTACTCATTAATGAGACATGCTGAAGACAAACACACTATTAGCACCAAAGCAAGGCAGATGCCTAATCAAAGCAAAAGTTCCCAAATCTTAAAAGATTCTATCCTAAACACCAAAGCAGGTAATTAGTTTAAGGAACATCGTGGATGGTTATTTTTTTTTCAACCCACATGTTCTCTACCCAGATTTCTAAAACCTAAGGCTGTCCTTCCAGTGTGGCAAGCTTTGATCAATGTTGCCTGTCTTGTTGGCTGGACTCATGGCTCTGCTGCCTGGGAGGTCCCCTATAGTACCCTCTCCTTTCCATTCTCTTTTGAAAGGGTGCCCTGTTCACTCCATGTTCGCTTACATTTAGGAGGTGTTGGGAAGTGAGTGTAGGACCCTTCAAGTTGTTCTCCTAGTGTGAACATTGCAAAGCTAGCCAATGCGGGTCTCAGCCTTGGGGAAAGCATTTGCATTATAATGTCCATTTGCTATGTGATCCAAACTGACTCACCAATAAAAACAAAAACAAAGAAATTACTAGGGAAATAAATCTTTCCCCTATCCCCCTCATCACCCATTTCTTTCTGAGTCCCAGATCCTGAATGTCCATGAATTACACAGCCTTCACTGGGGAAGCCACACTCACTCTCCAGCTGGAGGCTGCAGTTAGAAAGAAAGGGTTTTTCACCTGGCTTCTGATAGTCAGACATTGTGCCTGCTATAAGAGGGGCTCAAAATCAGCTTCCAAACAGAGTGAGATGTACAAACGGATGCCAAGTGAGAGATGCATGCAAAGAAGGGTAATGTAAGAGATGGATATCAAGCTTTATCCTGGAATGGGTCACTCTTCTTGTGCCTAGGAGAGGCTCCTAGGCTATTTTAATTATAAATATTTATATCCACGAAAGCAAATTCAGAAGGATTTATATCCCAGGGGAGCACAGATCAATAGATCCGAGCAAACCTCATCTCCAGGCAGACCACTTAACACTGTTATCACCGATTAGGGCTGCTTGGCCCTCCGGGAAGGTGTCGGTTCCCCTCTTGTCCTCCATAGGTCCACCCTATTCTTGGCCCCAAGAGAAAATCAATAACAGAATGCAAGGATCAATGCCCAGGACGTCTGCTTGGCTGCAGTGCCTCACCTTAGGATCAGAGTTTGCTTAGCCCTTATCTATCCCGCGGATCCTGACTTCTCCCTCAGCCCATGCTCCCAGCTCTGCAAGGGCTTCTAGAATTTGCTCATTACTAAAATCAGCCAAAAATGCTGCTGACACTTTTTGAGTAAGGAAAGAAAGACTTAGTTATTTTTTGCTTCACTTTTTGAAAGTAAAGAAACTTACCAGGTGTCAATGATCAAGTCGGAGTCGATTTCTTGCCCGGTGGCCACCGCGCATTTCTTGCTGCCCATTGCCAGGCCACTGAGTACTGTCGGCGCTCCCGGAGCAAGCCAGGTTACTGTTCCAGGTTTGTCTGCAGCTCCCCACGCTTGGTCTGCAGTTGATAGATCCTCTGCTCCCGAAGCATCCAGCTATTGACCCGCCCAGGGAAAGAAAGAAAAAAATGGGAAAAAAATCAATTAATACTAAACAGCTTAACAAAACCCTGCATAGCACAGGCCCGAAGCTTACGGGGTAGGAGTTGGGGTGGTCTCAGTGGCAACACGTAGAATCATGGGGACAGGCTCAGCCAGCTAGAAAGCTGATGTTCCAGAGACAGGAAGCCAATATGGTAGGCGTGATCACACACACACACACACACACACACACACACACACACACACACACACACACACACACACAGTGCCTTCTTGCTCTCCAGCTTTGTCTGACATGCCCTAGTCTGGGAGCAAAGAGGACGGTGCAGGTACACATTCATTGTGAAATGGTGAAGAGTGACAACCACCAAGACAGAAGGGCTGCAACCAAACTCACAGAATGGGTAGATGGATGTTTTCTGGTTTTCGTTGATTTGCTTGTTTGTGTTTGGAGGGTGTGGAAGATCTCAGAGGAGATCTTGTTTTGTTCTAAAATGACAATGCTAGTTACGTTTTGTAGGAGAGTTACCCTGTGCATTTCTGCATGTACCTCCCTGTTGTTACCACATTCAGACAGACATGGAGCTTTTTAAGGGAGGGGAGATAAGAAATGGGGGAGCACCATACCTCAGCTGCCAGGCCCTCTGTCTTCTGCAGGAGCTTGGCTTGGAAGGCTCTGGATTTTTGCATCTCACTGTTCCAGCTGTAAGGAGTTTACATAGGGAGGGAGCAAGGAAGGATCATGAATGTCAACCAATGAGCAATTAGCATGACAAGACTAAAGTATTGATCCAGTAAAGCTCACTGCACCGATGAAGTCCCAGAGGTAGAGGGGCTCCCCGGTCACTAACTCCAACTGTGTGCTTTGGAAGCCTGCATTATAGGGCCTGCCACTTTTTGTAGTTCAGGTCCTTTCCTGTGGTAATGCAGGATGCTGCCCTCACACCCACCTGCAGCCATCAGGGTTGTCTCCACCACCTCTGAGCAGAGAGCCGCAGAAAAGAGGGCAAAGATTTTGTTTGTCCTACTTCATTTCTTTCATATTCTCTCTCTCTCTCTCTCTCTCTCTCTCTCTCTCTCTCTCTCTCTCTCTTTGAATTTTTGATGTTGTCCCCTCCCAACAGCACCAGGCATTTCTATGTATTGATTGGGGAAAAGCAAGGGTGAAATCCTGGCCTGACAGCTGGGGCTGGAACTAATGTGGTTTTCCATTTTGCAAGGATGGGGGCAAAGGCCCTTATGTAGTACCAACTTCTGGATGATCAGAACACAGACTTCTGTGCACATTTTACTGATTTTAAACTCTTAGTAGCAACAAGGGAGGAAGTAAGGGGCTGTTTCACTGAAAGAATAATCTATTCCCAGATATAACACTATATTGTTACCATCTAGCTGTCTTGAATGGATTTGTTTCCTCTGCCAAGTAAAGAATTAAAAGGCAGGGGAAATTATCAGAAGCATCAGAAAGCAACAAGTATAATTTATTAAAAGGGAAAATACACACATACACAGTAATACATACACACGCATACACAGTAAAGCACACACAGAGACAGAAAAAGACACCTTGAAGAGCAGAGAGGGGGCTCAGACACTGAAATCCATTGTCTTATAGAAGGCCAGGGGTTTTAAGTGGTTTGAGTGGCCTGGGATGGGTCTCCCTCCTCTAATTTCAGATTAGTCAGCATAGACAAAGAAAGGGGAGCTAATAGGCCCACAGCTGTGGGTAAACATGTTTATGAATGGCACGTATCTGACCATCATGGACTGGTCTGCCAGAAGGCAGGGGGTGAGGGTGGGAGTTGCTACTGGCAGGAGAAAAAGCCCACTAAGCCTTTGTATCAAAATGGCAGTGTGAAGGAGAAGCAGGAAGCTTGTCATCTTTGTTATTTATCTGTGGCCCCTTTCTATGCCTGTCAGGGATCTGTCTAGCTCCTGGTCCCTCCATATGACACCAAAAGGAAGAGGATAAATCTTGCAACTCAGCAGTCATGGTGTGCAGATGACACTAGCCATGTGAATGTTACCCCATAGAGTTTTTTGCTATTTACACTCTCCTGTTTGACTCAGACGCATGCATACCAGCTTCTCTTTATCACTTCCTCCCTATGCTTTTCAAACTGTTTCCAGACCCTTCTTTAGAGACCCGCTAGTATTCATCTTCTCCATGGAATCTCTCAAGCAGTAGCAACTGTATAGTCTCAGATCAACTTATACCTGGACAAGAACTCTTCTAGCACCAAGGGCAGCACGATGGACAATTCAGACATTGTCTTTATGCTCAAAGAGCTTAAGCAACCAAACCAGCAAGCTGTTCACTGACAACACCACCATCCATTTTTGACCCATTCATTTGTGTTTGACAACTTACTACTATCAGGAACCATTCTTTGCTAATGATAGAACAATGTGACAGAGACACATGTCACCAATATCCACTTTCTCCTCTTCTCAGACACACATCTTTAGACACGCATCTTTATTTTCCAACTCTTCTGAAGTAGAACTTGGCAGTTAAGATCTGGCCAGTAAGAAGTGAGTAGAATACAGAGATGCCTGGCTTGGTTCATAAAATCTCCCAAATGTAATCTCATTCTTTTTTCCTTTGATACGACCTGGAAGGCGACAGAGAAAGGATGAGGATGTCATCCGGTTCTTTGGGAGTCCAGTTAGAGAAGAGTTGACTCACAAACTTCAGACTATGGCAGAAGGAATAAACTTCATTGTGTTAAGTGGGTGAGACTTTAAGACTGTTAATGTAAGCACAGCTAGCATTAATTTTGCTGACAAAATGAGTGGACCAGATATGGTGCTTGTCATCATAGAGCTTGTACCTCAGTTGGTGAGAGATATTAATAAAATAATTTCAAATTAAAATGTAAAGTAATAACCATGGTCAGTGTTATAAAGGAAAAATATTTAAGGTAACATATACATGAATCATGGGAAATGCACCCAAACAGCTGCCATCCTACAATTGTATTGAAATCTTAATTAAGAGTAAGTCAAAGAGTTGAGAGCACATTGCAGAGGGTAGAAGAAGAATGTGAAAAGTACAGTCCAGAAATCACAGGAACACCAGTGTGAATGGGGAGAATGCGGAGGAAAATAATGCATCATGAGGCTAGAGAAACAAGCAAAGGCCAAACCATTCAGGGCCTTACAGTTTATGGATTTCAGTATCTCAAGACCATTAAGAAGTTATTCAAGTATTGTAGGGGAGGTTGTTAATGAAATCACACTTGTATTTTGAAAACGTTTCTCTGGCTGTAACTTGAAGAATGAATTGATAGCTTCATTTCCAGGCATATGGTAGACCAGATAACCCAAACTCTTTCACCAAAAATGTTAAGATATTCTTGAATAAAATAGAACAACAAAGGACTAAGTTACAAGTAGGGCACTTCTCACAAGACAGGTAGAAAGAGAGACTTGAAATGAAAGCAATGAGCCCTGGGACATGTACATTATGGTGTCTGCCCAGTCTCAGTGACCTTGGTGATTAATTTTTAGCAGCCAGATGAGGACCAAAACCAATAGAAGTTAACAAGTTGGAACTGAGATCCTTACATAACACTTGGACTCTTAAAAGACTGACCTGGGTCAGGAGATGGGGACAGTACATTGGCTGTTGTAAAGATGTGTGTCTTTTCTCTGGTTCACAAGTGGGAAGCTAGTCTCTCCTGAGAATCTGTATGTCTCACAGAATCTGAGCATTTATATCTACCTATGACTATTCTACACTCAGAAGTTCAAAGGCCACTAATCTGAAAAATTTAAGAAACCAAAACCAAACAATACTCTCAGATCAGCAATATACATTTGCAGGACCAAACTCTAAAATATACTGGAAAGCTACCCCTTCATGTAGGTCACTTAGGATTTTTACAAATGACCTGTGACATATCCACATATTGCAGAGTATTATACAATCAAATAGCAGATTTATACCTCTGAACATTTCAAATAATAGAACAATCTTATAAACAGGGAAGTGCTTGCCATCAGGCATGTGGACTTGATTTCAGACCCCCAACACATATATTTTAATAAACCAGGTGCAATAGCATGAGGCTTTAAGCCCAGAGCTGGGAAGGCAGAAACACGGGGGTTCCTGGGACTGCTGGTTGGCCAGTCATGTCAATCCATGAGATCCAGCAATTGAGGGAAACATCTGAGGTTTACCTTGGCAAAAACACACACACACACACACACACACACACACACACACACACACACACAGAGAGAGAGAGAGAGAGAGAGAGAGAGAGAGAGAGAGAGACACTCAGACATAGATACACACAGATGCATACACACACACACACACACACACACACACAGAGAGAGAGAGACATACACACACAGACACACAGACACATATTCATGCACAACCTAGCAGAAACTGCAACTAATATATAAAGAGGCTGCAAAATTAAGTGAGAAACAATACAACATATTATAAAAATGGGATAAACTAGAGGGAGAATATGGAACCAGAGCATATCTTCTTACCAAACATATAGGAGTCTAGGCACACATCAGGATTTGGGAGATAATCATATTTTTCCTCCTTATGTTAAACATGTTATTTATATAGGACAAACCTTTCCATTGCTCTGTTAGTGACATCAAATATATAAGGGCATAATGACTACTCCAGAGATAGGGAACATTTTCCATATTTAAAACTGACGGTCAGCTCATAAGACATTCTCTCTGTTATGATTGTTGAAGTGTCTCATAAAGGAAAATATCATCCCAGTGTGGTTCCTTTGCTTCTTTGCACTCTTCAGCTCCATGTTATCTTTCCAGCTGGGCACAAATTGAGGACACTGGCCTTTTCAATGGTGGACATCGAGACATAATGGGAGCAGGATGGCAAACATCAAAGGAAAGCTCAAAATAAGGAAGGCTCATTATTTTATCAAAAACATTTTTTCTTTCTACTGTTTCAAAAATTATTCCTGTGCTTTACACAGAGCTGGAAATAAGTCAAGTATTGACATCAAGAGGTCACCTGGGTGGCTTGGGCTGCTGCTCTGGATGAACCAAACCTTAAGCCAGGCTGGAGATGTAGGGAGGGTTTGGGTAGAGCAAAGTCTTAGATGGAACAGAATGATTCCAAGGTCAAACAATGGAACCATGTCATTTTCACTCACTCCTATCTGTGGGACACCAAACAGCACCACCGCCATCACTGTCTTCTATTCAAGTTCACCTAATTGTCAAAAAAACTGCAGAAGGAGCATTAATAGCTTCACTTCTTGGCTGAAAAACAAAGAAAAATAAAACAACTCCAATGTTTTGGGTAAATGGTGAGGTAAATGCCCCCGAGTCTCCTTTGCAGACTTAGATGCAGCCAAGGAGAGTAAGAGTTCCCAAGAAGAGTTGGGGCCAGTAGAGAACATTTCTATGTAGCTTCAAAACAAGCCTTGTTCCAAGTGGTGGGGCATGAGAGGAAGCTGTCCCATCTCATTCAAGTTCCTTTCAGCACTGAATGCAGATTTTAAGAGAGAGACAGAGACAGAGAAACACACACACACACACACACACACACACACACACACACAGAGAGAGAGAGAGAGAGAGAGAGAGAGACAGAGAGAGAGACAGAGAGAGACAGAGACAGAGACAGAGACAGAGACAGAGAGTCTTAGGAAACAATGGTCTCATGGATATTTATTATGAGGTTGGGTTATCTAGTCTTCATGTTGAGCCTTTCCACAACTGCAATTCTATAGCCATCGTAGTTTAAGGCACTACCATCCACATCATGTGCCAGAAACTTCCTAGTGCATTTTCTTACTTTCTCCCTCAAATGTAAGCTCAGGCCCATCCTACCTACAGCCAGGACAATCTACACGTGACACAGGGCTTTACTGCCTTTGATACTGAGAAGTATGTCTAGTCCTCTGTTGCTGTGGCCACCACCACTGCCTTCCTTAACATCAGAACCCAGCCTCTTTGGTCTTGCAACATAGACTAAGCATAGTGGCTCTCCAGGAATTGCCCAGACCTTCAGTGCCAGATTGGGACTGATGAGAGCCACTAGGCTCTCAGCCTTTCCAGAGTGATGACAGCCATTGTTGGACTAGCCAGCCACTACTGTGAAAGCTAATCTAATAAATCCATTTTTATAATGCTATAGTAATACTAGCAATGATGGTATAACTCAGATAATGCCACTTGCTTACTTAAAACCCTCCAAGGTCTTCACCCTGCATTCTGACTAACCCCCTACTCCTTAGTCAAGGTCTGTGTAATCCTATATATACTGTCTTTGCACACTTCTCCCTTTGTGTGCCCTGCCCTTACTGGAGTCACTGGGCCACTTTTCTATCTGTAAATATGTCTGTGTATGTGTTCACAGTTCTCCCTTGCCTCTTCTTCAGGCTGCCTCCACACATCACATTGTCAAAGCCTGATTCTCTTACTTTACCTTGTTTTGTTGTCCTTTGGAACACTAAATCTCAGTAACTAAGCACAACATGTGGTATTATAATATTAAGCAGTAATATTGACAAGAATGAACATATGAATTCCACATCTTCATTTATTCCTCTTAGCTCCTAAGATGGGAGAAATGAGATACCCAACAATTAAGAAAACACTATCTTTGTTATTATTGTTATTGTCATCTTTAGAGACAGCTTCTCATGTAGCCCAAGCTGTTTTCCAACCTTCAGTGTAGCATAAAATGACCTTGAGCTCCTAATCTTCCTGCTTTCTCCAAGGGCATGGGACTAGAAGATGCTTCTTGTCTGTTCCTCCCTCTGGTGGCTCTAGACAATCTCTGGTAACCTTTGGCTTGTAGTGGCACCAGTCCAGTCTCTGGGTCCACATTCATATAACCTTTTCCCCTGTAAGTCTATATATCCTCCCTTCTTCATATGTGGATGCCAGCTTTAAGACTTGGGGTTCAGCCAGGAGTGTAGTACATACTTGAAATCACAGCACTCTGGGGGCAGAAGCAGGCAGAGCTCTGTGAGTTTAAGGCCAGCCTGGTCTACGTAGTCATTTACAGGCTAGTCTGGGCTATGTAGTGAGACCCTGTCTCAAAAAAAAAGGACTTAATGATCCAGTCAAACCCATATGACTTCTTAATTAATTATATCTAGATGAAGAAGGTCACAAACTGAGATTCTGGGGGAAGCTTCAACCTATAACAGACAGATGGTGTCAAACTGTACCCTCCAACTCCTTGTTCACCATCAGGTCTGTGAGTTTATTAAAAGACCTGTATGCCTGATTATTTTCTCCTTGGATTTTGCTTTTTTCTCTGCCTGTGATTCACTCTCTCTGGTTCTTTCTTCTTCTTTCCTTCACCAGGAATATTTCTGCATCATGTTCTATGGATGAATTGCACACACACTTGTGTATTATTAATCTGTGCAAGATACAATGCATCTTGGTTTTCATTTGGAACATTTCCAGGATATGGGTGCTAATGGTGTTCCAAAACTCAGCTTGATCCTGTCTAGAAGCATTATAGGTATTGCCCAGAGTAATGGCCAGCGATTCTGGGTTGTTGTGAAGGCAGGCTGTGGCAGCAATCATCAAAAGCTATAATTCATAGGCCTCCTGACTCTGTTTCTTCTTAAAGAGAAGTTTAGAAACATTATGACATCATGCCTTGCACATAGTAGGAATTCAGTAAATATTATTTCATCTGGCAATTCAAAGCAATATTTTGATTCAAACTGCATTGGGGGAATAAATACAAATGACATTCATTTAATGAGGGGAAATGGTGTTAGGGCAATAGCAAACATCACACCAAATTACCAAACTAAATTAAGATGAGCATAGTGTACAAGTGAAGCTGAAAGTTGTTAGAAGTTATGGAAAGCTCCAAAGAGTGATACTGAAGGGAGTGAAGACCTTTCTAATTAAGACACAGAATTGAAGTGTTATAAGGACTTCATTATAATAAAGACAAAGCATGTTTCATCTGGAAAAATTATTAGAAGCAAAGTGAGATAACAAACTGAAAAATTATAATTCATATAATGAATTCCTGTGATTTTTAGCTTCTATAAGTCAATGCATAAAAGTCCAATAACCTAACGTAAAGTAGGCAAACCTGGGATGAACAGACAAAGATGTCTTTAAAAGAAACAATACTGTGCATAGTAAATAAAACCCAAAGAAATGCCACACTGAAATACCACTTCATATTTAACATAGTGACAAATTCTCAAATTAGTGATAAAACAATGATCTTGTTAAGGTGTATTTAAATGTGTTCTTTCATGAATCGCTGGCTGAAGTAAAACCCAGCATAAACTCTATGAGTTACAATTTTTCCAATACTCATTAAAATAACAGCCAGATGCTCTTTGCCCTAGCAAGTCCAGTTCTGTGAATTCATTCTACAGATATACCTGCACACTTAGGAAATGGCACATGTAAATGGCTTTGCATTGCAGCTTTGCAATCATAGAGGATCAGAAGGTACCTAAAGGTCCATCAGCAGGAGACCAACTAAATAAATAATGGTCTGTCCACACAATGGGAAACTATGAAGCTGTAGAAAGACTAGGAACTCTCCTATACAGAAATCCTTTCCTTTTAATTTGCAAGGAAATAAAAAAACATAACAGGGGAAGTCCAGAAAGACCATTATAACTATGAGTATGACAAATTATAAAACAACAACAACAAAAGCACACAAAAGGTACAGAGCAGAGTGTACAGTATACTGTTTATGTAAAGATGGGGAGGGAACTATGAGTACACACATGCTTATAAAGTGTCTCTAGCCTCTCAGACCTGGGAAAGTTCCAAAGAGTTCCCTGGCACCTGCATAGCCCTTTTTTTCCTCCTGCCTTCAAATACACACAAAAAATCCTCATTGGGGCAACGAATGGTCCATTTTCCCCTTTCTCTGTCAAAACAGGATTGAGTCTGTTCCCCTTACTGAACTGGTGTCCACATAACATGACATTTACTGACGTGTACAATTTCCTGGCACTTAATGTACTCACAATATTTTCCAGTTATCACTTCTATCTAGTTTTTAAAACATTTCCACCAGTCCCTGAAGGGAACCTTGAACCTATTAAGTCTGTACTCTTCCATTCCCTCCTCCCCTGGTTTCTGCCTGTCTGTGAATGAGTACTTTTCAGATAAATTGAATCATTCATGTGATTGGTGGCATCTGGATTATTTCACTTAGCATGAGTCTTTTTGGAAGATTATTTGTGTTGAAACTGTGCACCTGAACTGCATTGCTCTCTGTCACAGAACAATAGTCGACTGTGTAGATGAACCATGTTTTGTTCGTCCATGCATGTGCTGATCTATGAGTGTCTCCAAGTTTTGCCTGTCCCGATTATCCATAAGCATCCATACACATCCATTTGAACATCTGCTTTCAGCTGTTTTTCTTACACTCCTCCATGTGGGACTGATGGATTATCTGTTAGCTCTGTGTTTAACTTTTTGAGGAACTTTTTGTGTCTCTTTTTGAAGCAGTTTGTTTAGGCTCAGGTTCTAGATATTTATGACAGTCTCATCCATTCACCAAATATGTAAGTGCATAATAGGGAACAGGCCTTTTGCTCAGACATGGGAGAGTCAAATGTGAGCAAAAACACTCACCTTTAATGGTCCTCCCAGTCTGGAAAAAAAGAGATGGGGGAAATAAGTAAGCCACAAATTGGATGATACCTTTATAAACACCATAGAGGAGTTCAACATGAGAACCATCAAGACTGTCTTCATGTGTGACTGTATGTGATTTCCATGTGGCAAGAATTCTTCTTGCTCAGTGCAACCCACAAGCACCTTGTGAGATAACCCTATAGAGAGCCACATGGGTCCCTCTGTTGTTCCTCTTGACCTCTGAGCTCTACTCTGCTTTGACTGTGTAACTCATTCCCTTCTTGGCATCTTTGCCCTTGCTAATCCTTTGGTTGGAATGCTCATCCCCAGATAGCCACCTCCTTCTCACAACTCAGGTCTTGCTGGATAGAAATTCAACTAACACTATTCCGTGTTGTCATCACTGAACTTAACATTTCCTGAAATGGTCTTGTTTATGCCCAGTTTCTCCTCTAGCTTAGGTCCTCCTGTTCATTTGCTGCTGTGTTACTTGGTACCTACCAGGTGATGGATAAATATTTGCTCATCAATGAATAGCTTGTGTCAGGGCTTACATTACAGATTATACAAGGCACAATAATGGCTCCAAGAAGGAAGTGGTCTAGCACTACCAAGGACACGTGTAAATGACTGACTTAGAGTTTTCTCTCTCTCTATCTATCTTCATAGCTTCTACAATCGACTTTGTCACAGTTCTGTCCTGTGCATACTCCTGTGTTCGTGACCATTTATTCTCCATCTCCAGCTGAGGCCCTTCCTGATTTTTCCTGCAAACCTACAATCATAGGCCTGCTTTGACCATGACATCTTCTCAACTGTGATGTTTCTTCAATCCTTCTAGTCTTATTTTCTGTTCTCCACAAGAACCAATCAACCTAGATAGACCCCAAACATGCCAGTGTTGCAACATCTCTCTCACTGTGGTCTCTTCTGACTTTTCTAACCCTTGTATGACCCTTTACAGACCATCCCATTTCATGTTTATTTGGCACCTCTCATTTAGTATTCAAGTTCATTGCCGATTCAATCCAAAGAGCATGAACATTCTTGAGGTGAAAGCTGTTTAAAACCTCTCTAAACACATAACCACAACCTTTCTTACAGAGCTACATTCACACAGTGCACACATAAGTAACACATTAAATGGTATCTATAAACATGAGAAATGGTGAGAAGATATCTCATGAGTCTCGGAGGGCTTCTGGGAGGGTAAAGCTTATGAACTTTGCTTCCCATATAAATCTTTCTTGCAGATATTCTCACTCCTAGTTCCATGTTTAGAATCATATATACAGCCTTACCAGTGCTGGAGTCCCCACCAAGATTCTGACTTAGCTAGTCTAGTTTGGAATAATAGTATTTTACAAAAATCCTATATTAGGGTTGGACAGATGCTCAATGGTCAATAGCATGCAGTGTGCTTTCAGAGAACCAAGAGTTTGTGGTTCCAGCACCCACATCAGGGAGCTCACAACTTCTTTGATGCCCTCTTCTGGCCTCCATGAACACTGCACTCATATGCACCAACTCATACTCTCACGCACATTTATACATAATTCTTGAAAAGTCTTTAAAAAACTGTTATTCTAATGTATAGAACCACTGGGTAAGATTTTTCAGGCTCTATTATAATTGCTAAACTTCTTTTACTTTTTTAAACACTGAAGTTTTAAAAAATTTATTTTGTACACATTGATGCTTTGTCTCTGTGAGGGTGCCATATCCCCTGGAACTAGAGTTAAAGACAGTTGTGAGCTGCCATGTGGGTTCTGGGAATTGAACCTGGATGCTCTGGAAGAGCAGCCAGTGCTCTTAACCACTGAGTCACCTCTCCAGTCCCAATTGCTAAATTTCTGAGTGAACATTTTTAGTGGCTTTTCCCCCTCCTAAGTTTGTGTGTTTTAGGTATGATGAAATAATGGGTATTAAATCAGGTCACTATATGGAACAGGGTCACTTTCCATTTAGAATATCTTGGAATATATGGGGAAGTACTGCTATAGACTGGATATTTGCATCACTCCAAAATTTACAGGTTGAAACCTAATCAGCAGTGGGATAGTATTGGGCTAGGGCCTTTGGAAGTGACTTGGTCAGGAGAGGGCTTGGTGTCCTAATAAAAGAGGTCCTCAAGGAATGTCCTGTTCTGCCTGTGACACCATGTGGAGTTCAGTGAGAAGGCATCATCTACAAAGTAGGAAACAGGCCACCGACAGACACCGAGCCTGCTGGAGCAGCGGTCTTCAGTTTCTCAACCTCTGGAACTGTGAGTGTTAGCATTTAGGCATCAGTACTGGCCTGCCTTTGGAGTTCTGACAAGATACGCCCTCAGCTGCTACCACTAAGAGCACACCTGTGACTATTTAATATGTTCCCTTTTAAAAGAGTCCTGCCCATCTCCTAGCCCTCTCTCTTTCTTTCCCTCTCTTGGTCTGTTCCTCTCTCTCTGCCTCTCTTTCCTCTTTCCCAGTGCTCCTGTCCCTGGAGGCCGGTCTCCCCCCTCCCCCTTTCACTTTTTACGATCCTTTCCCCTTAATAAAAGACCCCTCCACTTGAACTTTGTTACATGGTATCTTTCTCTCTTGAGCTGCTTTTAAAATACTACAACAGTGAAAAATAAACTTCTGTTGTTCACAAGCTACTCAGTTCATAGTACTTTGTCATAGCAACTCAAATGGACAAAGACACAGATGAAGGTGTCTGTGGATAACATAGCAACTAAACAACAGAGAAGTGGTGGCAGATACTGTTCAGTGGCCACCCAACAGTCACTAGAGCTCCTGGACATTATTTTGAAGCTCAATTATGTTTAAGTGGGAACGTGCCCACCTCAGGGGATGGCCTTGATTGTTTTAAACCCATCTGGAAATCTCATCTCTCCTTGTTTGCTATTCAGAATGGAGCAAAAGTGGCCAGGTGACACGGGTCCTGCCTTTGATATTTATGAGTATTTGCTGAGGGGAACTGGAGAAAAGTTTTCTTCTTATAGGGAGACTACTATGCCCATCTTTATTTTATATCCTTTTTCCAGTATTATTTTACTGGCCATTTATAAAATGACAAGCACAAGGACAAGGACAAAACCAAACACACTGAAGGTAGCAAAATACCGCGTTAGGAGAGTTTTGAGTTTGTCATTATTTGTTGAGACTTCTTAACATCTCTTCATTACCAACTTCATACCACCCATTTCTTGATTATCTACTCAACAAATACAAATTATATTTTCTGCCTGAAGCATTCCTGGTAGCCAGTTTGCTCAGGGTGCCGTAACAAAATGCTGTCGGCTAGGGAGCTGCAGCAGTACAATTTTATGTTCTCCTGCTCCTGGAGGGAAGTAGCCCAGAGCTTCCTGGCTTGAAGGTAACACTTCAGTACTGTGATCTAACATGGCCTGTCCTTGATACACCTATGCGCAGCAAGAGATGGCCAGTCTCCTGCTCCTCCATTTATAAGGACCCCAATTCCATCATGCTGTCACCACTTCATCTAATCCCTACTTCCTCCCAAAGACCCTGTCTTCCAATTACCATCACACTGGGGTTAGGGCTTCAATATATGAGTTTGAGGCAAGGTCACACAGAATTTCAGTTCATAAAACAAAAATAACAAAATTATTCTACCAAAATGCAGGACTTTCTTAGTTTATGAAGGTATTGAAAGTTAAAAACTTTGCTTATATTTCAGATGCTGTGTCAGAGGGTAGGAATGAATGTGGCCCACACATAACTGCAAACCCTGATTGATTTGATACCGTGCAGGTAACCACAGTTACTATGAGTTCATTGTGCAACAGCCACGCCATGCCCAGAAGTTAGCATTTCACAGAGCCCCTCATCGTCTGCCACCTCTCTTACACTCTTTCCACCCATTCTTCTGCAATGGCCCCTGAGCTTTGGATGAGAAGAGGTTAATACTGATGATCCATCCATAGCTGAGTACTTATTCACTTACTTAAAACAGCATGAGATTAAGTTATTTTTTTTTATAACTTGAACACATCATTCTTGAACATGAATTTTGTGGGTGTCACTATGTCAAAAGGTTGGAAACCCTAATAAAAGCTGGTGAAATATGGTAGAAACACCACAGACGAGACTTCAGAACACATAAGAAGCATAGCATAGCAAAGGCAAAACCATAACCAACCAACCAATGAACCAAAACAAAACCCCCAAACTAGCCAGACTAAAAGCAAAGCCCCAAGAGCTAAAAGCAAAGCAAAACCCAGGGGGTATGGCAAAAACTAACAACAGAAACAGGAATCATATGTTTATCTGTTCACTACATACTGACCTGCTGTGTGCTGTTGGACATTGGCGATTCAAAGGTGAGAGTTGCAGGACCTATAGAACCTATTCAGACAAATCAGATTTGCAGAAATGGCGATGAAGAAAGGGCTACATTGCTTCTGCAGAGATATACAGTGCTAGAGAAGTTGAGTACTCCCAGGGAGCTCCTCCCAAAGGGTTGGGACTGGGCATGCTCCCAACTCAGCAGGAGGCACTTAAAGGCCCGCCTTTGAGCTGCCAAGTGAGCCCTATTCAGACTGATTTTTTCCTCTATTTTTTACTTTAAATTAGAAACAAGATTGTTTTACATGTCAATCCCAGGTTCCCTCTCCCTCCCCTCCTCCCCTGCCCCCCACTAATACACTACCTATCTCATACCCTTTCTGCTCCCCAGAGAGGGTGAGGCCTTCCATAGGGGGTCTTCAGAGTCTGTCATATCCTTTGGGATAGGGCCTAGGCCCTCCCTGGTGTGTCTAGGCTGAGGGAGTATCCCTCTATGTAAAATGGGTTCCCAAAGTCCATTCCTATGCCAGGGCTAAGTACCGATCTACTAAAAGAGGCCCCATAGATTTCTGAGGTCTCCACACTGAGATCCACATTCATGGGGTCTGGATCAGTTCCATGCTGGTTTCCCAGTGATCAGTCTGGGGGCCAAGATCTCCCCCTTGTTCAGACTGCTTTCTCTTCTCTCTTGGGCTGCCTCATCTCAAAACTGACTTCATTGTTGAAAAAATGGGTAAATAACCAAGTTAGTCATGAATTTGGGACAAAGTTTTACACCTGATCTTGCTCATAACTGATTAGAAGAAATGTAATTTTGGGGCCAGTATACTGCTGCTTAGGACCTGGGAAAGACTGTAACCAGCAGCAAGTCAATCCATTCCCTCACAGACATGAAATTCTCATTATTTGTCATCCAATCCATCATCCAGAACCTGGGCTGTCAAAGACATTTCTTCTCTTTCTGTTGTGAACTTGCTATAAAAATTGCTGTGGTTTTCGAAGGCCAGCAAATTGTTTGATCCTTTAAGGAGGGTTAAAAGTAATTTATTTCAGTCTACTTTGCATAATTTTTTCCAAATTTTTATCTGTGGGCTGTGGAGGCTGCTCAGTTGGTAAAGCGCTGACCATGAAGGTTTCCATTCATCTCTACCAGGTACCCTCACATGGCTTCAGCTAGCTGTCAGTAACATTTGCAGCTCTGAGGTAAGAATCGGGAAGGAGATCCACACGTGTGCATCTAAATATGTAAAAATTAAATACAAAATAGTTGCATGAAACGTATTCTGGCTTCTTACCTTGTAAATATATACCGTCATAACACCCTGGAAGGCCACATTCTAGGCAGCAAGCTTTAGACTGTAGACCCTAAGAGACAAAAAAGAGGTAGCTAACAGGTCCCCAACTATAATCCCTCCCTCTTTTACCTCAGTCTCATCTCTTGCTGTGAGTGATTTCACACTATGTCAAAACACTGCCTGCACATCTAATGTCCATCTCCACTTCTGTAGATTGTCATTATCCTGCCCCCCTTGGCTATTAGAACATCTTTCTGATGCAGACCAAAAGGATGGTCAGGGAAGAATCCTGGACAGACCCTGGAGGCAAGCTTGAAAGTCAAGAGTCCTGGAGATTGGAGTGTGGAAGTGGGGAGGGTGAGAGGTGGCCCGTGGTGCGGACACTGTCTCTTCTGATCTGATGGGCTCCTTCCACAGTGCGAAAGAGTGAGGGGGGGTTTGACACAGCCCCCTAATATAGAGTCTAGAACTTGGCCCCGCTGCTGCTGCTCCTGACTCTACTCTGCTGTCGCCAGTGTTGAGAACTTGTGCAAGCTCTTTTAAATATATGGCCTTCAGTTTCCTGGTCTATATAAGGGATCATAAAGTGGCTGCTAATGCCACTATGCACATCTGGGGAGAAGTCTAAATATATTACTGTGTGGGAGAAGGCTTGGTAACGGTGCCGTTTCCTGGTCATGTGTTATCACTACGCCTTTTTCTGTTTTGTTTTCCATTTTACCGCATACTAAATCAAAGGGCAGTGCAGCTGCTGACCATACTCGCATTTCCCTGTTCTCAGGAACATATACTCAAAACAGCAAAAATGGAGGGATGACGACAACAGAGGCAAGGCTTACTATGTAGCCTTTAGATTGTATTTTCCCCAGACCTGGTCCAGGTTGATTTCCGGAAGTCTGTGAAGAGTGTGCTAATTTGCATAAGTGATCTCGGCTCCCACATGGATGTCGTGTAAGGGACATTACTCTTCAGCTATAAGGCGGGATGACGCCTGCCTTATACAGGAAGCAGAATGAAATCTCATCGGCTTAGCAAGCAGAGAATAGCAGTGTACCTTTGTGGCAGAGGCAGACAGCTGAATGAGTGGGGTGTGCCCGGGAATGAATCACACCATGAGCTTCCGCATCCATAAAAAATGAGGCTGATCTCGGGTCAGGCCGGTGGGTGATGTGTCACAGAGGCAGGTTAAACTGACTCGACCCTCTGGCTGGCTGATTTGAAGCTGACAAAAGGGGCCGAGCTGTGGCTCTGGGCTCAGAATATCTTTCTATTGTCTCTGGCCATTTTGAACTAGGAAAACGGCTGGCTTCCCGCCCCCCCCCCCACTTAGGATTGTATTTTTTCCCTTCCTTTCTTTTTCTCTAATAAAATCCAGTTCGTTCCTATTTGCATAGAAATTCAAATCAGTTTTATTCTCAGGGTAGGTATCTTGGTAAGTTGTGGTGGGCGTGGGGGAGGGGGCCAGGTTTCGACCCCTGTTTATTTATTCACTTTTTTTTTTGCATCTTGCTAAATAGAACAAATTTGTTCTATTTCTATTTTTGCTTTTCAAAAGCAATTACTTCCCTGCCATTTTTAGACATTCAGGCAAAAGGGACTGCCTTGATTACCCATCCTTCCATGTCCCTCCCCTTTTCAAGTCCTCGGGCTTCTGTGCTGTTAGGGAAGGATTCAATTAAATGAGGTGTCAATGGAGTTACAATGGTTTCAGGTCATAGACGCAGGAAAAAGCTGCAGAGCCGAGGCTGCCCCGAGTATGTAAATGTATATATTTATATGAGGGATGTCACTTGCAGGAGTCTCCTTCTCTACTCTTCCCTGATCAAAGATGATTGCTGGGGCAATTACTGCAAAGGAAGAGAGAACCAGGGCCTCCTCATTTTATACTGTTGCAGTTTAATTGCTTGGAATAATGGGACGTGGGTGTCTCTCTCTTGCATGGGCACTCACAAACTTTTGCAAATGGCTGGGATGGAGCACAGAGGATAGCTGTGTAGGAAAAGATCCACGTGCCCCCTCCATTCTTAAGAATTACATGCACACAGAGCTTGTCTGTGACATGAGGTAAAAATGCCACACTCTCTGGCAAATGCAACACAAAGCAATGCAGTGGCTCACCTTAAAAGTTGAGGTTTTGTCTCGCTTTAGAAAAAAATTAGACATTTTTATTTTCATACAAATATTTCATACAGAGAAATAGCAAGTTAAAAAGAAGGCAAGGGCTGGGGGAAGGTAGAGGGAGAAGCCATAGCAACAGAGCACAGATTTCTTAAACTGCTCCCATTGTTTGTCTAGTCCTTGTGTGTACAGCCACAGAAATCCCAGGTCTCTGTGCAAACACTTCACATGTTAAAAAAAAAAACCCTCTCAGATCCGTTTTGCTTTGTGTAGGCAGCCGCAAGGACACGTTGAGTAGTCTACACTCTTCACCATGTTCTAGGCTATTCTGGTTTTGTTCTATTTGACACAGGCCATGAAGTGGTATTTTAACTTGCACCAACAAATATGACGAGTGACACTTAATGCAGAAAATTCAGTCTCTCTGTGTAATTAATTCTATGTCTAGGAAGCAGCTATGCTCTCAGGTCAGGGCTGTGGGGAGTCCTTGGTCACACACAGAGCAGACACTCCAGCTTCCCCATGGCAGATTCAGGCTTTCATTTCAGCCTCCTGAGGCTTGTCAAATTTTAAATATTATTGTTTGGATTAATTGGTTCTTTCTTCAGCAAAAGAGAGTACAGAGAGTGAACCTCCCTACCGCATCCACACAACTTGGGTGCTATTGTGTTAGGGCCACTCTGTTTTTCTTTTGTGCATTGTACCATTAAAGCTGTTGGGGTGAAACATGTATCTTCTTCCCAGTCCAGTTTAAGCATCAACACAGCTTTTCAGAGAAATAGCTTGAGATGTTTTTCTCACTGCTATGATTTTCTGATTTTTGAAAAACTTGTCTCTGAAATTTTTAGAAAATGCTGGCAGAAGTATAAACAAAAGGCATCTTAGAGGTTTAGGGCCACATGTGGCTATGCAGAAGGGCACTATGAGCATGAAATCATGTCGAATCTGCATCCTTGACAACAGCTCTCATGCCCTGAATGTTGTCTAGTGGGGGACACAGAAGAAAATAAACAGTCACAACTGAGATAAAGGCATGATAAGGTTATGGGACACTACCTCTGAAGGGCATTTAGCCTATTTGTGAGAGGAGGAAATGACCTGAGGTCATTTTCTGGAGAAGGTCATTTCTGGACCAGAATTAGACAGCAGGGTATCAGGTGAGCAATCCTAAAACTAGCCAAGGTCACCTTGCATTTGAAATTTTCTTATCAAGTATCTTCTTCTAAGTGATTGGTTAATTCTCTCTAGTCTTTCCTCAGTGCCCACCTTCAGAGTCCTGCAAATTGCTTGGTCGGAGTGGCTTGAAATCCAGATCCCATTATACATTTGAAATTGCTAGAATTAAACTTCTCATCTGTCCCTTCTATCTAGCCTATACCAACCCAGGTGAGGGCCTCACTGCTACACGAAGAGTCTGATGGAACCACATATGTAGTGTGTCATATAAATATCTTAAGTTTAGGGGGACAAGAATTCATCTCACCATTGTCTTGGTCCTTCCTTGGTTTTCTAGGCTTCCCTCTTTTCCACAAGCTCCTCCCTTCAGACTTCTCTCTTAGCAATTCACATGAGTACAGAAAATAGTGTTTTCTCCCTCTCAACTGTACCAGCTTCCACACACCCCATGGGCATCTCTATTGTCCTCTAGAAATGCACACGAAACCAGCAGAGTAACATTGGGAGTTTAGCATTTCCTTTGTCTCTCTTCTATGTACCCTTGAAACAGACACTAATAACTACATGAGGGCTAAGCCTACCTTGCTGCGGAGGTGACAAGGAGGGATTCTATAGCTTTAGCTTCAGAGGGTACCTGCTCTGTTTGATAGTCTCTGGAGACAGAGCAAGGGCAATCTTCTGCCCCTTCAGGACCACCTTAAGTTCATGAGTTATGTTTCTAGTAGTAGTGACCAGACACCTGACAAAAGTCATTTCAACGATGGAGGGTTTAATTTGTCCTCCAGTTTATACAGACCAATCATGTCTGGAAAGCATGGCGCTGTGCAGGAAACAGGATGGGGAGCGCCAGTGTTCAGCCTGCTTTCCCATTCCCCTTTTCATGCATGCTGGGGTCCTAACCCATGCATCAATGCCACCCAAGTCCAGGGTGAGTCTTCCAGACTCAGTCAACTCTCTCTGGAAAATCCTCACAGACACACAGAGGCATGCGTCTCTGATGTCCACAATAAAAAGCAGTCACAATGGCACAAAGTATCCAACGAGCGTCTGTTGAAGGTTCTCCTCTCTCTTTCTCCTGCTGCCTTCTGTCTTCTCACCCCACTCCCTCAACCCTGTGCTTCATCTGGAGGTCCCCAGGGTTCCCCACCCATGCCTGTGGTGAGGACTTCGTGAGGATTATTTGCAAAGTTATTGTTCTCTTTTTATGAGATTTGCAAAGTGTTTTATATTTATTCTTGTATTTATTCTTCTAGGGTTTGGAGAGGGAAAAAGGAAGGGAGAAACGATGTAATTATAATCTCAAAAATAAAAATCTCCAAACAAAACAAAAATTAATGAAATAAATAATGTTATTTTCATATTGTGGGTAAATGAAGAGTAGCTTGGAGCAGTTATATGTTCTTGTCCAATATCTAGGTCTACTTAGTAGGCCCTTACCTATTAAAATATTACCCATCCTTCCAGGCCAGTCTCTAAGCTCTAAGAGACAGGGCTCTTCCCACTTTGAAATTTCACCTTACAGACACCATGATAACTTATCATTTGTATTATAAATATTTTCCTGTTAAACTATAATTTTCCCCAGGATAAGAGATTGGCATGTCTCATTATTTTAGGAAGACACAGAGAAAATGGCTAACCAACTGTTGGATAGGGCAAGAGGAGGCCAGGCTCAGAGAAAATCAAAAGCAGATTCTGTAGCACAGCTATTGGGTGCAATGGACAGGAAGGGACATGGCTGAAACGAGAGAAGGCCAAAGCAGGCAGCAGAAGATAAGGTCAGGGGGCACCAAAGCCCAAAGTGTTCTAGAATTGGGAGGGAAAACAGTTTGAAAGAATAAGCAAGATGAAGAAGCCAGGGTGATTTGGCTTTTAAATCAGAGACCAAATAAAAAAAGAGTCATTGGGACAGAGAAATATGGTCTGTTTCTATTTTAAAGCTTCACCCACTCCAAGCACCTCTACATAAATGTGTAAACTTTGGAAATCAAAAGGAAATGGAGGTAAATGGATTATGGCAGCACCTAGCGACTTTCAATAGCAATGTTTTGTTCCAGAAGAGAATAATGTGTTTGCCACTCAAAGGTATTTAAGAAAGGGACATGCAAACCAAGGATTTCATGTACAGCAAAACTGACCTTCAAGTACAAAGAAGGATAAACAAATAGTTATTATCAATACATAAGATCAGAGAAATTGTTCCCATGGGCTCTTTTTAAGGAACCCCTAGAGAACAAACTTGAAAGAACTGAAATAATTATAGTAACATTAAATATATAATTACTTGAAGAACTAAGTAGGAATTAAAATAGATCACATTATATAATAGCTACATGATTTGAAAATTTAAATATAATATAAGCATTAATAATAGGGAAGGGGGCACAGAAAAATGTTAATAGAAGTTCCCAAAGGAGAAAGTAAATATAATGGAAACAAACACTGTGAAAATAATGAGCCATAAGGGAATAATTGCTGAGAATAATAAAGAGACATACAATTTTGGATTGGTAGGGAACAGAAATGAAAGACAACTAATGAATAAGTGCTCACACCATGTAAATTCCTGTAGAATTTACATTCTAATGGATTTCAGCCATGGGGGAAAGGTTATTTTTAACATAGTAGAGGTAGGTGGATGCCATGCCTCTTGCTAGCAACATTGGATGTAGGACCTTCAGGGGTTTTAAGGAGAAAATGCCTGTATCAATTAAATGTGAGTATAGAATTAATGTATTGTTGGGGGTGTAAACATACTACTTTCATGTAGGATATGCTTATTATCCACATGTCACAAGAAAAATTATTCAAGTAATTTGCTTTTAATGATGACAAATATGAAAAACAATGTGGCCAAGAAAAAGTAAAGAAAGCCGCAGACTTAAGGACACCATGGCAGATCTGTGCTTGGGATAGTCCTCCAGATAGGACCTCCTGATGCCTTGGTTGTTGTGGTTTGGATGTGAAGCGTCTCTGAATCTCCACAGGCTCATGTGTCTGAGCACTTGGATCCCAGCTGGTGATGCTGCTTGGGAAGGCTGTGGGGCCTGTGGGGGTGGACCTTCCCTGCAAGGTGGACTATTGAGATTTAGTAGCTGCCTCTAGCTTTTGTTCTTTGTCTGCCTCCACACTGTGGATGCCATGGGACTAACCTGCCTTCCCTCCCTGCCACCATTCCTTCCCTACTGTGGTGGAATGTACCCCTCAAACTGCAATCCAGAATAAATCCTTCCTTTGTTCCATAAGCTATTTTGTCTTGCAAAGAGAAAAGTTACTGATACACTGGTGCTACATACACTTCTTTCTCTATCCGTTTACTCATTTTCTATGCGGTTCCTTTGTGGCTGTGCAATTGTACTGTAGAGATTGCATTGTATGTCAAGCATGCATGAATCAGTATCATGCATGCAAGACTTGATAAAAGTTATGGAAAATATTATAAATGATGACAAATTTTTTAAAAATGCACAACTACCAAAGTAGCAGCAAATGGAGAAAATTATGGGCTGTATTGTTTTCCACAACTTAAAATTACTTTCAAAAGACAATATGCCAAGAAATAAATATTTAAAAAATAATATTTTGAATTGTGAAAGCAACCATTAGAAGAATTTAAAATACATAATGAATGGAAACAGTGGACAGGGGATTAGTACGTGAGAAGATAGGAAATAGCATAAGTATCTGTAAAACTTCAGCTTGTCTGTTTGTGTTTTTGAGACAGTTCTCAATACTGTGGCCCTGGCTGTCCTGAAACTTACCATGTAGACCAGGCTGGTCTGCCTCTGCCTCCTGAGTGTTGGGATTAGAGATGTGTGGTACCATGCCCAGCTACCTCAGCTTTTAGTAACATGGATTTGTTACTAGATTCAATCCTAAGATTAAAGCACCCAAACAGAAGAAAAAGAAATAGTTAATAATTACAATGGCTGATCTTTGATCTACCTGGAAGTAGACTTGGGACATGAATGAGTATTTGGTGTTTCCTACAAGAGATAAGAAAGGAATGTTCCAGTTATCAGAAGGGAGCCTAGTTAATAGACAGTTAAAAGGGAAATAAATGCAGGATGGAATAAACCATACTCTTTGTATGATCTGAGTATCCTACTTAAACCTCTGCTTCTCATTCACTGGCCAAGCAACCACAGGGAAGGGTGAGAGTTACGCAGGTAGACACGTACCTTAGGTCATCTTTAGACTTGCAATATCTAATTTAATTCTCACATACTTTGACAAGGCAGGCATAGATGTTGCCATTTTATAAAGCTTCAAGAAATTAAGAAATTGGGTTATTTATCTGGTAGACAGTGTAGCCTATTAAAAGTCAAGTGTGTCTCAGGCTGAGGTCCACGCTTGTCTCTTTCCTGTTTGTGATAGCTCTGTGTTAGTCTGTACTTCTGCCCACTGCACTGAGTGAAAACATTCTGTCTTATGGATATCTTACCTCCCCATTGAAATTCTCAGCAACTTAATGAAGGACACCTTAGCTTGAACACTTAAAGCTTTGTTTCTCTTTTTTCTTTTTGGTTTTTCGAGACAGGGTTTCTTTGTGTATCTCTAGCTGTCCTGTATCTCACAGAGATCTGCCTGCCTCTGTCTCCCTGAGTACCGGGATTAAAGGCGTGCACCACTATCACCTAGCTGCTTTTTTTTTAAAAAAAAAAGATTTATTTACTTATTTTCATGTACATGAATGTTTTTCCCACATGTATGTGTGTGTACCATGTATGTGCCTGCTGCCTATGAAGGCTAGAAAAGGGTGTCAGATCCCGTATCACTAGAGTTCCAGATGGCTGTGAGCCACCATGTGGGCAGTAGGACTTGAACCCAGGCCCCTCTGCAGGAGCAGCCAGTGCTCTTAACTGATGAGTTATCTCTCTGACTGCCAGTTCTTACAACACATAACACAGTGCCTTTTGTATATAATGAGCTTAATTAATATCTATTAGGTAATGTTAGAATCTATATAAGTAAAAAGAAAAGCTATATTTTTATATAAACTGGCTATAATAAAGAATGAGTGGTATAAACCACTGCAATCCTTCAAGCACACCAAAATGTTCCTCACAAATTTACATCTTCATACTTCCTTGATTCTCTAATTAGGCCATTTTCTCAAGATCATAAGCAAAGAAGATAACTTGGTCTACAGTTATTTTTTCCTGTTTAGATATCTGCTGTTCCTGCAGCATCATTTCCAATTCATTTCCCCTGCATTTACTTTACCCACTAGGCACACTACTTGTTTAGGGGGGAAAAAACCGTTAAGAGCTAGCTTCTGTTTACCACTCTGTGTGACAATATTTCAAAGGAAAACTGCCTCAAAATGCCTTATTTTGGGGTATCGTGTCTTTGTAAACAATAGGCTTCCTGTACACCATCAGTATTTCATAGTGCCTGGCTCAATGCAAATGCGAGTGCTGGTGCAATCGAATGTAAAGCAAGGAGTAAATCTTTACAGTCACGGCCATTCTTAGTAAAGGCGCGTATGATGTATGCCTGTTCCTCGGTCATTCACATGATGGGCAGCTGCAAATGCAGCAATGTCGTGTACCTCCTCTCCTTCACACTGCCGTCTCCACAGCCTGCCCTGCTCAGAGGAGCACACCCGCAGCAATCACACCGTGCTGCCAGTGTGGATGGATTTTGGTCAGTGTTTTGTTTCACCGTGGCAATGTCTTGTTTCAACAAATGCTGGCTCCTGGGCTTCTTGTGCTTTTATTCCAAGCTGAGGATGCATGCTTGCAAGCTGCCTGTCTCTTTGCATTTAGCTGCAAGTGTTGGCAGCCCCTCCCCCAGCCACCCTTTCCACTGTTGCTGCTACTACTTTTATTCAATTCAACACTTGAGGGAACTGCAGATGAAATGCCTCTGAATCTAAATTGCCAGCAATGGAAATAACAACCTATTTTCTGACCTCCCCTTCCTCCACCCACACTTCGAATCTCAGTCTAGGAACACAAAGCTGTTCTCTCTCTGTCTCTTGGGTTTACTGTTAGAGTGGCTTTTCTGGGCATGGGAGGAAAAAAAAAGAACAACCTCAAACACAAATCCATTAGGAAAAATATCTGGTAAAGGAAGGAAATGTGTATGTATATGCTTATAAGGTTTACACGAATGCTGGGGAATACACAATACACAAAGCGAAACTGGAATTTACGGCAAGGCTATCACCTCGGGAGAGGATGCACTCGCTTCACCAGCACCAGTGTCTGCCAAAGGCTCATTTTTATTTCTGAAATTTCTCTTATAGAATTGCTCTCAGCATCAGTTGCTAAGAGATATAAGAACACAAGCCCCTTATCATCACAATTTTAGAAACCCTAGGCAGCCTTACTCACTT
The DNA here is from genome assembly GCF_003668045.3 of Cricetulus griseus. NCBI lineage: Eukaryota > Metazoa > Chordata > Mammalia > Rodentia > Cricetidae > Cricetulus > Cricetulus griseus. Next base: position 185,698,284 of record NC_048596.1, on the reverse strand, counting down.
TCATCACTGGCCATGTTAGAAGACTTCTCTGTGAATGGATTGAATGGATTTCCATTTATTAAAAACACAAATAAAAATATATTAAAGAGAGGATATCAAATCCTCTCTGCAAGCAGATAAACTTATTATTGATGAAGCTTTAAAATGTGGCGCTCTAATAGAAACCTACCCACTGTGAGTCGGTGGACAGTAGCTGTGATAAATGTTATATCATCCCTCCTGGGCATTGTGAACACTGTATCCTGCTGGTTGTGGTGGTACACACCTGTAATCTCAGCATGGGAGAGGTGGGGGTAGGAAGCTGGGGAGTTTAGGGTCATCCTCTGCCACAGAGAGTTTGAAGTCAGCCTGGGCTACATGAGAATCTTTCAATGTCCTCCCTTCTGTACACACACACACACACACACACACACACACACACACACACACACACACACACTGAGAGAGAAAGAGGACAAAGAGTCAGACTGACAGAGACAGAGACAGACAGACAGGGAAAGAAAGATGGCTCACCAGAGAGATTAAGTAACTTGCCCAAGGCCACACAGTCAGTGAAGAAATATGAACTCAGGGTTGGGTTAAAGTCTATATTTTAATTCAAGAGAAGTCCCAAGAAGTGTTTTGTGACAATGGGGCATGATGAACAAAGGACAATGAAGAACAGAAGAAAAAACATAGAAATGTATAACCTGTAGACATTATTAAACCCTGGGCATTTAATGCTTGCTTTCCCATCTCCAAGGAACAACTATTTTGATTCTCAGGGTCTTTTGGGCTCACCTGGGCTCGTCATCCTGGGAAATGCCTTCCATACCCACAGCTTCCAGAACCTTGGTTTCAATGCTTACCTCTTACTAATCTGAGTTTTCTTGTCAGTTCCCAAACCGAGGGATACTTATTTCATGTATGGACGCAAGCAGAACTTTAACAATATTGAGTGGTTGCTCTTCTTGGTGTCTGGGGGTAGTAACGAGCTCTACTTTGACCTGAAATCTGAGTGGGCAGAACTGTCTATGGACAGTGTGCTGCTGTTTTACTCTGGAATCCATTCTTGCTTCTTCATCTCTGTCTGGGAAGCTGACCTCTCTCTACTGGACACATTTCCTTACACAAGGGAGTTGCTGGCAGGAGATGGAAGGCCAGGAGCAGAAGTGGGTGTTTGTTCCTCACACTTTATCATGCTTTGCCTTATCCTGCTTCTGGTGTGTGGCACAGGCTGGGTTGTCCATGGCTAAATTCTCATTACCAGCCCTTCCAAGGCTCAGATCTCAAAGGGCTCTGGCAAATAGCATTGCTCTCTTTGGTCCTTAAGGCTCAGAAATAAGTGACATTGGTTTGTCTTTCATTAGTCTCTGGGTAGCTCACCTTTCCTTTTATCCTGTTAAGTCTATTTATCCCTGGACATGTATCAAGCCCACCCCTCACCTTGTTTCTAGGTACACATTTCCTGATAGTTATTAGTAAAATGACTAAGTGAAAGCAAATTTCAATAAGAAAATGTACATTTAATACCATTTAAGAACTCTTTCTCAAAACCACAATATTATGCTTTTTGAAATGCTATTTTCCATTTTAATGAACAATTGGACAGTGAAGACCAAGATGAAGGATACAGATTAACTTATTTAAATTCATTTCTAGAAAGAGAACTGCTGGGTTACTATTGAAAAAGATTCAGATTTCTCTTACAGTCTTGCTCCATTTCTACCTGTTGGCTATAGAAATTTGGAGCGCTATTTGAAAACAGTTAATTCTGGTAGCAATATAGTTGATCTATCTTAGTTAATCACATTTTGGCATTTTTAACCAATAAATTTCCTATCTACCAGTTATAACTAATAAGCCCCCCAGTACTGAGAATATACTACATGGGGGGAAAGAAATTAGACCACACTTAAAGTTGTTTTTAATTTTTTTTTTTATGGAGATGTAGGAGACCTTCTGATACAGACTCCTTCTTACATTATAGTTTTCCACGGGATTTAACACAACACATTAGGAAGACTGAATGACATATGAGCCAAATTCCAAGTACTGAAAACTGTTACCAAAGAAGAATACTTAAGAAGGAAGAGGCAGGCTTGGGGGATCACCCCCACATCCAGACAGTCCCTGGATGCTGCCACTGAGCGCTAACGACTCAAAGTTCTGTGTAGCTACCAGGGCACAACCAGTGTAGTGTGTATCTTCCCTGATCCATGCCCCTCCCTCCGCCAACCCAGATTTGTTCACATTCCTGCTGGAGAGAGGATAGAGAGTGTGCTGAGGAGGGACCCAGTGTGCTTTGGAAGCACAATCTCTAGAGGAAAGCTGCAAGCTCGGCTGGCTGTTTCCGTCTGAATGACATTTCATTTGGTTCAGCTCAAGGTTTGCTGATTGTTCACGCCCTCTAGGAAAGCTTTGCTTAAATCTTCTAATTTTACCTCAGCCTTTCCTTTCTGTTGGGCAAACCCTTTTCCTGAAAGTACAGAAAATGGTCAGAAGAAAAGCAATCAAGTAGGACGGTTTGAAGAGAAGGAGCTGCATGTGAAGGAATTTGCTGAATTTAGGAGTTTGCTGAATTTACGGAGGATGGATGAACCTGGCATCTCTTTTGATGCTCAGTTTACTAATCCTCACACCCTGTCATTCTGACATTTAAACAAAAGCCAAAATGTACATCTCCAGATGCTATTTTCCACTTCATGTACCTTATCCAATAGAGAGGATGTGAAGATGCCCTTTGTTGACTCAAAGCCTGGATTCCTTAGCTTTGAAAATAATTTTTATTTTATTGATGTGGATAGAAAAATAATGCCATAAAATTGTCATGATGAAATCCATAATTTCATGGAAGGAATGTGTATTAATTCTTAAAAAGTAGAATGCATATATATACATATACATATATATACTCATATATATATGAAAAATATTACTTATTTACCTGGCATAAAATCTCTGATGCTTTAAGTTGTTTTTGATCAGGAAGCACCTCTCATCTCAGTACCTCCCACGTCATAATTTTCCAGTAGTTGTGAGAAATCTGTAATTCTCCACTAAAATGTTAATTCACAGCTATGGAAAGATGGTGAATATATGCACAAATATACAGTAACAGTTATATAAAGGTAACTAAATCACACACAAATTTTGAGCATATGTATACATATGCATTTACCTGTCCATCTAAATCTTTAAAAATATTTTATATGTGTGCGTGGTGCCTGTGGAGGGTAGAAGAGGGCATTGACTCCCATGGAAGTGGAGTTACAGGTGGTTGTGAGCTGCATGTGTTTGCTGGGCTAGAATGAAGGTCCTCTGAAAGAGCAGCCAGGGCTCTCAAACACCTACCCAACTCTCCCATCCCCATATATAATCATTCACTGCTTAGATTTACACTGAGAGTACTTGTGAAGCAATGCAAAGAAGGGTATCCTTTGAAGGTCCCTAATTTCCCTAAAGCCTGAACCCACCAAAGAGGGATGTAATTGCTTTCAAATCTTTTTTTTTCTAAAATTTCATCTAAAAAAGGAAGATGGGGAACTCTGTCTCAGGCTATCACCTGTTGTCTAGGTGTCTTCTCTCCCTGAAACTTACTCAGTTTCCCTCTAAAATGTACCCGTTGTCCTCCAAGTCTCTTTCCCACATGAAGATCACATTTCAGCTTCAACCATCTTCATGTTTTGTGTGCCTTCCCCCTGCACCCCTCCCCGTTAATTTCTCAGTTTGCTGTAGCATATTCAGTTACTAACAGTAAGAGGGGCCCTCCCCACACACACACACACACACACACACACACACACACACACACACACACACACACACACACACGTATTTATAGCCTTGAACCATGTTCTCTTAAAGTGCCCTTCATTATTAAACTGTGGGAAACAATACAACAAACATCTTCACTCTGGTCTGAGATAGACCATAGGTTACATCCATCTTCTCCAGAACCTTGTTCTGGCTCAGTGGAGAGAGACAAAGAGGTCAAGCAGAAGGGAATAAAATATACTGAACTCCAATCAAGTCTATGTTAGAGGATGTGGCATAGTGTGTTCAGCAACATACGATACATCGTTCCTTCTGCATTCTGAAAACCAGATAAAGGAAACAGACAGAAGGCTTACACAGCCCCATTCGTAACACTGCAGAATGTGGCCAGCAGTGGATTCTTTTGTTTTCCCACAGTACTTTGGAATTCATTCTCCAGTTCTACCTGTGCTAGACATGCTCTGCCATGGAGACACAGCCCTAACTCTGAATTGTTTTTTATGGTTTATATTTTTCTGGGGAAAGTCTGATGAGGGATGTTCTTCTGTGTCTATGTTTCTCTTATTGGTTGATGAATAAAATACTGATTGGCCAGTAGCCAGGCAGGAAGGTGGGGCAACCAGATGAGGAGAATCCTGGGGAGAGGATGTGGAGAGTGAGTGCCAGAGAGATGCCATGTAGCTGCTGAAGGAGTAACAGGTCTGGGCATTCTAAGGTAAGATAAGGCTATGTAGAAATGCATAGATTAGTAGTTATGGGTTAATAATTAAGATAGAGCTAGCCAGTAAGAAGCCTAAGCCATCGGCCAACAATTTTATAATTAACATAAGCCTCTGTGTGTTTATTTGGAGCTAAATGACTGTGGGACCAGGTGAGACAAAAACTCTGTCTATGAAAGTCCATTAGAAATGTTTTTAAATTCATTAGCATAAATTATTTATGATATTTACAAATGACAGAATTATTCTGTACAACTTGTATTTCTATATAACCCTATATTTATGAATCTGTGTTTTTATATTTGTTTTTAATTCATCTGAAGTTATGTATTTTGTGACTATTCAAAGACTATGTTTTGGTTAATTGATCTCTATTATTTAATTACTTTTAGTTTTATTAATTTCTGTTCTTATTGCTCTGATTTATTTCCTTCCAATCTATTTTAATCTATTCACTCTTCATAAGTTTGACACATTCTTATTCCATTTTTCTTGCTATTTACTGCCAGGAGAAACAAAATCCAAGTGGAGCATCATAGGCTCCAAGTGCTTACAGTGGCATTTGGAGGCCACTGCTATTCTGAGCTCAAATTCTAGTTCAACCTTTGAACCCGGCTGAAGCTGAGTACCTCTCCCCTAAAAGCTACACTGCTTTTAGGACCAGTCATAATTCTAACAAGTGGTATAACTTCCAACCTTCATACTGTTTAAAGTTATTACTTATTTAATAATAATAATAATAATAATAATAATAGATTTTAATTTTAAAAAGTATGTATATAGGTGCTTTGTCTGCATGTATGTCTCTGTACAAGATGCATGCCTGGTGCCTATGAGGATCCAAAAGAGTGCTGGATCCCCTAGAACTGGAGTTACAGACAGTTGTTAGCTGCCACGAGGGTGTTGGGAATTGAACCGGGGTCCTCTGCAAGAGCAGCCTGTGCTCTTAACCACTGAGCCCTCTCTGCAGTCTCTGTATTAGATAGATGTAAGCAGTGAGCAGACAGACTTGGGTGCAGTAAAAATACTTTGCTTATTTTGTTTGTTTGTTTTTTGTTTTGTTTTGCTTTTAAAGACAGGGTTTCTCTATATTGTTTTGGAGCCTGTCCTGGAACTCTTTCTGTAGTCCAGACAGACCCCGAACAGCCTGCCTCTGCCTCCTGAGTGCTGGGATTAAAGGCGTATGCCACTAACACCTAGTGAAATGCTTTAGTTTTAACCATAAATTATGAAGGAATAAATCTTTAGGTTTCACTACATGGTTGATTTATATTTCAACAATGAAGTTGAAATATAAATCCTGGGTTTGATAAGACATCAGGCTGTGCCACTCATAAGGAGCAAACCGATAAGCAATACTCCTTCATAAAATTACAGGCAGTTTTTGAGGTTTACTTTGTACTTAATATATGATCATTGAAAAAAATCATCCTTCTACACACAAGAAACTGAGGCAGGAGTGTTGCAAGTGCAAGTTCAGCCTGTATCTTCACTTTTTTTTTTTTAAGTCCATGCTCCCCAAAAGGAAGAAAGAAACAATGAAAGACAGAAAGAAAGGCATAATTTAATTTTTCTATGTGGAACCAAATGGATGATTTACTCTCTTTATGGAAATATGTCTATGGACTAACTAGATCAAGCTTATCAGTTTTGTTGTTTAAATTTATTGTATCTGGGACTGGAGAGATGGCTCAGCACTTAAGAGCACTGCTCTTTCAGAGGACCCTGGTTCAATTCCCAGCACCCACATGGCAGCTAAAAACCGTCTATAAATCTAAGATCTGACACTCTCACACAGCCATACATGTAGGCAAAACACCAACGTATATAAAATAAGAAGAAATAAATTATTAAAAAATTTATTATATCCTTTCTATCTGTAGATTTTCTCTATTGTGTTAGATTATGTTAAAATCTCTTACCATGGTTCTTGTGGGAAGCATTGTCAGCCTTAAATCTCTCTCTCTCTCTCTCTCTCTCTCTCTCTCTCTCTCTCTCTGTCTCTCTCTCTCTCTCTCTCTGTGTGTGTGTGTGTGTACATATACACTTATATGTGTTGTGTATAATTTTAGCTAAGTATAAAGTATGATTCTATGAGGCTTTATCAATCGACTTTGGTGTTATTTTTTTTTTGGCCCTTTGTCCTGGCTAGTTTTTATGTCAACTTGACACAGCTAGAGTTACCTGAGAAGAGGGAACCTCAAATGAGAAAATGCCTCCATAAGACTGGGATGCTGGAGAGATGGCTCAGGGGTTAAGAGAACTGCCAATTCTTTCAGAGTCCCTGAGTTCAATTCCCAGCAACTACATGGTGGCTCCCAACCATCTGTAATGTAGTCTGGTGCCCTCTTCTGGACTACAGGGATACATGCAGGCAGAACACTGTATACATAATAAATAAATCTACAAAACTGGGATGCAGGCAAAGTTGCAGGACATTTTCTCAATTAGTGATTGACATGTGAGGATCCAGCTTATTGCAGGAAGTGCTATGCCTAGGCTAGTGGTCCTGGGTTTGATAAGACATCAGGCTGTGCCACTCATAAGGAGCAAACCGATAAGCAATACTCCTTCATGGTCTCTTCATTAGCTCCTGCCTCCAGGTCCCTGTGTGACTTGAGTTGCTTGCTGCCTTGGCTTCTCTCATTGGACTGTGATGTGTGGGATATGTAAGCTGAATAAACATTTCCTCCCTAAGTTCCTTTTGCTCATGGTGTTTCATCACAGCAACAGTAACTCTAAAGAAAACACCACCCTCTCTATTTGTACTGAGATCCTCCTCCCCAGTTAGAGTCTTTTCCCCACCTTTCCATTTCCTACTTCATATCTTCCTGCATCCTGCTATTCTCCTTTCAAGCCCAGTTCCTGCCCATAGCCCCTTTATACTTTCCTGGGTCTGTGGTTACTCCATGTTGTGTACTCACAGCTGAGGGCGTGAGCTAGGAACCATGGAGGGGAGAGACCATGCAGTGGTTGTCTTTCTGGGTCTGTGTTACCTCACTCAATACGATCTTTTCTGGGTACATCATTTACATGTAAATTTCATTTTTCTTTACAGTTGGATAGTATTCCACAGTGTATATGCACCTCAATTCCATTATCCATTCATTAGCTGAAGGACATTTAGGTTGTTTCTATTTCCTGCATATGGTGAATAGGAAGGCTATGGATGTCTCTGATTAAGTATCTGTGGTGTAGGATGTCCCAGTACCATGTACAAGAAACCTCTTTGCCAATGCTTGGTCATTGCACCCAGGTGACTCTCCATACAATATAGACAAATGATGCAGCACTTGGCTGTCTTTCAGGACAGATGTGAAGGGTAGGCCCCTATTAATGAATTACTGCACACTTGGAACAAAAGACTCAGGTGATTCTAGTTGGATCTGCCCTGAAAGTCTCTTTCTAGTCTTCATGGTTCCAGAAAACATTGTACAACCTGCCAGGCAGGGAAACAATTAAACACTTCTACCCATTTACAATGACCAACATGGTAAGATATCCATAAAGGTGCAAAAAGTGGCACTCACATGTTGGTAACCAACAATTACCTAGTATGACTTGAGGTCCACTCAACAGAAGGAAAGTCACACCTGGTACTGGAAACCTTAACAGCTTCCCAGGGCTAGTGAGGTCATGGACCTCATAAGAGAATCTACTACTGCTATTTTGCTAGGCCAGTGGCCGAATTCCTTACTACATTCTAAATATTTTCATTATACCCCAGCTAAGGGTAGCTACTCAGAAGCCTCAGAAGCTGAAAAGCAGCAAATGGAGGTCATCACAGAAAACTACAATTGGATGCAATGCAATGATCAATGCACTGGGGGACCCAGCCCCAGTGGTTACTTCTACATCACAGCTCCTGCATCTGTGGCTCACGGAACATCAGGGAAGAGGGGGCAGAAAGTTCCTAAGAGCCAGAATGCCAGGAAGTCTGTGGTGGAGCAGTATCTCCTAGAAATGGCTGCCTAGACGAGACCAGAACAACAACAGAATCAGTGGACATATTAACATGGATGGGAAAAGTTTCCTGAGCTTCCACCCACAGTGGAAGAGCTCCAGGCCATGCACAGCCGCTGGGAGAGGGAGAAACAGTCTTTTCAGGGATGAGCCCCTTGTTTATTCAATACACAGTGGTCAGCCCTGGAACCATATGCACAATTCAACAAAAATGGATTCAACAGGTTCTATTTATATGTTTATTCAAATACATACATACATACATACATATATACATACATACTGTGTAACAGTCAAAAAACTGATACAATTGAGAGTGGGATTGGAAGGTTGGAGGGAGGGCAAGTAGGAAGGGCTGGAGGGAAGACAGGATAGAGGAAGGTGAAGCAATTTTATGTTAATTAAAAACATACTTTGTAAAATTTAAACATTTCTCATTATTTCCATAGTTTTTTTTCAAATTCTCCTTGGTATCTCTATATGTTCTCTATTTTAAGGCCATAATTGTTACATCTTTCTGAGTGTTGTAGCACTTTGTCCTTAAGGTCTTTCGTCTTCAACACTGCAAAATCAACTTTCAGTATTTTCATGGGAAATCCTCATTCCCTCTTCAACATTTTATCCTCAGCTGATTCTTGACATTTTTTTTATTTAGTATTTGTTCTGGGATTCTCAGGAGTGGCAAGGTTTTCTTATTTAAGCTGATCATCTCCTAACTAAGAATGAATGCATTTGCATTCACAGTGAGATATTATCTGCAAGGCATTTGGTCTCAGCTGTAGGCAGGGGTAGTAGAAAAAGTTCCTACATAATGAATAAAGGGCTACACTCACCTGCAAGCTTTATTTGAAAACAGTAAAACCAGTTATACACACACACCCTTCCCCATCACACTGCCCACACCGCCCACCCCGAGAGAGAGCGAAATATATATATTATATATATATATATATATATATATAGAGAGAGAGAGAGAGAGAGAGAGAGAGAGAGAAACAGAGAGAGACAGAGAGACAGAGAGAGAGACAGAGAGACAGAGAGACAGAGAGACAGAGAGACAGAGAAAGCCTCGCAAGAAACAGAACAAAAAATATTTCTGTAACCCTTACCTAAATATATATAGTCAGCATATATTTTTTGATCTTGAAAGGGGAAGGAAAGGTGAGAGGGAGAGAGGCAGGAGTGAGAGAGTACAGGAAGGGTGGTCAGTTGGCAGAAGAAGTGGAAGAAAGCAGTAGAGAAGGAAGAGAGACAGAGAACAGAGCACCAGCCAATGCATTGCAGGGCAGAAATTGGCCCGACAGGAGTGCTGTCTCTGCATGCCAGGTGCCCAAAGCCCAGGAAGGGTAAGAGTGTGATGTTTGTCAGAGGAGACTGGAACCTCATTGGAGCCATGCTCAATGAAGACACTGTAGACTAGACAGACTAGACGTTACCTTGCCACAGAGCCAAATGAGAAAGTTTTCAGAGCATCTTACTAAAGACTCCTGTAATTGGTAGGGCTAGCGACTCTCACCTGGGAAGTTGCCTGGACAAGTTTAAAGAGAGAATCAGCTTTGTAACAAACAGAAGAAAGAAGGTCCTGCACTGAGGAGAACCAGGGCAATTTTAAGGAAGCCAGTGGACACTGGAGGCTAATAAGTTTGAAACCATGAGACAGTTCCTAGAGAAACAGCTGCCTGGCTGAAAGGCAACCCCATCAGAAAAGAGCTATCTCCTGCCAGCAAGAGCTGCTAGGAAAGTACAGGAAGCTGGTCCAGAAGAATTCATCACATGCTTCAGGAAACTGTGGTGAGGATGTGAGACTGGTCCAAAGAATCCATCGGAGTACTCCATGGCAAAGGGCCAGCCTTTGGACATTTTTTTTTAAAATGACACCATGATGTGTATAACAACCATGATAGAATTCCCTGTTGCCTTCCTCCATGCTAACCTTGCAGGAGCATAGGCAGCCCCGAGGACAGGGAAAGAGCAGTGAACAGCAAGAGAAAGACAACCACAAGACCATGTCTTTACTGCAGGTTCCCTTGTCTCGCCTGGATTGAGCTGTAGGAGGCACATGGCAGGGTAAAAGCCTTAAATAGGCAGCGGATGGATGGTTGGATTTAGAACCGATTAAGCTTCTTGCCAACAGAAAATGACCTTTCGAGATACCCAAAGGGGACACAACAGCTGTAGGATGAGTCTGGGAGAAAGTATCCCAGAATATGAGGGAGAATAGAGGGAAGAAAATGCCTATTTCTGGAGTGTACACTATTAAATCTACATGGTCAGTAAGTCCAGTATTTAATTATTGATGTGTCCGATTCCTATCTAAATTATAATTTCTATCTTCTATTTGCTTTGTTTTCTATTCTTTTTCTCTTCATGCTATATTAATTTTTCCTTCTGGTCCTTTTTTTTTTTACCATTTCAAGATTGAGAACTATAAATTACTGTGTTAATTTATGAATAAAACTTCCTAAGCTTCCAAGTTTAATGTATTAGACATATTTCTCTCTCGCTTGCACATAGCATCCATCTCTGTGCTTTACTCACCCACCAAATGGCACCACTGTCAAATACCATGGCCAGAAGCCTTGCTAATTTTGACTTACTTTTGAATTAGCTTTTATTCTCCTTAAAAAACTAAAAGGTCACTAAGACAGTCTTGGTGACGGCTAGGTTTCCATGGGCTCCATGACTCCTTTGGTCTCTTTCCCATGTATTTTAATCTTGCTTTGGCTGTGGAGGGAAGGCCTGTAGCTTTGCCTCCTTTAACGTTAGTGTAGGTGAGTATAAAATTCCAATTTGGCAATTATTTCTCCCAAACAACATTGTATTTTGGCATTTATTATTTCTGTTGAAGATTGTTTGAAGTATAAGTGGCCTTTCTTTCCTGATAATCCGTTTTTGGGGGTGAGGATAGCCTTTAAGATTATTAAGATTGTTTTCCATCCTCTATGTTTTTATGACTTACTTAATGTGAATTGCTATGACTAAACATTTATCTTTTTCCTATTTATTTATACCAGGCATAATTTAAAAGTGAGGACTGCTGGCTTTTCATTTCGGATAATTGTGCATTCCCACTTTTTCAAATATAGATTTTCCTCTATTTTAACTATTTGTTTTCTTATGAGTCTAGTTTTAGATATGGCTTCGAGTTTTACAATATAAACTCTGTATCCTAACTGCTTTTACACAAATGTTGTTTGGCTTTCTGGGAATTTCTCATTATTGTCTTTCATGTGGCTAATTCTTTACTTGAACATAACCTGAATTTTAACCCAACTATTGAAGTTTTAAATGTTATACAGACAAATATTGATATGTTATTCTAATTCCTATGCAGAATAGATTTTTAAAAAGATAGTCATTGGGTTACTATTGTGAGTTGAGGTTAAATGTACACTTCAGAATGCATGAAAACAGGACATTTATCAAAATGTATCAATTATGTAATGAAACAGCTGGATGGCTATGGCATATCTTAACTAATAAAGCACTCTGTTGTTTATTCTCCTGATATAATGTAAAGATAACATGCTTATAATGCTAATAACTTTGGTTATTCTTTTTCTTTATGGCCTGAGTTCATAGCTCTCTAAGGAGACAGGGTCTTTTGTCATTGATCAAAAAGAACAGCAACAAAGCAATTGTATTTTCTAAATAATATATGCAGGGATGTTTGGAGTCAGTTCCCATAACTCAATACATTAAGGTTGGGTGGATAATGAGGGCATTTTAAATATCTCAAATGCAAATAAGAAAGCTAGACAGGCATTCTCTCAAATTATCCTGAACAAATGACTCAGGACCTATACAAAATATGTAATACTTTTGTCTAATGGGGGAAATGTCCAGGCAATGTCGAGAGTTTAGGAACGGAGGCCATGGATGGGGATATGCAATGTTGTAAGGCAGTGGTGGCTAAACGCTGTGAATCCTAAGTACATCTCGAAAGTTTTACCCCGATTGGCTGGTTCCACGAGGGTATTTTGAAAGTGGTGCATTTTAATGTTACTTAAATTCATCTGGACTGATCAGCTATGGAAATGTTTTGTTCTCCCTTGAGGGGTATAGACTCATTTATTAAAAGGTAACAAAGGCTGATGCCTAATAACCCCCCTAATGAATGTAGCATCTGCACCTCCTCAAATTTAATATTTCACAGTTATAAAATTAGTAGTGAAAGACATAAATTTTCTGAGTTTCTAAAAGAAGACCAGACAACCCTCTGCTATTTAGAACCTGACATTATCGACTGGCCATTTCTGTACATGAAAATCTCTTCTCAAACCTGTCTCAGCCTTTCTCTTGTCCCTCGTTTCCTCAGATCCTACTTTTACTTACTTTCTCCACATTCTCATTCAGAACAGCTATGTTTTCAGGATTGTGTGTGTTGATGTGTTGATTCTTTCTGATAACTAAACTCTGCTTCTGCAATCTGAGAGCATCCCAAAATACTCACTGCAGGTCACCAGTTTCCCAAAGATTCATATTTAGCTACTGGGCGAGCAGTTCTGAATTAATATGTTCGAAGTTTATTCCAAAGGGATGATTATGACTGCCTGGAACACTGGCCTGGCTGCTGGGCACCTACACATCACAAGGCTCAGGAGCTCAGAATTCATGGGAGAAACAGGTCCATAAACAGACAGTTACAGATGTGGCTGGATGAGAGCTGAGAATAGACAAAGAACCAGTGTGAGCGCCCAGGGAAGATGGCTAATCTGTTAAGACCTCCCTCTTGGCACTTCGTCTTTCTGCTCATTTGAGCTCAAAGACTACAGCCCTCTGTGCACAACCTCGCCATATTGATATGAAAATCCCATATTATCCAGTAAGTTGCCAACTCCCAGTTGTGATTTCTTTTTCTTCCAAAATTATAATAGAACCATTGCCCCCTCCTCTCCTTCACCCCTCCCATCTCTACCCACTGCTCCGGTCCATTTCTCTAAGTAGTTTACCAGCTGTTTCAATATCCCATTAACTGTGCTTCCTGGATGCCCCTCACTGACCTGGCCTTCCTGGTATGTGATGTGCTTCCAGGATTCCATTGTCTTGTTTATTAGACCCAAGACTGCCATCTAATATGTGTTAACCTTGATCAACTTATGTAACTTCTCTGGGCCTCGTTTCTTCATCTATATGACATATTGTATTTCAATGCCATTAAAATATGTGTAAGTGTGAATGCAGTGCTTAGCTCAGTAGACACACTTGCTGCAAACAATAATCATTTTTACCTATTCTTTTTAACTTCTTTGGCATGATGCCTTTTGCTACATGTATAGAATGTTACTTTATTTTATTGTTTGTTTCACACTCTCCCCTCTACTTATTAAACCACATGCTACTTGAAGGCAAGGATTTCTTTCATCTTATTTTGTCATCAGGCGTGACTTGGGAGACAACTTTTCTTTGGCTTGTGATTTGCCACCTGATAAGATTTGATAGACTCCTGTTTGATTCACAGTTGATGAGGACAAAAAGCACCAGAGCTCAATTAAAAAGATGCTTGAGAGATACCTGATACCACTAAAACCTATGGAATTATGTATTAAATGGTCCCCAAAGAATCAGCTATTTCAAAAATAAAAAATTATCACAAAGATCTTAATGCATCACACTATCCCATATATCACACACCATAAAAATGTCAGAAGCAGCTTTATTTCACATTACAGTATTTCTTGATGGTGATCTATCTAGACAAGTAAGGCTTGCTGAATTTGAACATGGATGATAAAGCTCACATTCTAAGAAAATGCTTAAAATAGGAAATAGACCTGGGGAGGCAGTGGAGAGCTCCTTGAGTTTCCACAGTTCCTTTCATAGAATATACATGATCTAACGGTGGCCCGGAGTAGCCAGAGTAAATTGTTTCCATTTCAATCACTGCACAGCCTATAATAAGCAACCAGGCAAGATGCTGAATGATTACATTGTTATAATGTATGCTGATCTGATCTGAGGATTTTGTTTTGTTTTGATTTCCAATGTCTTAGAATCTTGCCAAATCATTAAACAAGTCAGACCCAGATGAAGCTGGCATGAACAATTTCAGTGTAACTTGCAAAGGCCAGCTCATCAAGATCTGGAGGATCACACAGACAAGGACAAAAACCAAAGGGTCACTCCCATTTTGCCTGCCCCCTCCATCCATGTTCCAGGGGAAGGAAAGAAAGTAGCAGGAACAAGATTCATTTATTTTAAAATGTTATTATTTAAATCTTTATATCCTGACTGCAGTTTTTCCTCCCTCCTTTCTTCACCAGTCCTTTCCCTCCCTTACTTTCCCTCTGCCCCCCCCCCCCCGCAACTCCTCAGGAAAGGGCAGGCCTCCCATGAAGCCCAACCAAACATGGCATATCAAGTTTTAGTAAGAACAGGTACCTCCCCTTGCATTAGGGCTGGATGAGGCAACCCAGTATGAGGTATAGGGTTCCAAATGGCAGCAAAAGAGTCACAACCCCCTGCTCCCACACAAATATCACATATGTGCAGAGGGTCTAGGTCAGTCCCATGCAGGATCCCTGCTTGTTGGTTCAGCCTCTGTGAGTTCCTATGAGCTCAGGTTAGTTGATTCTGTGGTTTTTCTTGTGGTGTCCTTGTCCTCTCTGGCTCCTACAATCTTTCCTCCCCCTTTCCCGCAGGATTCCCTGAGCTAGGCCTAATATTTGACTCTGGGTCTCTGCATCTGTAGGAACAGGATGTAAATGTTCTGCTTCTGACAGGTTGTTAAGATTCTACCACAGCCTGCCTACTCCCCCGATCGAGCCCAGTCAGAAGGTAGCTGAGCATTTCTGAAGTTGCCACACTCACATAAAACAAACACTGACAGAAAAGAAAGAAGAGTAGGGAAATCGGGTCCATGTAAATAATTCAGTAGAATTGGGGTGGGATGTTAAAACCAAGGTACATGCTGGCACGCTAGGTGTATCAATGCCTTGAGTGACACAAAATTCTCTGCACAGATTTTAGATCCTGGTGGCTCAAGTGCTGTCAATCTCATCTTGTTCTACCACGTAATCAATATTTCCAACTGAGTCCTTCCTGGGACACCAGGTGCTTATCCTGTGAAATTAGAGCCCACCTCTATATGAGATTTCCCACCATGGAGCCAACTCTGATATACACAGTGGGACACCAACTCTGACTTCTCTAAGGCCCTTTATAAAATATTCGTCTAATGACACAAATTTCACTGTGATGGGTCCAGGCTTGGGTCTTTTTCTTATGTGTTCTCTTCAGAGCTGATCTGTAATAAGACAAGAGGGCTCCCACAGTAAGAGGCATTGGGAAAACACTGCTGGCCCTAGAGTTAAGACGACTTTGAAAGTTGTAGAAAACAGAAAGCTCTGAAACTGAGATGTTTAAAAAAGTAACTGTCTTTAATGTCTTTAAATGGTACAAAGACGGCCAAACCACAGCCTGTGGGCCACACTAATTATGGTTGTTTTCTGTCTTAGTAGATAAAGTTTTATTGGAACATAGCTATGGTCACACATTCATTTACATGCTGTCTATGTCAATCAGAGGTGAGTGGTTAAAACAGAGACTATCTCTTTATAGGAAAGTGTTGCCGAGTCAAGACAGAGTAACTGAAGAAAGTCACTAGCTCTTTTGGTAGGAAATAGTATATATGTAGAGACAATCTGAGGATCCTAATAGTTATATAAAACAACATATAACAATAATACTCTAGGAGAAGATATTTACTGGGAGATGTTGTAAGGGGAGACATACACAGTAGAAAGCTAGAATAGTATTAACCTTGAACTCAACTCATATTTCTGCCAATGTTAGGGCCCCCAAGACCTCAGAGTGGCCTTGTTCACCAAATGATCCTCAAGGTTGTCACATCTAAGTGGTAGTAGCCAGCACTCAGCAAGAGCTTCTTCTTCCTTTTGCTCTGTTGTCACAGATGCTGGAATGCATGTGCCACACACAGGATGGTGTTGTGTTTTGAATAGCAGTGACACTACCTGGATTACATTCTGACCCTCATGGTGGTCTTCCTTTGGGTGTATGTTATAGTCTCTTTTGATGTCAAATTTTTTGCCTTAATCTATAGAACCTAGAAAACATAAAGAGGCCCCCTAAGTGAAAGAGAAACAGGTATTATCATTTCCAATTAAGCACAGATTAAACTTATCAGTTTGATTTTCATAGTGATAGCTTATTGTCAGTCACATGTTCTGATCAATACCTAACATCAAAAACATGGAATTACTACTTTTATGTCAGCAACATTCATAATGATTGAATTCTACTATCAATACTAATAAATGAAGACAAACCTAAGTAACTATGCAAACATTGTCCAGAGCAACTGAACATAAACTTTAAAAAATCATTTTTAGTTGTTGAAAATAGAATAACACATTTGATATTGAAGCAGCTAAGCATCATGTAGATTAATAGATGTCACAGTATCAGTTTATTTAACTGTCATAACAACCAATGAGAAATGTAGAATTGTTATCCTCATTTTCTAACAAACCAAGACTTAGAGAATTAAAAATGGCCACAAAGAACTATAATATGAACAAAGGAGTGAAGACCATGATGGGGAAACCCACAGAACCAGCTGACCCAAGCTGGTGAGAGATCACTGACTTTGGTCTGACAAATGGGGAACCTGCATAAGACTGAACTAGACTCCCTGAATATAGGTGACAATGATGACTAGGACAACATATGAGGCCACTGGCAGTGGGTCTAAGATCTAACACTAATGCACAAACTGACTTAGTGGAGCCCATTCTATATGCAGAGATACCTTGCCCAGCCTAGACACAGGGTTGTGTGTGGAGGGATGGAGAGGTGTCTTGGTCCTGCCTCAACTAGATGATGGGACAGACTTAGTAGACTTTCTAGGGGAAGCCTTGCCCTCTCCAAGGAGCAGATGGGAGGAAGGGGGAGTGGAGGGAGCTGTAGGAGAGGAGAGGGAGGGAACTGGGATTGGAATGGAAAAAATAAATTAATAAAAAAGAAAAAAGACAAAAAAAGGCCACAAAACATACCAAGGGTATCACATCGGTAAGTTACATAAGTTTAAATTCATGAGAAGATGTTGAACGTAACATGGAGATTGGAGCCTCTGCCTCATGGCTTATTGTCTCCTCACTGAATACTAGTTTGCTGAGTCCTTTGTTCTTTAACTTCTGTTACACATCACTTCCTCTGGTGATAAGGTATTGGTCAGTTGCATTTACAAAATTCAATGCAAGTCTGATGATCTATTTACTGTTCTTATAATTTGTTTTGTTCATTTTAAGGTGGGTATGTTTGGAAAGCCCAAGTATTCTGTTATAATGGAAACAAAACCTATTACACATTCCCTAATATCCAAATTTGACTTACTATAGTCAAGTATTTTGTATATTTTTAGCAATTTCCTTGTTTTCTTTCTATTGCTGTGATAAAACACTGACACAAAGCAACTTGGAGAAAAGTTTTATTAATGTTTACAGCTTTCAGTCCATCTTCAAGGACAAGGGAGGAATCCAGGCACAGGATCTGAGGCAGAGACCACAGAAGAATGTAGCTGACTGGCTTGCTTCCTTTGGTTTGCTTAGTTACCCATAAGCCTAGGAGTGACATTGCCTACTCTATCAATTAGCAATTAATAAAATGCACCACAGATATACCCACCTGGCAATCTGATCAAAGTAATTCCTTATTTGAAGTTCTCTCTTCCCAGATGAGTCTAGTTTGTGGCAAGTAGATGAAATTAACCAATATAGCTGTTTCTTCTGCTGTCTCCATATTTCCAATAAACATGCAGGTATCTCAACACTGTGATTTTTTTCTGAGGCATGCATGCCCTCCTGACTTCAGAGAGGGGAAAATAAGGATTTAGTCTTTTTATACTTCCTTCACATCTTAGGCCTTTACATGCTATTATGCATATACATCCCCTTGAGCCATCCTTCCAATATGGTTATGGAACATTTTCTTATGAAAACATTATTCAGGACATACATTGTTGTCACTATGGGATCATTACTGACAGCTGAGTCATGAGGTGTTCTCTGGTTATAGTTCTTTGTTCTCCAAATTCATTTTCCCGAGAGTCACTAAGTACATGATTTTTCATCTGCTTTGTTTTCAAAGACTTGCTTATGCTTCAGCTGCACTGCTGGCAGAGCTGTAACTCCTCCTCAGTGGTCAAAGGCAGAAATAAACTGATCTGTCCCAGGGTGGGTGTGTGGCATCTCTTCCAAAGCTCCTTGGTATTTTGCTCTAATAGCTACTAGAAGCTTGAAAATTCTATCATGTCAAGCTTGTTCAAAACTTGATATTTCTACTTACTTTTGTTTATGATGTCTGTAGATTTGTGACGTATTAAAATCTTTTATTTTCATAAAAGTATCGCTAATTTGTTTTTCAGCCAGGAAAGAAGCTATACTTGTGGTTAACTGAATAATCTTTGGTTCACAAGTCTCTGCTATTTCAGGACTTCCTGTGCCTTGCTGCTGGAGGTCCTTAAACAACCACTCCACAGAGGTCTCTGTATATAACACGTCCAAGCCTTTCAACATTTCTTTTTTCCACTTGACCATTTCATCTTTTTGATTATGACTTTATTTAAAATGATTCTAATGTCTTAATTTATAGGTGAATGAGATATACATCTCATCATAAAGTTACAAAGTAAAACTATATATTGTGTTTTTTAAATGCTAGCAGACTCCTTCTGAATGGTGTAGTGACATATTATTTATGATTTATTAAAGCTTGACTGAGGAGTCAGAAAAGCAAAGTCAGCCTCAAGCTATAGAGACCAGTAAGTGGTGATACATACCTTTAATCCCAGCAGCCAGAAGCTAGAAGGTGGTGGTACACACCTTTAATCCTAGGACTCAGGATATTATATATATATATATATATATATATATATATATATATATATATGTGTGTGTGTGTGTGTGTGTGTGTGTGTGTGTGTGTGTGTGTGTGTGTGTCTGAGCCCAAGGTCATGCAGATCTACACAAGATTGAATCAGTCTAAAAGAGAATTATAGCTCACAACTTTAATTCCAGGACTAGAGAGGTACAAAACACAGGAGCAAGGAGAGTGTCAGGCTTTCATTCTCCAGCCACACTGAAGACAGGGGCATTCATTCTCTAACCACGCCCAGGAAAGGTAATAGTCTGTGGCTTGGTGAGAGTTCATGGAGACAGGGTCAGCCCATTCAGCCTGAAGTAGAGCCCTGGTGGCCAGTTGCTTTGCTTTTCTGATATTCAGCTTGAAGCTTAAACCTCAATATCAGTCTCTGGGTCTTTTATTTTTTGTGCTACAGAATAGTTAGTCACTACAGCTGTAATGGTTTATATAGAGTACAAACTGTATAATACTAAGATTAAACTGAAACTATGATGGGGCATTGCCAATAGAAGATAGAATAAATTAAAATGGTATAAAGTTATAATCCAAATTAACTTGAAGATAGAAAACAAAGAGCATGATGGTGTGCTTAATTAAAACTTTATCAACATTAACAAAAACAAGATATTAAGAATGAAATTTGTGGGGCTGGAGATGGCTTGGTGGTTAAGAGCACTGGCTACTATTCCAGAGGACCCAGGTTCAATTCCTAGCACCCACACGGTGACTCAAACAGGTTCTATGTCTGGTTCCAGGGGCTCTGGAGCCCCCTACTGGTCTCTGCTGGTGCTGCATGAATGTGGTGTGCAGATGTTAACTGCTGACAAAACAATCCATACACGAAATATAAAATATAATAATGATGGAATTTATAAAATCTGGTACTTGTTATCACTCAGTCTTATGTCTCCTCTTTTCCATGTTCATATGCTATGGCCAACCTTGTCACTTCTAATACAGTATTATAAAATTTCTAAGAATTCCACAGCCCTACAGAATTCTAGACCACCTTACATCACTGTCAATCAAACTTCCCAAAATATGGGTCTAGCCTATTATACTCATTTCAGTCTTCATAGATGAGATTTGTCCTTAAGGTAAATATAAAACCTCGAGCTCTTCTTTCTCATCTTTTGGAACTTTATGTCCAAATTAGTCTTTTCTGTTTCCTGAACACCCCATTTGTACACTGCTAACATTTATGCTCATCCCATTTGTCCCTCTGTTGTTTTTGCTTCCAGAACCCCCTCCCCATGTGTAATTTAGATATCACTTTCCCTGTCTGCCACTTAAACCGTTGTTGACCCCCAGTGGTACCTCCCTTACTCCCCTACACTGCTTTGCAAAGTGCTCTGCATGAGAACTGAGTAGGTTCTCACTGACTGAATGAGCTGATATTTTGTTTATGATCTAACAAATAAAGCTTGCCTGAAGATCAGAGAAGCAAAGTGGCTAGCTACTAGGGAGTTCTCACCTTTACCAATGCTTAGACTGCATCTCCAGACTGCATTTGTCTCCACAAAACCTCAGACTGCCTTCTGCCTAGGCTGCCTCTCTCTCTCTCTCTCTCTCTCTCTCTCTCTCTCTCTCTCTCTCTCTCTCTCACTCTCTCTCTCTTCTCTCTCTTCTCTCTCTCTCTCTCTCTCTCTCTCTCTCTCCCTCCCTCCCTCCCTCCTTCCCTCCCTCTCTCTTTCTCTTCCTCCCTCTCTGCCTCCCTCTCTCTCCTGCCTTATATTCCCCCCTCTGCCCAGCCATATCACTGCTGTCTCCACCTCCCTAGTGCTGGGATTAAAGGCGTGGGATCCCAAGTGCTGGGATCACCTTTGTATGAGCTGTTTCTCTTTTAGACAGATTTAATCTTGTATAGCCCAGGATGGCCTTGAACTAACAGAGATCCATCTGCCTCTGTCTCCTGGGTGCTGGGATTATAGGTGTGTGTCTGACCTCTATGGCTAAGTAGTGTACCTAGCTCTGCACACTGATCTTCAGGCAAGCTTTATTTGCTAGATCATAAACAAAATACCACAACTGAACAATAATATCTAGGCTTTGTTTGTGGAAATTTGGGGAGTCCTGTGTGGGTGTCACAAGGTACCTTTGTGGAATGTTTAATTTCACTAATAAAAACGTTTAAGGAGATCCCAGGAGACAGATGGAATCTGAGGCAGTGCAGTGAGTGCCTCTGTACTGTACCCCTCTGCAGCGAGAGCAGTCCAGGCCATTGTTTTCCCTTCTTCCCTTCTTGTGGAGCAGCTGAGCTGCCCGAGGTCAGAGACAGTGACAGGCTGTGGAGCATGTCACAGGCTGGAGTTCCTCATCACCTGTGGATCTCTCCTTCCACTGCAACAACAATCATGTCTTCCTTGGTCCACTATGAAAGACACAACTTTCCAGGATACAGATTATTATAAAATCCTAGGCACTACCACCTAGTCCCTTGGACTTCTGCCCCAGTTTACAGTTTGCCAGGTCACTCTGGAGGCTGATCTACTCTAGAGAGGCTGTAATTAGTGTTGTGGGGGAACACTCTGCATAGGGGTAAGACAGGGGTCACCATCTTCTCTGGGCCAGTGAAGGGACAGCTAGTTTCTAGTACACTAGTAGCAAGGGTTACCTAAGTCCTGGGTGGATCAGGCTGGCAGAGTAGCACGCAGCTCCATGGGACTACTCCAGTTCCAATTGCAGGCTTCCTCCTGGGAAATCCACTCACTAGGGAGACCCTGATCCTTGGCTTCTGGGGTGGCCAGGTTCTGCTTGTGCTGCATCAGACAGAGCCCTTTGTGGGGCTTCGAAGATTACACCTGCATGGGTGTAAACTCTCCCCAGAACTTCATGTTCCTAATTTTGGCATTATGTGACCTGCAATGCCACCCCCTAGTTGGAAAAGATGCCCAGAACCTTTGTTGTTTCTAATATATATCATCCTTGTCTACTGCCTGGGTGCACCATTGCTGTGGTTGCAGGGGCAGTCAGGCCACAGGAGTATTCTGATCTGCCAAGAATTTTCCGGTTTCATTCTCAGAAGGGAATATGGGAACCAAGGACTAAGTAAGAGTTTTCAGGAGGGACTTAAGAAGAACCTGAACCCTGAGGGCACCTTTGAAGGGCAAGAGTCAGTAAGGCTGCCTAGCAGTGTGCTCAAGTCCAGGGCTTCCCTCTTGACAAAAACTGACCTATTTTCATTCAAATTACTTTGGGTTCACAACTCCTCTTGTCATGGCCATTTTGCAGCCACAGGATGGAACCCATAGTCTTATACATGAAGGCGAGCATCTACCACACAACGACAGCATTGCCTTTGCTTGTTATTTTCAGTAGAGACTGCTGAGTATAAATGAGCTTAAGTCAGCAAACACAAACATTTATGATTACTTGCTTTTAATAGTTTTCTTTTTCTGGCAAAGGAAAATTTGGTGCCCAGTTAGCAAAAATTTATTGAATACACTCTACACAATTTCTAACTTAAAAAAGGAAAATATTTTTCTATAATCTTGTAATTAGTAAAGAAAAACCCAAGACTGGCAAATCAACATCTTCATGCAATATAAAATTGGTAATTCACAGAAACAAAATTAATGAGTACATTCTAATAAAGCACATATTAAGTAATTCAAGCTGGGAAGTTAATAATAGTACTTGAATTTTTAATTGTAACTATTTTTCAAGAAGTCAAAAGCATGTCCCAGCACTGCAGCCCAGCAGCTCTTTAACATGTGGGAGCCAGCATAAACCTTCCACAGGACTCCGGAAGGTGCTGTGGGTCAGACCTAAGGTAATTCATGTTTGAGGATCCCTCTCCCTGCCAATCGACAACTGCTGGGGGTCTCCAGTGCTCACCCCCTTTCTCTTGAAGGGCAGTTAGACATCTCTTGGAAGTGACATGTTCTTGTCCCCATTAGAAGAGTGAGTTCCAAGAGTTGGGATTTGGTTATAGTGAGTATGTGTGAGTGTGTGAAGGTGTGTGTGTGTGTGTGTGTGTGTGTGTGTGTGTGTGTGTGTAAATGAAGGCCCTTCTGAAGTGATAGTCGATCTCTACTTTTAGCATTGTTGGTTGGGAAGATCCAATAGAACAAAAAATAAGCCCCTTTCTGAGAACAAAAAATGCACTCCAACTTACCACTGACATGATCTGTTTGCTGAGTTTTGGTTTGGTCTTCTCTTGTGAATTGGAGGTTACCCAGACCATCAAGGAGCAGGACATTCTGTCTGCTTTCTGAGTAAAGTTTGTTTCTAGAAAGTTCTTTCCTGAGCAAGCAAGAGAAACTAGTGTTATTGTCTGAAGCTCCATTTCCATCAAGGACTATTGTCAGAGCAAAGAAGGAAACAGAACCTTTAGGAAGGGTGGTGTAGCAAAGGAAGATTGGCACAGATGGGGACTGTGGTCACCCTGAAGGTCCTGGAATAGAAGAGCTGTTGAGATGGCGATGACCTGCAGGAAAGGCAGCAGAGATTTCTGTCCCACAGAAGTGCAATACAAAGCCCAGAAGGCCCTTAAAATTAGAGTTTTGGTGCTAGGCTGTCCACTCCTCAGATTGAACTTGCCAGCAGGTTACCTAGCCACCTTAAAGGAGCCCTGTGCTCTGCTGTCACTGGCTTGCCCCGTGAAGATGTCTCCCACAGAGGCTGCAGCTCACATTAGCTACCCAGTAGAGTAAAATCCTTGGCCTGAGATACTAGGAGTGGATGCCCTCATTGAACTAGTTTGCTTTATTCAGTGTAGCTGATTACCCCAGGAATAAAGAAGCACAACATATATGGTCAGGGGAATCAAGGATCAGTATGAATAAAGATCAGTGTGGTATCTAGAAACAGACACCAGGTGTACGAGAGCTTGTTATTGAAAGAAGTTTCTTCACACATCCTTGAGAGAAAGAACGGCATATTTAATGCATGCCTTTGGACAGTTATTTATGTAGAAAATATACAAATATATTCCTTATCTTGATGCCCAGGCAAGTGTTTTCCAGAGGGATCGACAATATGAAGGGAAAAATGAACTCGAATTCTTGGAGTTGCTTCAAGGTAAATGAAGATTTCTTAAGATTAAACTATATTATCTAAAAATCACAGCTTTCATTTAACAGCATAGATGTTGACAAAGAGACTGGAGCAGCATTCTCAGAAAATCTGTTCACCTGCTGTGCTAGGGAAACAGAAGTGGGACCTTCCCATTCAGACCATCCCAAGTTTAAATGTCAGTTAGGACATCAGCTGTTGGCAAGAACAAGGGTGATGGGGGATGTCCTTCTGTATACATGTTTCTCTTACTGGTTGATGAACAAAACACTGATTGGCTAGTGGCCAGGCAGGAAGTATAGGGGAGGCTATGAGATGAGGCGAATTCTGGGGAGAGGAGGCATAAAGTGGCCACCAGGGAGAGACGCCATGTAGAGGCCAGGAAGATAGGATGCATCAGTCGTTCTCTGAAGATAAGGCCCTGCAGAAATACACAGATAAATAGAAATGGGTTAATAATTAAGAGAGAGCTAGCCAATAAGAAGCCCTAGCTATTGGCCAACAGTTTATAATTAATATAGTGTCAGTGTGTTTATTTGGGGCAAAGCAGCTGTGGGACCAGGCTGGAAAGAAACTTCAGCTACATGAGGGTCCTTCACATACCACACTGGTACAGCTATGTAAAACATGTTTGTCCACATGGGCAATTCTATTCAGCATGTATGTCCTATATAAACTCTCATGTACATGAAGAATGATGTGATGGGGAAGTGCTTTTGTGTATGTATTTGTCTTATTGGATGATAAATAAAGTACTGTTTGGCCAACCAGGCAGCAAGTTAGGTGGGACTGGGAGTCAAGGAGGATTCTGGGAAATGTAGTGAAGAAGTGGTGATCCAGGCAGGAAGTAACAAAGCAGAGAGACTCATATATAAGCAAGGGCAAGAAGGAAGTCGTTCCCTTCTCTTTTCCTCCTGGTCTCTGCTCTGGAGTAGCCATGTGATCCACCAGCAAGAGAGGGTGCCAGCAAAAGGCATCCTTGATAAGTCTTATAAAATATATAGATTTATGACAATTAAGACTGAGCTAGCAGATGAGAAATCCTAGTCATTGGCCAAGCAGCATTTGCACCTAATATAAGTCTCTGTATGTTACTTGGGACCTCAACATGGTAGCAAGAAGAACTCGGGCGGTCTGGCAGAAAGCGCCCATGTGGAGGCAGGGCTCAGGAAGCTTTGGAGTAAAGAATTATTGTTACAATGATGTGTATGCATATGTGTACTCACTGTAGCATTGATCATAAGTACTTGAAAATAATTTTTTTTTTTGAGACAGAGTTTCTCTGTATTGCTTTGGAGGTTGTCCTGGAACTTGCTCTGTAGATCAGGCTGGCCTTGAACTCACAGAGATAGATCTGCCTGCCTCTGCCTCCCGAATGCTGGGATTAAAGGCGTGTGCCACCATTGGGCTGAGGAAATGGTTCAGTGAGAAAAGCACTTGTGCCAC
Source organism: Cricetulus griseus (assembly GCF_003668045.3). Taxonomy (NCBI): domain Eukaryota; kingdom Metazoa; phylum Chordata; class Mammalia; order Rodentia; family Cricetidae; genus Cricetulus; species Cricetulus griseus. The sequence continues at coordinate 185,672,503 of NC_048596.1, read as the reverse complement.
AAGTGTGAGGCCAGAGTTTGGATCCCCAGTACCCACATAAGAAAGCCAGGTGTGTGCGCCAGCCTGCCTGTAACTCAGAGACAAGATCCTCAGCAGAGTGGTGAGCCACACTAGCTGAACAAATGGGCAAGCTCAGGCTCAACAAGAGACCCTGCCCCAGTGAACAAAGTGCAGAGTGACTAAGCCACCCACATCAACTTCCCCAGCAACTCTCCCTCTGGGAGGACTCCATCCCGCACTGCAGGGGCAAACGCGTGACACATGACGTGTGACTTGAGACAGGATGTATTTTGCTGTATGTTGGAACCCCAAGGGGTCATATGTGTGAGTGCAAATGGGGGCAGGGGTGTGTGTGTCTGTACTCCAGTGTGAGAGCGTGGTGGTGGGGCAGTTGGGGGAGTGCGCAGGGCCCAGTGCTGAACCAGAGACTATGGACACAAGTGAAGCTCTGAAGGGGGACTGCCGTTAATCCCTTCCTACACACTCACACACACACACAAATGCCCATACAGATCTGAACACACATACACACATCAAAGAGAAAAACTATGTGATGAAATATTATGCTGCTATGTAAAAGAATAAAGTACTAGATGCATACATAAAAAACCATATTTAACAGTAAACGCAAAAACTGAATAATAGAAGGTGTTAAGAGATGAAAATGAATTTTTTTTGAGGCAGGGTTTCTCTATTTAGCCCTGACTGTCATGGAACTCACTCTGTAGACCAGGCTGGCCTGGAACTCACAGAGATCCACCTGCCTCTGTCTCCCAAGTGCTGGGATTAAAGACGTGTGTCAATCAATACACCTGGATTTAAAGCACAGATTTTAAACAATTTCTAGTGGTTATCTCTAGAGGGCAAAGAAAGAAAATCAGACAGAAGGATGGTGAACATTAAGCTTTAGATTTATCCCTAAAACTTAATTTTTAAAAACAGAATATGAATGACTATTATATTTTTCCTCATACATTTCTTCATTTTGATGTTTATTCTCCCAAGTTCTAACAATATCATTTTGATATCTGTTCCCCTTCGACTTTCCAAAGTGTTGATGGTGGCCTGTGAAGAACTAAGAGGCACACAGCAGAAAGCAAATATCATGTTTTGTGACCAAACTACATGGCAAACCTTTTAAACCTTTTAAAGGCCTGTCTGGTTCTTGCTATCTGTGAAGCCCAGGCTGGTCTCGATCTTCCCACCCAGGCTCCTGAGTGTTACAGTTTCTTTTTGCAGACCATTTTATTCTTGCCCCTTTGTTAGGTGAATGGGGCAATAAAATGGAAGAGGCTGTGCTGAGAGATCATTACAGAAAATGCCTTCATTTTACGGGAGGCCGGGAGACCAGCTGGCGGTCAAACAGTTTGTCAGCAAGGATGAGAATTCCCAGGCCACAGTGCTACATGCATTATCTTTTCTCAGCTGCTGTTTCTTCCCCCCTTCCTACCCTCCTCCCACTTGTACCTCTCCAGCACTGCTCTGGTTGCACCCAGCTTTCTGGTATTGATTGCGTCTATTCTCCTCACAGAACATGAACTTTTACTTCTGCCTTCCAAATCCATTCTGATTTATCTCTGTAGTTTTGCACATAGTAGGCAATGAATGCACATTTGTTACGTATTCTGCCTCTACTATTATCTTTATGACATTGCCAGTCTGACATGAAGGATAATTATAGTCAAAGGAACACAGCACTTAGATTTGTTACGACTCTAATGATAAAGCAATGAGGCTATTTAATATCTAATCCTCATTTTAGACATTGTGTGACTTGAGGCACTGAGTCATCACACCTACTGGACTTTCTGACATATCCATGATGGCAGAGCCTGCTTTTCAGCCTCGTGGCGTGTGTCTCGGTACAGCACAGGCTGGTGAGCTCAGTGCTCCCTCCCTGGCTCTGCTCAGCTCTACCCTGCACGCCCCCACCCCCGAGGCGCATGCATGTTGAAAAGATTTTCACTCACACTGTTTTATCAATGTGATAGCCTCTATTCACCAGCTGGGGTTTCCGTGCCCTGCAACTTCCTATGGCTTTTTCATTGGGGTTGGGTTTCTCTCTGCATCCCTCATATTAGTAATGATTCTGAATAATGGAAAAGGGCTCAATTCAAGCTTCATAGCAATTTAAATATCACTTTTTATAGTTCCCCTCCTCACATTTCTACAGCATCTTGTCTACTATTATTAACACCACAGCTTGAGGCAGGCATAGACCAATTTACCTTTATGGATTCCTTGACCCCTAAAAGTCCTTGCTCTGTCTCTGAGCTTTTCAAACAGGAGCCTGTGTCTACTTGCCCTCAACAAAGGCAAGTGACAAGAACTAAGGCAACCCTTCTCTTTTCCCTGAAGGCGAAGAGATTGTACAGATTATAAACCTACAGATTCCTGCCCACTTCTAGTAGTTTGAATGTGAAATCTGCATATTATTTAGAGGGCATGAAAATTAGTGGATTCCTTTTTTTTTTTTTAAATGACACCGGGCACATAGAATGAACTGAATGTGAACTTATTAAGCTATGAAAATCATGTGGTTGACATATGAAAAAAACTTGGATTACTGTATCGAGTCAAAGATGTGCTTCTAACATTGCATAAATATTAATTTTGTTGAGGATGGCCTCAAATAGTGTTGATTTCCTACTGAATTCAGAAAAAGTATTTAGAGGAGTATTTGACTTGGAATGCTTTCCTTTACATTCTCAGCACCAAATGAAGGGCTAATTAAATCTGTTCTATGAAAACATCATGGCAGATGGTTTTTCCCATTAATGAGTATGTAATGAAATAATAAACATGCTGAAGAGGGAGACATGAAAGATTGCAGATCAGTTGTGCCGTGGGTAATTTGTCTCAGGACCCAGAGGTCATCCAATCGGAAAGCTGCCGTGAGAGTAAACCCTGAACGCACTCTTCTCCCTCCGTCCCGTTGGTCACCTACTAATGTCACAAATGTTATATTCAAATGACTGAGTCCTCCATGTACAGTGTCCCAGAAAAACACTCTATAATTCACACAGTGCTTTCAAAAGGGTAATCTCATTTATAAACATGCCGATAAGAGTTATAATGTAATAACCAACAAAATCTGATAGTATATTACGATAATACACTATGACCGAGATATTATCATGATTTTGTGTGAGACTAGGCTCAATTTATAAGGGAGGGGAAACTGTTATCAATAAAGATCTTCTAAGTCGGATGCAGATGTGTCTGGTGCGTTCCAGACTGCCACTGGTCTCTTCACCTCCATGTCCAATTATCATCCTAACTGCTGCTCAAAAGTGGCCCCAGGTCTTCCACCAGACATCAGACTAACAACTCCATGGGAGAGTCAGGCCACAGGATCCAGCTGTTTAAGAACGTTTGGGCCAATTCTTGTCTTCTCTCTGGCACCTGGTTGTACCACATACTCCAGACTTCCAGACTTGTCTTTGAGATGGCTCATGTGACTTAGCTCTAACTGTGCACAGACTCCCTTTCTTCTAAACAACACTGTTAATAGAGACATTTTTTTCCTGTAATTAAACTGTATTTGATGGCCCTGGTTCTTCTGCCTCTTTGAAAAACCCTGACAGCAGGACAGACACTCTGCTGTCGGGGCTAGATAAATATCAATGTTAAAAACTAAACCTTTCTGTATTCTAACAATACACATCTAGAAATGAAATGGATAAATAACAGTATTTTGTTCATAGTGGTGAATAAACACTATGAAATAAGGACAAAAATACAAAGAATGTCACAGGGTTACATATATATATATATATGTATATATATGTATATATATATTATAAGTCTATAAGATTGGACTGAATGATATATGCAATGCCTGTTACTGGAAGGGTATTTCATATTCCTGGACAGGAAGACCAAAATGATACTATAGAAATCTTCTCAAATCAATTTCTTGTGGACAAAGCCCCCACAACGTGCACACAATCCCTCCTGCACACACAGAGAACCCCCAATCACTCACACAGCCCATCATGCATGCACACATCCCCAAGCACGCGCGTGCACGTACACACACACACACACACACACACACCAATCTCCCCCACCCAGAATCCCCTATGCATAGTTCCTCATGCATGCACACAGTCCTCATGCAAACACAGTACCCCCATGCACTCAGTTCCCCCACAAATAGTCCCTCCATGCATGCATACAGACCTCCTACAGCCCCACAGAGTCCCCCATGAACCCACACAGTCCCCCATGTACACAGTCCCTTCATGCACACACACAGTTCCCCCATGCACACAGTCCCCATGCATGCACCCAGCTCCCCCATGCACACGGTGGTTCCCCCATGTTTCCCCATGCACATTGTCCCTCTGTGCACACAGATAGTCGCACACAGTCCTCCCAAGCAAACAATCCCCCCACAGTCTCCCATGATCATGCACAGCCCCATCCACGCAACAGATCCATACACAGTGTCAGTCCGAATAGGAGAAAAGCATGTGCTAGACTGACGAGCAAATGGCTATGGGAAGATGTGATCAGGCTTAAAAAAAGGAACGTGGACAACCAGTCTTAGGTACAACTATCTGTTTTACTGTTTTCACTTGTAGCAATCAGGTACTGCTTTAATAATTTAAAAATACCAAATTAATTAGAAATATTAAAAACTACAATGAATTCAAGTTCTTTTATGCTTTGATTACCACTATACTTGCTTCAGTGCTCAGATCCTGTACCTGGCACTTAAAAGCTGTGACCACTGGGTAAGTTATTTAATCTCTCTGTATTTTATTTCTCTCATTGGTTCAGAGACCTAGGAATAATAATTCTAGTACCTGGCTGATAGGATTGTGAAGTAAAGCGAGCCCATTCAAATGTCTAGGGCATTACTTGGCAAACAGTAAGTGCCCCATAGCATTCCTCATTACTATCATTAATGCTCCAACCTGGAACAGTTCCCTTCCTTTTCAGACACTGTCAATGCAATTGTCCTCTGCCAAATTAAGACAAAGGAAAAGAAGAGAATTTGATTTAAACACTGCTGCCCCAAAAGGTTGTCACTAACTCATGGGTCAGTGAGTTGCAACCCTGGGTAGTCATTAAAAGGAAGTGGAAGGCAAGCAGAGGCAAGGTCAAGCAGTGCTTATCCAAAGCATTCAGGGATTCAGACAGGCGTGTGTGTGTGTGTGTGTGTGTGTGTGTGTGTGTGTGTGTGTGTGTGTGTGTGTGTGTGTGTGTGTGTGTGTGTGTGTGTGTGCATGTGTGCATGTGTGTTCTAAAGTGTTAGCACAACACGATTGTATAAACAGGAAAGAAACAGTACAATTTAGACTAAATACACATCAGAGCTGTTTAATGCCTGTGAAGGTGAGGTCAGAATGCCACATAGTAACTTATGCTTTCTGTTCCAAACATAGTAACGAAAGAAGGTCTGAAGCATGCTCTTTATGCACCCCCAGCCCTACAATTTATTTCACTGTGTTTGATGCTAGCAGGGAAGCACTTATTTATTTAAAATTACACAGAACATAGCACAAAGAGCTGTTCTGTGGGAATGAAATGTGTCTGTAGTGCAAACATACCCCTTCTGCACTTTTGACACACTACGACCATGGTGAAGGCAATATGAAGCTTCTTTTGTTTCGGGATGCTGCAGGAGGAAATGAAACAATGGCATATGAACGTGGTTCTCAGCCTTTTTCTCTATGGGGCACATGCAGCTGACTAATGTTCCCTAGCACAACGCTCCTCTAAATGCAATTCCCAGCACACTGGCCATTACTTCATCTCATTCTCTGCCACCCAAGAGAGCATTTCAGGATACGAATGAGTGAGACTGACATTGGATAGGATAACCTTGGAGACATTCTGTTTTTTAATTAAAAATGTAATGCATGAATATATTCTCATTTGAAAAGAGGGGGACAGAATGGGAAGTAGGCTAGCTCTGCCTTACTCTTGCTCCTGTCTCCACAGAGAGAAGTCTGTGCATTAACAGTAACATTAACGATTAACAATAGCTAACAATGTGTTGTGCTAAATCTGTATCTTAATTTACATGCATGTATGTTTATATACACATGTGCTCGCATATAAAATTGTGCATATATGTTTTAGGCATTTCTTATTGACTTGTTCTTTCACCATTTAATACTGGAAGAATTGTCCACGAGTGCATACAGACCATTTAAGCAGAGAATGTCCCAAAAATTGCACCATTTTACATTAACACCACAAGAGATAGAGCAAATTTTACTCATTCAAAATCATTTACCTTACAGGCTACTTCTCCTATCTACTTACAACCTACGTAACATGGCAGAGTAAGCAAGCTGGTTAAGGGCTAACCAATGAGTGAGATACAACTTTGTCTTAATTCATGTCACAAAAATTTCTCCCAGTTTAGCATTTATGAAATCCAACTTGCGTATTTCTTCATTTGTAACTGTTGAGTGTTATTTCTAGACTAGGAAGGCATTTATGTTTTCTAGCATAACATAGTTTTTTATGCTCTCTTTTGATGGTTTCAAAACTTTGATATTCACCATGCTTAGTTCTTTAGTGCACCAGGGGTTTGCATTTGGAAACCTCACACAGTGTGTGATCATATATACCCTACGGGTATTTCTTTTATTTACTGATTTGAAATTTAATCAGTTTATTGGGCTATATATTAACCTTTTGGGGACCTCCATATATTATATTTTATTCTGTCAATACCACACTGTTTCAGTTATTAAAGTTTTATAGTATATTTAGATATCTGATATGGATAACCTTTCCTCATTAAAAAAAAATAGTTCTGGAGATAGTTCAGATGTTCCAGGGGAATTAGTTTACCAGGCTCACTTCATTCGTGTTTCATGTGCAGCTGAGTGGGGATGAGTAACATTTGTGAAATACTAAGGGTCTCACCTAGAGAAGACCTTTCTATTTATTTAGGTTTTCTTCTACAATTTCCAATCAATTTTAAACATTTTCTTCCATGCAATTCTTGCATATTCATTTGTTCCCTGGCATTTGATACTTTGTGTCACTGTTTATAAATGTGGCATATTACATTTTATTTTTTCCATCTTGATTCACCAAAAACAAAAACAAAAACCACCAACAAAAAATCCTTCTAGTGACTAAAGGTATACCTGCAGTTTTGCTCTGCGAGTAGTCCTTTAATGATCTATTTCCAGTAATGGTGCATCTGAATTGATTTCCTTCATCAGGATGATCTCTGAGACATGACACATCAAAGTGACTACCTTTAGCCTTTGCTTAGGGACATTTATTTACTGGGGGAGGAGGCAATTAGGCCAAGGCCTGAGGCGCATATATGTTCAATCATGCTGGAGCGTAAGAAGAACAAAGCCATGTAGCTGGGGTTCCTCCTCCCTCCTTGGATATTCACCACTCGAGTTTTATTTTGATTTTCTTTTGCTTCAAGCCTTTGTTTTTTATGTAACTAAAGATTTTATGTTATGTAATATTTTATACACATAGTAAAGCACACAGAATAACTTGATCAAAATTTATAGCTGGGTCATTTAATGTGACCCGGGTTCAATAGCTGTTAACTATTTGCTATATTTGATTCAAGATTCTTTTATTACTGTCTTTGTTAGTTTTAAGGAAATAAGAATTTACTCTTCCAAATGCCGACAAAGCACGTACCCCTACTATCCATTCTGATATATGGATGTTTCATTTTCATGCATGGTCTCATATTTTTATGTACTTATGTACTTTGAACTTTTACATAGCTGGTATCACAATGCATGTGACCTTTGTAGCTTGACATCATGGGCTTTGAAATTTGTCCTTTTTTTTTGACAAGGTCAGTTTCTATTTGTCCCTTCCTTCCTTCCTTCCTTCCTTCCACATAGGTATTTCCATGTAGCCCTAGCTGGCCCAGTACTAACTATGTAGCCTAGGTTGGCTTTAAACATATGTTGAAACTCTTGTCCCTGCTTCTCAGGTGCTGGGGACTTAGGTGCACACTGTCACACCTGGTTTGGGCCAATTCTCTTAAGAAACTCTTGGTTCTTTGTTTATAATTGGTCAGAAACCAACCAAGACATGTGGCTAAACCTAGTAGCCAGGAAACCTGAAGAATGTGGTTTTATTCAAGGCATCCAGGAGCCTAGCTGAAAAAGTTTCTGTTACAAAAAGAGAAGATAATGGGTTTCAGCTATTTATCTCTACCCAAAACCTCTATGATGACTATTATAGATTTCCAGTATATGCCTTTATTGCATTAAGGTGTATGTTTCTTACCTTTTCTCTGAAGTTTACTGAAGTATTTTTAAATTGCATTTAATTGGGATTGAGTTTTATCTGTCTATGAGTTATCTCTTAAAATAACTTCATTAAGTTACTTTGTGTTATCTCTTAAAATAACTTCATTAAGTTACTTTTGCTATGTGATGTTTTTATTTGCAAATTTTCTTTTAAAATAAAGTTTATGAAATTTTAAAAAAATAAATGAACTGCAAGGACAGGACACCCCCGCCCCCCACACCACACACAAAATAACTTTATGGATGCCAGCTTAATCTGAGGCTTTAAAAATAGTGGACTATCCTTGCATTCCAGAAATAAATTTTAATCAATCCATATTTTGAACCTTGTATCATTTAGAAAGATGTTGTTTTCTTCTAAAGCAACACAGAAATTAAACTGGCTTATTGTGTTCTTATTTTCTATTGTTTGTATGAGTTTGTGAGCAGGATTATGCCAGCCATCTAGAACTAGTGGGGAGCATAGCTTTCCTCTTTTTTGTATTCTAGAAATTTTATATAACCTACAAGTTATTTTGGTGATTTATGTATTTAATGTAATTCATTTATGAAATCAGTTGGTTGGAGGCATTTTTAAGGAAGACATCTTTGACTACTCTTGTAACTATGTCTAGGAGATGATTCTGTCTCTTGAATAAACTTTTGCTATATTTTTTACTAGAGAAAGAAACTTTATCATTCTTTCAGTTTAGATTTCCAAATTTCTTAGCATCAATTCATACTAAGCTATTAATTTTTTTATTGCTTTGTGCTGTTTGTTTGTATTTCCCTAATGGTTATATTATTTTCTTTTTGTATTCTTTTAAACTGACATAGAAAATAATGGGTTTCACTGTGGCATTTTAATATATAAATATATTACCATATTTTTGTTCTTATTTGTTGTCCTAGCCATTTAGCGCCCCCAGATGTTCCCCCATCCCTCTTACCTCATTCTTCCTCTTTTCTTTCCTGAATTAGTCCGTCTCATACACATACACACACACACACACACATAGACACATATGTATACTTACATGCATGCACACATACAAAAGCACAGGTTTCACCTTTGAGTAACAACATGTGGTATTTGTTTTCCTCAGCTTGGCTTATTTTGCATAATGAAATGATATCAAGTCTCATCCATCTCATATTTCTTGCTGGGAATTGCCAACACTTTCGCAATTATGTTGACCTTTCAAAGAACCAGCTAATGGCTGTTGAGTAGTTATTTCAGGCATCTTTTTCATTTTGATATTTTATGCTTTTATTTCTCTATCTCAACTAAATTGGTTTCTTGTTTTCCCTCTAGCTTGGTGCAAAGTATGTGCTTAGGTCATTGTGGCAGATGCTGTTGACTGATTATTCATCTCCATTCTTTCCCTTGTTCACTTATAGCTCTACTGGCTGAGGTTGATAGACTCAATTTTCTAAATATTCATGGATCTATGTTTGCATGTGCTCCATATTAAAAAATTCTTGTAGGGAAAAAGTAAGAAAGATAATGCTGTTGCTCAAAAAAATTAGAGAAGCACACAGAACACCTTTTCTATCCAAATAATATAAGGCAAAAGAGTAGAGAAGACATGCTTGCTTTCTTAAAAGACTTAATCCAAGTCTACCCATAAATAGCCAGGAATTGCAAACAGCCTAGATATCCATCAACTGAAGAATGGATAATGAAAATGTGGTACATACACACAACGGAATTTATTGAGCTGTTAAGAAAAACATTATGAAATTTGCAGGTAAATGGATGGAGCTAGAAAAAAAATCATCCTGAGTAGGGTAACCCAGACCCCAAAAGACAAATATTGTATGTTTTTTCTTATATGTACATGTTAACTTTTAAGCATCAATATGTGTGTGACAATCTGGATAACAACAGAGTTAGATACCTACTAAGTAGTTAGGCAGGAAGAGAGATCCTTCCAAGGAAGAGAAAATAGAATATACTGTTCTGGGGCAGCAAAGAGGCAACTAGAAGAGCAGGATTAAATGGGGTGGGGGATGGGTGATAAGGGTAAAGGAGGAATTGTGGGGAGGGACAACCTTCATTAAAGGGCACTTGAAAAGCTATATGAAAACCTACTACTGTAGAAACTTTCTAAAATATATACACATAAAAGGGGAGCTAATGCCCTAACTACAGATCTTATGTTACCAAGTAAAACTTCCAGTGCCAGGAATGGGTTATATCTTGTTGGATCATTGGCCAAAAGAGCCCCATGGGGACCCCCGAATATCACAGGCTCTTGCCAAGACTATTGTTACTTTACTCTCCACAGCTAGATAATAAGGCCCCATTGCTGAAGACAATACTTACATATGTAATTGAACACAAAGAAGTCAAGCTGGTGCCTAACTAGATGGTTTACCCCCACTGAGCAGCATTCTCAAGTACTTTGCAAACTACTGCAGGAGAAAGGCAATCATCAAAATCATCTAGCTACAAACCTGCTCTGCAACAGTGATCTGCTTGTAAGATATACTAGTGTAATAATGTCACCAAAGTTGTGGGAGTAACCAATCATTTGTGATTGGGTTTAAGGCCTAGTCTGTGAGATGGACATCCATATTAGACACTGTTTAAGTAGCCAAGAACCTTAAACAGGATAGGTCAGGAGCTTAAGCAAAGACCTACTTCTAATATTCTGCTAAAGGAACGTAGCAATAAAATAATCGCCTAATGAAATACCACTATACCCATAGATCAAATGTCTTGTTCATCCCTCATCAGATAAGCTTATTCTTGCAGTAGACACTAACTAACATAGAGACACAAAAATGGACAACATACAGAGAGTGAGAGACTTTGGGATACTCAGTCCTAAATTGGATGCCTTCATCAAACTTCTCTCCTCAAAGCTGAGGGATTTATACAGAAGAGGAGACAGAAAGATCATAAGAACCATTGATGATGGGTGACTCCAAGGAAAAAATGTCTTTTAGACATAACAAGACTGATGTACATATGAACTAACAGAGACTGTGTCAGAACACACAATGCCTGTACAGGTTCAAGTTCAGCATTGAGGTATTAGCCATGGGGTCCCACCATAACCAAGAGGTTATCTGCAATTGATACCCACTGATCAAGGAAAAATCAGTTTCTTCCCATGGAGTCTCACTGGGTATATCAACTGCACTTCATGTCCCATTCTTGGAAGTACTTGGCCAACACAAAAGGAATTCAATCATAGTTTTGTAGATGTTTTGTCTCATTTTGCTTGTTTCTTCTTTTGTTATTTTTGGTCTTATTGGTCTTTTGCTTGCTTATTTTTATTTCTGTTTTGCATCTCTCTCTCTCTCTCTCTCTCTCTCTCTCTCTCTCTCTCTCTCTCTCTGTGTGTGTGTGTGTGTGTATGTATGTATGTATGTATTTTGCTTGTTTTAAAGAGAGAACAAGAACATAAAATTGTGTGGGTGGGAAGGCAGGGAGGACCTGGGAAGTATTAGGGGAGAGAAAAACATGATCAAAATATATTATATGAAAAGATTTTCTCAATTGAAAAAAAAAGACTCAGCCTGGAAGTGGGACACATCTATTAGAAGGGAGACTGGGAAGTGCAATGCGCTGTGCAGATGGATGGCACTCTGTTGCTACACAGTTGAGAGTGGTTCAGAGGGCAGTCTCTTAAACATATAATTTGTATCTCTTCCTGCATTCCATGATATAATAGATAAACCCCAAGTTACTCAAGAATAAAACTGAAAGATACTCTACAATCTTTAAAGGTCCTTATTGGATACTCTTATCTGATTAAAAAACAAACAAAAGAAAATTAATCATTAAGCTATAAAGTCTAGACCCATTCTATCTGTATTTCTATAAGGGGAAACACCCACCCAATACCCATCCAGGGGATTGTAGAGGGGCGATGGGGGCCTATAATAGATAGGCTTCTCAATTTCACTATTAAATCATATATAGTAAAACCAAATTAATTTACTCACAGGTGGCTTTAATTGGCAGTGTAATATAAACAAATAGCATTGATTTAGTATAGTCATATCCACTAAAACTGACACATAAATAATGACAGGCATATAGTCAAATAGCAGTAATCTGCTATGCATTCAGAAATATTAAAAGAATACTATGTTTTAATACTTTTATATTAAATATTTTCTGAATATATGATGCTTTAGAATATAAGTATGAACAGGAGAAGTAATCTTGTTTTCTATCCAAGGGCTTTTAGATTTAGACAGAGGATAAGAATGGTCATTTTTATAGTAAATGAAATATAAAGTATGTGATCTGATTGATGTCCAAGTGTTTATCCTCTCTTTTTTGGTTCTGATAGCTGAGTGGATTTAGCACAATGGCACAATATGAGAAGACAAGGAGGAGGCAGAATGAAGAGTACAGGTTTGTGTAAAGATGGCCTTATTAGAAAAACAACTGCCACAGCATGTTTCATCTGGAAGGATGATTACTTGGTAACCCTGCTTGTTTTGGAGATGAAGAAACAAACAGAGAGACGTGGCATGCTGAGGGTCCACAGGAGATTCTGAGGCAGTCCTAACTCTCCTCAGTCCCTGAGAAGTTACTTCTAGTTGGCTTGATACCTTAGTCAAAGCAACTGGTGGTTCCTGTATAGGGCACTCACCCTATCAAAACCCTGGCACCCTTTTCCTGTATAATACATGTGTGTTATATTATATGAATTATGCTTATTTTATTATATAATATCTATTAACCAATCTTCAGTAAAGATCCCCAACCTCTGCATGCTCTGCTCTCACAATCTTTCTCACAGAATTCACCTCCTCTTTCTTTCCTAAAACCCTGTGGCAGCCTACAATCCACAACCCCAGAGAAGCTAGAACCCTCTCTTCCAGAAACAGATGAAAGCAGATGCAGAAATCAATGCACAACTACCCAGTGGGCCTGGAGTACAACCGAAGTGAGGGAGGAGTGATAATATGAACAAAGGAGTCAAGACCATGATGGGGAAACCCACAGAACCAGCTGACCCCAGCTAGTCAGAGATCACTGACTCAGGTCTGACAAATGGGGAAACTGCATAAGATCGAGCTAGACTCCCTGAATATAGGTGACAATGGTGACTGGGACAATATATGAGGCCACTGGCCCTCACTAATCTAACACTAATGCACAAACTGACTTAGTGGAGCCCATTCTATATGGGGAGATACCTTGCCCAGCCTAGACACAAGAGTGTGGGGGGCATGGAGTTGCCTTTGTCCTGCCTCAACTAGATGATGGGACAGCCTTAGTAGACTTCCTATGGGAGGCCTTACTCTCTCTGACGAGCAGATTGGAGGAGGGGAGGGAGTAGGGGGAGCAGGAGGAGAGGAAGGAGGGGGAACTGGGATTGGAATGTAAAAAATAAATTAATAAGAAAAAAGAAAAACAAAACCGTGGCAGTACCTATGCCTATTTTGCTGGAGGCTGATGTAACCACGCACTGCAGGACTGACTTGAAGGCTTCACTCAGTGGATATCTGAGTGATATCCACTTTTCTAGGAAGGAAAAAAAAACTATATATTTAGTTTCAAATATGTCAACTTGACACAAACTAGAATCATTTGAGAAGAAGAAACCTCAATTGAGAAACTGCCCCTATCAGACTGGCCTGTGGACAAGTCTGTGGCATTTTCATGATTGATGATTGATGTAGGAGGGCCCAGCTCACTGGGGGTGGTGTCTTGGATGCTTCCAGACATCTTGCTGAGCAAGGCATGAGGAGAAAGCCAGAAAGCAGCGTTTCTCCATGGCTCTGCTTTAGTTCCCTCCTTGAGTTTTCTGCCCTGAATTCCCTCAGTGAGCATGGTTACTTGGAAGTGTAAGCTGAAATAAACCCTTTCCTCCCCAAGTTGCTTTCGGTCATGGTGTTATGACAGCAATAGAAACCTAACTAGGATGGCACTGTTCCACAGGAGCTGGTGAAAACTCAACTGATGCAAGTCTCACTTGCAATTCTGCTCCAAATGAAAGATTCCAAAACAAAGCTGTTCACTATTTGAAGAAAGCACAGAGTGTGAAGGAAGAAGAAAGCTCACAGGGGAAAGGCACTGGCCCCAGTGGCTGTGCAATAGTCCTTGGCTGAAATGGAAGTTGCTATTTTTTTCAGTTCGTTCTTCTAAAAGAAAATACAATATTTAGATACTGAACTCAAGGCCCCAAAGGAAACTCAAATTAGTATCATTTTCAAAAACCATCTCTGAGTATTTCCAGTAGAATATTCCATTTTCAACAATAGTCTTGAAATGTTTATATTGCACAACACTATGCTATGGGGAATATTTTAAAAGTATAATATTGGTACCTCCAACATTGGGGTAACTGGGAAGCATAGTGGTAAGAGCATGATATAAATTCAGAGCCAAGAAATAGACTGTACAGAACAACAATGGCATTGGAAAAGAGGCAAAACTTTAGCCAGGCCTTGAGGGAAGGGTAAGACTTGCACATGAGGAGTGGAAGGAGCCGAGCTGACGTTCGGGTGGAAGTTCTGGTACAATAGCACTAGCTGCTGTGGTTGACTGCTGCTCCATGTGAATCCATCCTCAATGGTCGTTGTATCTGTCACATGGGTTGTTAGGTATTCTGAAAGTCACCCTAGAGGGCATTCCTGGGCACAGATGTAAACATGGCTATTGAGAGGTCAGGGACCAGTTCAACTCACCTAAGTCCTCCAAAAGTTGACGAATAAATTGACTGCAAATAGAAATTTGCTTTTTCAAATTATTGTTCTGTGTCAGACAAGTCCTATCCATTCTAACACTGTGAACTGTCTCAGGCATACTGATACCAGGGTTTTTCTGCTTCCTTGTTTTGTATTTCAACAGTGCTGAAGATCAAACCAGCGGGGCTCTGTACATGCTAGGCAAGGGCTCTACCACTGAGCCAACTCAAGTTCAATGTCAGCGGAAGACTTCATTGCCATATAGGCACATGTGTCAGATGGACGAAACCAATCGGGGGGGCCCAGATGATGGCTATGATCACTTACAGAATGGAACCCAGACTGTCACTTACTTCAGAGTAATCTCATCAAGAAATAGGACCAGTCTGTGCTCTCTAGCAGGTACTTCTACCATTTCACCTTTGGAGGGAAGCAGCTTCGGGGACATGAAACCAATTTTCAGCAGTGATTTGCTACAATATTGAATACACATCTCAATACCCTTATAGATAGAAGAGAAGGCTCTTATTCATCAACACTTTCCTTTAGGTCAGCAGACACTCAGGGAACAATTAGACTGTTTATAAAGCCTTGGTACCTGGAATAGTGCAAAGTCAATTTAAGAAATATATTGAATATGTGAGCTTTTTCCAAATTGTCATCAACTTCTATGACAAGCTATTAAAGAAGCTATTGTAGAGGACTGAAGGAGCAGCTGATTTCAAAACAGTAAATCAAGCCTTGGTCAAGAGCACTGATGAAAAGAGAACAGGATTCTTGCTGTGTTTATGAGTGGCTCAAGACAGCTTTGATACACATCAATCACAGGTAGGCAGCCTGCGCTGGTCCATGGCCCCGACTCTCAGCGTGACCTTTTGCGAGTCACCAGAAGGCTTTCAGGCTCTGTTACTCAGCCGAAAACAAAGGCAAGGAGAGAACCCTCAATGAAAAACAGGCACTGCATCGCTAATGAGATTTCCTGGGGAAATAAATTCTTCACCTCTACAACCCCCCTCTCTGTGACAGCTCCTACTCCAGACTGCCACAGCGACCCACATATTCAAGAGAAGGTGAAGAGAGTGGGGGTGTCTGAGGCTCCTGGCTGGGTTACCCTTCCAGCGTCAGAAGCAGTGATCAGGAAGAACCCAGTCTGGCTTGAGACAGAAAGTCTGTGGACGAAGAAACGGTCATACTAATACTTTAGACGCTCCAACAGTAGCTTTGGGTTCAAAACCTCTCCATCAGCTATGGTTCTCTGAGACTCTGAAGAGCTGGCCAGGGAACCTTTAGACGGGCTTCAAACAGTTTAGAGTAAAATAATCAGTAGTGTGAAATATTTCTGCTCCCCGCCTAAGCAAACATATTCACTGTGGTGAAGCTTTCTGCTAAAACTCTAGGAGTCACATGAAAGTGTAGCAATGCCACTGTGAACGAAGCAAAACTTGGAGACTAGCGGGGACAGCAGCTTCCAGGGAGGGGCAGTAGCTCAAGGCGGTGCTTGGAAATGCCACCGGTTTTCTCAACCTGCAGTTCTGTGTTGAAGCAGGCTAGTGTGGAAGAAGCTCTAAGGGGGGCTTGGCCAACAAAGCCTATAGCCTTGGAAGATGAGGTTGCACCCTTGCTTTTAGCATTGTCAGTCCCTTGGACATTGCCAAACCCCTCCCCCAGGTAACTGCGGGGTCTCCTTTCTGAGGCTAGGCCCCTTGGAAAGGTTCCACATGGCTGAACCCCACTGAATCAGTTAGTCTATTTAGTGGCTTGTAAGAAAAGCTGACAATATCAGGGCTCCAAGGCAGGCTGCCACCCTAGAGCCTCAGTCGTAACTAATGGGGGTTTAAAAGGGAGATCAGAAAATATCATGCAGATAAAATACAGAGATAGGAGGAAAGACCATAACCTCAATCTGCAAAATGTAATAGCTTTGTCAAAATAAAAGCCAAAGCTAAACTCTCCCGCTGCTGCACACCTCCTAGCTCAAGGGAACTGTTCAAGCAGAGAGGCATTTTCTATTAGGGCAAACTCCGAATGCGGCAGGGAGAAATCCAGCCGTAATATCTGCACAACAGCCCCTCCATGCAAACACTATTCTGGTAATGGGAAATTTTAATGATGTAAAGCAGCAAGGTCACACGATATGTCCAGGCAGCCCTTGGAAAGACACTGCCTCTGCAGATATTACAGAACAGAGCTCAGAATTGCTCTTGGTTCATTAGGCTTTGCCTCGGGGTTTTTTTTTTTCCACTATTAACTACAAACAAGGTTGAGGTTCTCGTTACTCTGTCCCTTGTATGCGATGCAAAGAGGTGAAGGGCAGGTTTGTAAATAGAGAAAGCACATGGCTTAGATGTGGTTTTATAATACTTGAAATATTCTTTCTGAGTCACCTTAAATATGAAAATTGCAATAGCCTTATCAATGTTGCAGTATTTTTTCTTTCCCCGTACAGATAAAGGTACTATATGCACATAAATATACACACATGGGGTAGCAGATTCCCTCCCTCCATACAGCACCACATCTTACAGTGTGCCTCCTTCTCCACGCTTTATGACCCCATTGAGATCGCTCTTACTGTTTTCTTCCTCGTTACATTTTGATATTTCAAAGCATGGCCTGGACCTCACTCCCATCTCCCCACTCCACATTATTAATGAATTGGAAAGCAGACATCATTAGTTTTCGGAGACCATTTCTTTTAAAATTTACAGACCCCTTCATCTAAATCCCGAGAGACAGTCTGCTGTTCTCATCTTAGAATCTTATTAGCATCACATCTTCTGTACCCTGCCATGCAAACTGCATGGCTATGCACTTTCTAGCACTTGACCCTTTTGCGGACGGAATTAATTTACTCTTTGAAGATGCTGCAGCATGCTGTTGGGCTTGTTAAAGAAAGAAAAGCCAAGCAAGGAGATGGCAAAGCAAGCAAAGAAAATTCCGTTTAAAAGCAAGCTCTTGTAAGCCTTGTTAGATGGAGGCCGGGAAGTAGAAACTAATAGCCAGTAACTATTGATGGAAACAGGCAAATTAGCCGATTAACAGGGATCATCGAGAGTTTCTGCATCCAAGTCCTAACAGGCATTGGAACAGTTCCCTGGTATGCACAACACTGCAGGAATTGCTTTGAATTTAGTCTTTTCTTCTTGGAAGGCCTTTCGGTTCAATTTAGCCCAGGTCAGCACTTGAAGACAACTTAGGCAATGAATTCCGATTTGGTGAGCCATCTGATCTCCTGAGGTCTTTCAGACTCATTTGCTCGGTGTGCTTTGTGGGCCAGTACTGCTCTACATGCAGAAGACACAACAGTGAGCAGGGCAGCATAATGTCCCTGTAGTCATGGAACCTCATTTCTAGTGTGGAAGTGAAAAAAGAAAAGAAAGCTGTAACTGATAATTAAATATACAACTTTAAGTGGCTATATAAATACAACTTTAGGTGGCTATATATGGAAGGAAAATTTGGCCATTAAAAATAGACATTTTAAAGAGGCAATATTTGAAATGGGTTAATCTGTTTTCCTAGAAGTTGACAGAGCAAGCAAGCCCTGTGAAGATCGCAGGGATGAGTTCTATATAAAAGGTAAAATCCGAAAAACAAGCATAAGCCTGAGAGCCTGAGACACTGAGGGGATGTAAATCGGGCTGATATGGCTAAGTACAGCAATGTCAGGAAGAATTTGTAGTGCCCAAGAATAGATGCAGATAGCTAAATGATGATATAAGGCATTTGAAGTTTTACCTTAATCATTAAAGATCCAATCAAGAGGTGAAGAAAAGACTAAAGGATAGCATTATGGTTTGGATCTAAAATATTTTCTGAAAGCTCATGTGTTAATAGCTTGGTCCCTGATACAGCAATGTTCAGAAATGGCTCCTTTAGAAGGTGACTGAATCATGAGGGCTCTAAACTTATCAATGGATCCATTGACCTATGAATTCATAGTGGGCTATTTTAAATGGAGGCAAAAGGAGTTTTAGGAGCTGTGGTCCAGTCAAGAGAAAATAGGTCACTACGAGGGCATTTCCATGAGGAGTATCTTTCGACCCCAGTTTTTCCCTGCAACTCTCCTTTTGTTTCCTGGCCTCCACAAGGCAAGCAACTCCACTCAGCCACATGATGCTCCACCTCACCACAGCCAGAAGAAAATGGAGCTAAGTAACTGCAGATAGCATGCTCTGGAAGTGAGAGCCAGACTAAACCTCTCCTCCTCCATTTTTCTCTCTATCATATCAACAGAATGTTGACTACCCTAGGTGGAGATGTAGGCATAGAATGAAATCAAGGAAATCAGACGGGCTACCACAGGAGATTAACGTGGTGGTAGCACTTGCATCTCTTGGGACCTTGTCAAATATTTGAAACTGCAAGCTCTTTTTCATGACTACTGAGTTCAAAGATGAATTTTATTTTATTTTTTAACTTTTTTTTATTTAGAAACAATCATTTTACATATCAATCTCCCATTCCCTCACCCTCCCATCTTCCCATGACCCCTACCACTCCCCAAACCCACCCCCACCCGTTCTCCAAGGATAGTGAGGCCTTCTATAGGGGATCATAAAAGTCTGTCACATCATTTTGGGGGAGGGCCTAGGCCCTTCTCCTTGTATCTGGGCTGCAATATTATCCCTCCATAGGGAATAGACTCCAGAAGTCCATTTGTGCACTAGGGATAAATACTGTTTCCATTGTTGTTAGAGGTCCCATAGACTGCCCAGACCTGCTAACTGGCACCCACATGTAGAGGGCTTGGTTTGGTCCAATGCTGGTTCCCCAGCTTTACGACTGGGGTCCGTGTGCTCTCACTAGGTCAGGTCAGCTGTTTCTGTGGGTTTCTCCAGCATGGTCTTGAATCCTTTGCTCATTCCTCTTCACTTTCTGCAAGTGTTTTCCAGGAGTATGGCTCAGTGCTTAGCTGTGGGTGTCTGCTTCTGTTTCCATCAGTTACTGGATGAAGGCTGTATGATGGCAATTTAAGTAGTCATCATTCTCATTATAGGGGAAGGGCATCAAAGGTGGCCTCTCCACTACTGCCTAGATTCTTAGTTGGGATCATCTTTGTAGGCCTCTGAACATTTCCCTAGTGCCAGATTTCTCTTTAAACCTATACTGGCTCCCTCTATTAAGGTATCTCTTTTCTTGCTCTCCTCTATTCCTTCCCTAACTCAGTCTTCCTGATCCTTCTTGTTCTCCTCTCACCTCCTCTTCTCTCCTTCTCTTTTTCCTATCTTCTTCCCTTCTTTCCCCGTGCTCCCAATTTGCTTAGGAGTTCTTGTCCCTTTCCCCTTCTTCGGGGGGGCCATGTATGTCTCTCTTAGGGTCTTCCTTGTTTCCTAGCTTCTCTGGCGGTGTGGATTGTAGGCTGGTAATCCTTTGCTCTGTGTCTAAAATCCATATACAAGTGAGTACATACCATGCTTGTCTCTACAATGGAGAATGTTTACCAAATTCTTCTATATCGAGAAGGGGAGAACTTACAGTTTTGGGTGCAAGGCACATTGGAATACACCCTAAGACACCTTTACAGAAAGGCTTGTGTCAACTGTAGAAAAACACACATGACAGGAGTTGAAAGTCCTTTCAGGTGATAGTAGAATCCCTGGCATGTTAAAACTGTATATTTAATTGTCCTACTTTTTTTTTTTACATTATTGAAACCATAATCCTGCTCCTACTTAAAGTATTTTTAATAGGGGATACTTTTCAGACCTGATGAGGTTTCATTCATTAGCTTGGGTTCTAATTGTAGCCAGATGCTATCAAGCTTTTAATCACTCAGATTGGCTGATTTCCTTTTGTTCTCCTATTGCACACTGAGTAATCACTTGGAAGCACGGTGCTGATGCTAGGAGCACACTGCACATGACTTTGAATATGATGAAACTTGACACAGATTCACATCAATCCTTTGACTGATAATGATGCTTCCACACAACATGGAGAGGATGCCCTTATTAGGATTATTGCTTCCTGTAATTAGTACTCCTCCCCCACCCCATCTCCTGCTGCCTCACTCTACTTTAGAGCTTTAGTAAATTTTCCATGTTATATCATCATGCTTCCCAACTTGCTTTCCTATATATTTTCCTCATCATTGCTAGACTAATGTTTTGTAAACACTACCTCCAAAACTCTATGCTTAAGAAAATCCCCAAAATGTATTGTACTTAAAAAATATCCCCTGATAGGTTCATAAATTGATACTAGGAGTCTTGTATTCTTATCCTCCATTAACAATTCCCGGTCTACTGGCAGAAGTACTGGTCTTGATTTGTTAAGTTGTTTTTTACTCTTCTACTTTCCTGCCCAGTAGGGTCTGTTCAGGTTACCATGCTGACCTCAGATTGCAACATGAATGAAAGCTGAAAGCTGTCCCTGCAAGCTTGTCAATAGCATCACACATTAAATTTTTAGTCTCTCTCTCTCTCTCTCTCTCTCTCTCTCTCTCTCTCTCTCTCTCTCTCTCTCTCTCTCTCTCTCTCTCTCTCTCTCTCACACACACACACACACACACACACACACCTCCATCTTCTTTCTGTTTCTCTCTTCTAGCTCTTTTTTGAAATCTCTATCACAGTCATAAAAAAATGTAAGACTGAACATGTAAATCCTACACCTAGTTAGGATGTAAAAGGTCATAGGTGGGTTTTGCCCCATGACAACAATAGCAAAAGAAATAAAATATGAAATAAACCCATCCTACTAAAGGGGACTAATAAAGGTTAATGGGTTTGTAGTGTAGTTTTGATGAACCTTTCAAAAGTGAGAAAGAGCTAGGCCTGTGGCCATACACCTACAAACCTAGCACTTAGGAGGAGGCAGGAGACTCGAGTCTGGAGCCAGCCTGAACTACATGAGATCCTATATTAAAAAACTAAAAGTGAGAATGGAATCTGGAGGAGACCCATACATACCAGTAATTTACATAGCACAATAATTCTTCCTCCATTCCAAATTTTGCTGAGACAACATTAGGGAAAATAGGTTTAAAAGAATACTGAATTTGAATAGGTTTTTTGTTTTAAATATAATCTGTGGTATCTGGAACTAGAGCCCTAGTGTAGCTAAATACAAAGAATGAAAAGTAACTGAAACAATAGGCTAAATTTTGCATGTTAAGATTCAAAGAGATTATTTTTTCTGGAAAATTGTGGATTAGGTTATCAGACATGATATGAAAAATTCCAAAAGATATATCTCAGTCACAGATAAACATGACTTCTCATGGAGATTGAACTATTATGTGGACAGAGGTTTCTGTCTTACCTGGTCCTGAAGCCCTTTAGGCTTTCTGATTAATAAAGAGGCTTATATTAATTATAAGCTGTCTGGCCGATGGTTTGGGTTTCTTATTGCCTAGGTCTCTCTTAATCATTAACCCATTTCTATTAAACTATGTATTGTGGCTTATCTGTAATGTCTCGGCGGTAACTCTCTCCATTTCTCTTCCCAGCCTTCTCCTAGTCTGGTAGCCCCATCTATATACCCTGCCTGGCTACATCCTGCCTGTCCATTGGACGAACAGCTTTATTCATCAACCAATAGGAGAAACATATATTCACAGCACACAGAAGGACATCCCCCATCACTATTACCTCCTTACTTTAGATGCCAGGCATAGGAAAGTGCTTGTGTTCTGTAAAAATCACCAAAGAAACATACCTTATAGTTTATTTTTCTATACACAATGACTGGAACCTGTGAAAATTATAAAAACATACAAAGATGCAAGAATATGTGATGTAAAATAATGAGAAAAATCATTAATAAGCAAATCAGTAGATAACTCAGAGCAATTAGCAGACCAGGACTATAAAATGAATATAGTCTCAGATATTTAAAGAACAAGATAGGCAGAATTGGAGAGCAAAAGATTATTATTTTTCTTATATTTTTATTTATTAATTAAAGTTTTTCACTTGTTACATTCTGACCACAGTTTCCTATACCTCCTCTCCTCCTGTTTCCTCCCCTCCATGCTTCCCCTCAACCCCCCCTCCTGCATCCACTCCTCCTCTGTTTCTATTCAGAAAGGGGCAGGACTCCCATGGGTGTCAACAAAGCTTGGCACATTAAGTTGAGGCAGAACCAAGCTCCTCCCATTACATCAAGGCTGAGCAAGATAACCCAGCATAGGGAATAGGTTCCCAACAGCCATCTCAAGTGCCAGGGACAGGTCCTGATCCCACTGCTAGGAGCTCCACAAACAGACCAAGCTACACAGTGTCACACACATGCAGAGAGCCTAGGTCAGTCCCACGCAGGCTCCCTAGCTGTTGGTTCAGAGTCAGTGAGCTCCTATGGGTTCCCTTGTGATGACCTTGACTCCTCTTGCTCATCTAATTCCCCCTCCCTTTCTTCAACAGGACTCCTGGAGCTCAGTTTGGCTGTGGATCTGTGTACCTGCTTCCATCAGTTACTGGATGAAGGCTCTCTGATGACAATTAGTGTAGCCACTAATCTGATTACAGGAGAGGGCCAGTTTAGGCACCCTCTCCATTATTGCTAGGAGTCTTAGCTGGGGTCATCCTTGTGGATTCTTGGGAGTTTCTCTGGCACCAGGTTTTCCTCTAACCCCAAAATGCTGCCTCCATCAAGACATTTCTTTCATTACTTTCCCCCTCTGTCCTGCCCCCAACACAACCAACCCAATCCCTCATGTTCCCACCCTCTCTCCCCACCCCACCCCCAGTTTACCCAGGAGATCTCTTCTATTTCCCCTTCCCAGGGAAATCCATGCAGACCTGTTTGGACCCTCCTTGTTACCTAGCCTCTTTGGGGACATGGGAGCAAAAGATTATTTTTAACAGAGAAAAATGAAACATTAAAAAGGACTCTGAACATTCTACATAAAAATGGAATACTTACTATGGAAAATTATCCAAATACAGTTCAAAGGAAATCAAAGAATAAACTGAACAGGTACCAATGATTTACGTAACAATTGTAAGGAGTCTAACACATATGCAACCAAAATCCCAAACTCAGAAGGAAGACAATAATCATAATTATTACTGATATCAAACAAAAAATAATTGGAGAAAGCAGAATTGTTTTCAAGTATGTAAGGAGGGAAATTGACAATGTAGAATATCGCAGTGATAACATCTTTCAAAATGGAGGCAAAATATTATAAATATTTGGAGCAAAAATGAAATAGTCAGTTTCAGACCTAAACTACATGAAATGTAAGTTCTTCAGACTGAAAAGAAATGATATAAAATGGAGATAATGAAGAAAGAAAAAAGAGGCGCTCTGAAAACGAGTTTGTGGGAAAGAAAAACGTGGCTAAACATAGAGGAATACTTTTTTCATAACTCCTTTAAGAGACAATTGATTGTTGGAAACATAAATAATAATGTTCTAGTTTATAAAGCATGTAAGGGTAAAGTATATGACAAAACAGGTTACACTATGAAAGTAGAAGTATGGTGCTAATACTGAAATATCTAGTTTATATGTGAAATAGTATAGGCTGTGATGAGTTAAGGATGCAATACATGTGCACAAAACCTGCAAAAGACCAAGCCAGTCAAAATCTCAGCATGGACAGGGGAGGGTCTCGTGGAGTCCCATGCCTGGATGAGGAATTATTGGCAGTTGATATCTACTAGGGAAGGGAGAGTCAGCTTTCTTTGGAGATAAGGTTGCCTTAGTAGGTTGCCTACACTCAAGGATGGCCCTATACCTATGAACATACTGGCAGCACTAGGAGTGCTCAGTAGGTTAAAAATAAGTACATGAATTTGGGATGGGAGAAGTGGTGATAGTGGTGAGAGAAGTTAGAGGGCAGGGAGTGGGTAGATTGAATCAAAACACATTGTACACATACATGAAATATTCAAACAAACTAAGTAAATATTTAAAAAAAGAATGCAGTACCCAGAGAAAAATCAATGGAGACAAAAGGTACTATAGTACAAAAGCAAACTGAAAATAAAAACAGAATACTTAAACTTACTTCAAAAAATAAGGTAGGAAAAGAAACAAAGAACAGGTGGACAAATAGAAAACAAGTAGCAACCTGGTAGACATAAATTTAACCACATCAGTATTCACATTAAATGTAAATTGGAAAACTTTATAATTAAAAGGTAGAGACAATACAAAATTTGTATAAAATCCCAATTAAATAGTGTTTGTAAGAGGTGTTCATAAGTGCAAGGACACAGACATGCTAATGATAGGACAAAAAAAGACATACTATGAAATAAACTAATCATTTGGAAGTCATTTTGGCTGTTAATATGAGACAAAGAAAACTTCAAAACAAGTAGCATTGCCATATATAGAAAAGCATATATATATTTTTAATATCTATATATTATATTATATATTGAATTAATATATATATTAAGTTAGGGAACAGGCTTGTTTCACATGTAAGTCCCTTCTCCCTCTCCCTCCTCTCACCCCCATCTCTCCTCCCCCACCTCTAACCTACCCCCCACACCATCCTCCCACCACTCCCCAGGCAGGGTAGGGCCCTCAACAGGGGCTCTGCAAAGTCCACCAAATCTTTCTGTGCTGGGCCTAGGCCCTTCCCCATGTGTCCAGAGCCAGAGTATATCCCTTCCCGTGGGATGGGCTCTCAAAGTCCCTTCTTTCACCAGGGAAAAATGCTAATCCACTTCCAGAGGCTCCCTGGAGAGCAGGGGCCTCCTTATTGGCATCCATGTTCAGGGGGCTGGATCAGTCTTGTACTAGCCTCCCCGACAGCATCTGGGGTCGATATGCTTTCCCTTGTTCAGGCCAACTGTTTCTGTGGGTTTCTCAACCTGGTACAGACCCCTTCAATCTTCATTCCTCCCTCTCTTCAACTAGGTTCCTGATTTCAGCTCAGTGTATTTCTGTGGATGTCTGTCTCTGCTTCCATCAGCCACTGGATGAGGGCTCTAGGATGGCATAAAGAGTAGTCATCAGTCTCATTTTAGGGGAAGGGCTTTTAGGTTATCCTCTCTTCCACTGCCTGGATTGTCAGATCTTGTCATCCTTGTAGGTCTCTGGAGGTCTCCCTAGTTCCGGATCTCTTCTCGGACCTATAGTGGCTCCCTCTAGTATGGTATCTCTCATCCTGCTCTCTCTCCTCTATTCTTCCCCCTACTCAATATCTCTGCTCCTCCATTTCCTCTCCTCTACTCCTCTTCTTGTGTTCTTATTGTGGCAGCTCCCTCTCCCCTACCCTCATGCTCCCAATTAGCTCAGGAGTTCATGCCACTTCCCATTCCTGGGGTCTATTTATCCCTTAGAGTCCTTCATGTTTCCTAGTTTCTTTGGTGAAGAGGATTATAGGCTGGTAATCCTTTGCTCTATGTCTAAAATTCATATATGAGTGAGTACATACCATGTTTGTCTTTTTGTGACTGGGTTACCTCACTCAGGATGGTTTCTTCTAGTTCCATCCATTTGCCTGCGAATTTCAAGATTCCATTGCTTTCTTCTGCTGAGCAGTACTCCATTGTATAAATGGAGTACTAAGTATATTTAATATATTTAATAATGTAAAAGGTCATTGTCATTTCATGAAGAAGGCAGTGATGCTAAGTGCATATACACTTGATGAGAGGCTACAAAGTACATAAGAGAGGACAAAACTGAAGATATAGCTTAAATATATACATACTTTCGAGTGCATATGAAACAATCACTTAGATATAATTTTGTGCTGAGCTACATAATGTCTTAATAAAGGTCAGAAGATTATACAGAACATTCTAAGATCAAAATAAAATTAAAGTCAATAACAAAAATAAGCCCTGTCAAACATCTGGAAGTTAAACAATTGAAGTACAACTGACATCTGGATCACAGAAGATACTGCAATGGAAATCAGGAGAAAATTCAAAGTTGTAAGGGGTACAGAAGTACATGTCAGGAATAAAGAGACACCTGTGTTGATTCTCAGCAAGAAAAGTCATGCACTTAATGACCATTTTAGAAAATAAATCAGTGGTTCAAATTTCTTCCATAAGAAACCAAGAAGAGCATGGTGAGCACAACTGAAGGCAATTATGAAGAATAGCAATCAGTGAAGTAGAAAACAAGGACATGATAGAGAAAATCAACAAAGTCAGCAATTGCTTACTTGAGAACACAATAAAACTGATAAATTCCAGCAAGAAAAATGGAGGAAAACAGAGACAACCTGAATTGTTAATATCAGTAACAAAAGAAGGAGCATTACTCTAGGTTCTAAGTTGAGTGCCCTGGCGATTTCCCTCTGCATTGGAAAGCTCCTCTTCACCATACCAGACGATCACTTCTGCTGGGACACTTTCCCGGATTCCTTAAACATATTCTTTCTGTATGTGATCCCTTTGAATTTTTTTATTCTGAAAATTATCAAACTGAGTGATACGACATATATCTATATCTCATAAGATTCCCCTTTCTCGTCTTCATCCACAATTCAGGTTTTGCACTATGTTTTAAAGGGACAATTGCCTCCCTCAATGAAGAAGAAAATCATAAACACATATCATGTCCTATACCACACTTTTCCAGAGCACAATCTACATGTATATGGATACTTTGCATTTTACTGCTTTTACTTGGTGACATAATAGATTTGCATTATGTGAATAACCATTTTCAAACTGACATGACCCCTGTGATGTACGGCCATTTCCTCTACTTATTGATTGTATAGCTGTAGAAAATTGTATCATAAAAGAAATAATTTAACACATCTATTTTCAAATTGCTCTCTTTATAAGCAGCTTCTAAAGAGCAGTTACTTTTCCACAGATGTAAATACTTCAGTTTACCTTGGAGATACACATTAAGTATGCTTAAATTTCCAAAATATATTAGTGGCATCCTATTGACAGTCACTTATTATTTTTCAGTGGCCAAAACATTTGGATAACCTGTCTCATTATTGAGGAAAAACTCCACAAATCATTTTTAGTTCTAATTTGAAGCTGTTTTTGTCTGAATAAACAAGTCTGGGTTCTTAAAACTCACCACTCTTCAGCTCATTAAAATGTGTTGTAGTGGACATGTCAGTATATGAAGACAATAAATACCATGTAATTACCAAACTTTTATGACTTTCTTCCCAAGTGGTATAAAATACATTAACATCTAAAATTAATTGATTAAATGAAAATAAACACAATACCAGGGCTAGGGATATAGCCCTAGCATGTGTTCTGAGTTCAATCTTCAGCACTGTAGAACAAAAACAAACAAAACTACAATGTTGTATAGAACTTAAACTATAACAAAAGATGCTCAATTCAGAAGAAATATGAGGAAAAAGGGATCACATAATGGGGTAAATAAACAGAAAAGAAAAAGTGATAGACTTAAATTTAGTCATAGATAATTAGATGTATACAGATAAAACATCCCAATTAAGTGATAGAAATTATAATATTGCCTTAAAAATAAATCACAACTACTTCTTGCTCTATGATATAAAAAGATGAATCAGTTAAAAAAAATAGTGTAGGATCTGGAAAACGGCCAGGTTTGAGAGATGGATGCTCTTCTAGAAGGCCTGGGCTCAAATCTCACCACCTACATCCTGGCTCACAATAGTCTATAACTTAAGTTCCAGGTCATCCAATGTTCTCTTTTGACTTTTGAGGGCACTGCATGCACATGATACACAGACATACATATAGGCAAAACACCAATACATATAGAGTTTAAAATATTAATACAAGAATAGAAAATACACTATGATGATAGCCATCATAAAGGTTAAAATAGCTGCATTATTAGTGAGAATAAATAGGATTAACAGGAATTTAAAGTCATTTCTGAGTGATGACAAAATGGACTCATGGCCAGGTGATGGTGGCACACACCTTTAAATCCCAGCACTTGAGAGGCAGAGACAGGTGGATCTCTGAGTTCAAGACCAGCCTGGTCTACAAGAGCTAGTTCCAGGACAGCTTCCAAAGCCACAGAGAAACCCTGTCTTGAAACCACCCCCCAAAAAAGAAAAGAAAAAATGGACTCATTAAGAGGCTATAATAGAACCCTCCAGCCTTCCCTTCTAGCATGTCTCCACTCCTTTGCATCAGCTGCCAATCCATAGAAACACTTTCTACCATAGACCCCAATGACCACAGTGAGCTGGGGCACAGACAGGTAATTTCCACGATCCTTACAGTCCTCCATTTCATTCTCTCCAGACTTACCTTAGTCCTGCTGTAGCCTGCTAGCAGGAGCCCCTCCTTCCACCACACATCAATTCCTTGGGAATTTTGTCTCTTAGTGTAGACCCTGGTCCTCCTACTTTTTCCCAGTGCATTTCTCAGCCTTTCCTTCTAACACATTTTCTTTCCTTTGCGTCACCCACTGACCCACAGAAGCACTCTCTACCAACCAGTGCGCAACTACATTTGCCTAAGATCCAGAGTGGACAACAACAACCGAAGAATGGAACATTCACCCAACAAAGACAAGATCAGATATTGACACCAAGAAGCAACTCAACCATCGTAACTCAAGATGTTTAGATCCCAGAACAAAAACACAAACACAAACAGCCAAGACAGTATGCCTTCTCCAGAAGCCATTAACAAAAGGCCCTGAGAAATGCGATTAGCTAAAGAACAAGACAAGGACTTCAAAATAAAAATTATGAATATGTTTGAGGTACTTACAAAGGATATGAACAAACATCTTAATGAAGACCACAAAAACACAAAATGTTGAGCAAAATATTGAAAACAGTTCAAGACATGAAAGTAGAAATACAATTACAAAAGAAACCCAAACTGAAATAAAAACTGGAAATGGAAAACTTGGAAGTCAAACAAAAAACTCAGAGGTAAGCCTTACCAACATATTATAAGACATGGAAGAGAGAATCTCAGGTCTTGAAGATAACATAGAATTAATACATAACTCAGTCAAATAAATGGATATTCAGGAAATCTGGGCCACTTTGGACACACTAAACCTACAAATAATAGGAATAGAGGAAGGAGAAAAGAAAGAAAAGATAGATAGATAGATAGATAGATAGATAGATGTCAAAGGCACAGAAATACTTTCAACAAAATTATAGAAGAAAATTTCCCAAAACTAAAGAAAGAAGTATCTAGAAGGTACAGCATTCACATAGAACATCAAATAGATAGGATCAGAAAAGAAATTCCCCCAAATACATAATAATCAAAACGCTAAATGTACAAACAAAGAAATGATATTAAATATTGCAAGGGAAAAGACTAAATCACAAATAAAGGCAGACAGGCCCATTAGAATAACACCTGATTTTTAAAATGGAGAATCTAAATGCCAGAAGGGTCTAGAGAGGTGTTCTAAAAAACTCTGAGAGACCACAGATACCAGTCAGACTACTATACCCAGCAAACTTTCAGCCATAGTCAATGGAGAAAGAAAAACATTACACAACAAAACTAGACTTAATTTCTATCTACCAGTCCTACTCTACAGAAGGAAGTAGAATGAAAATTTCAGTCTGAAGAGGTTAACTGCACCCAAGTAGACTCAAGGAGCAAATAACCCTAGAAGAGTAAGCCAAAAAGAGAGGGAAAAGCCCCACATTATAAAAACCAAATAACAGGAATCACTAAACACTGCTGATTGATGACTCTCAGTATTAACAATTAATACTCATGTTTCTTGTGCACAAAGTTCACTCCACAACATCTGAACTTTATAAATATCCTAACTGACAGCATATGGTTAAAAGTACAGCTAGTGAATAAGTTACAATTGACAGAAAAGGTTTGTCTTGAACTCAGAATTGTTGAGCCTTGTCTGGACAATGCCAGTTAATTCATGTTGCTAGGCTGACTGTGGAGGGGCAGAGGGAGGCTTCCCAGGAGAGATCTGAAGCACTGTGTTGAGACTGACATCTTATGAACCCCTGCAGTAAGTGCATCTTCCAGCTACTCCATAGAATATATTTATATATGAATATATATGTACATATTTGAGCAGGAACATGCCTTCTTCCTATACATTAGTATATAGATCTGATGATGAACTTAGGAATGCTGTACTTAGTGTGGTCTGTTTCTTTGTGCTTCCTTGTAAGCTGAGCATTGAAGGAATACAGAATTTTGATTGTAACTTCCGCCAACTTCTATCTAGAGGCCTGCTGCCACTTTTGTCTTCTACGAAATTTTTGTTGTGAAAGAAGACACGATTACAATTTTGTTTGACAGACTGAGATGGCATGGTGTATTCTTGGTTAGCAAAATGTTCATGTGCATGGTGTTCTTAGTTGGCAAATATTCATAATGTGGGAGCATGATATGTACTGTATAATCGCAATTACCTAAATGTATATAATACTTGCAGGATCTAGAAGGACACATCAAACTGAGTTGCTTGTGACTGGTTGACTTTGTTCTTGGCTTCTTGTCTTTTGTTTCTTGTAATTTAAGTATGAACTAAAAATAAATAAAAAAGCTTCTTTTAAAAGTTTTTTTAAAAAGAAAATAGTATCCATCTTTCTGCTGCATCCAAGAAACACATCTCTCCATCAAGGTAGACATCACCTTACAGTAAAAGGATGGAAAAAGGGGTATTACTAGCAAATAGACCCAGAAGCAAGCAGGCTGAGTTATTTTAATAACATACAAAATAGACTTCAAACCAAATCTAATAAAAAGAGATAGGGAAGAAAAAATTCACCAAGGGCACCCATTACTACAGCTAAAGTCACATATGGACCCTCACATAGTTATAGTGAGTGACTTTGGTACCCCAGTCTCACTAATAGATAGGTCATCCAAGCAAAAACTAAACAGAAAAATGCTGGAGTTCAATAACATCATAAATCAAATGGACATAGTAGATATTTACAGAACATTTTACACAAACACAAAAGAATATACTTTCTTTTCAGGAAATCATGGAACTTTCTCCAAAATTGACTACACACTAGACCACAAAGCAAGTCTCAACAATTACTGGAAACCTTATTAATAGAAAAATTGATTAGAATAACACCCTACATCCTATTTGAACACCATAGATTAAAGCTGGATGTCAACGCCAAAAAAAAAAAAAAACCAAAAAACAAAAAACCAAAAAAAAACAAAAACAAAAACAGCAGAAGGTATACAAATTCATGGAAACTGAAGAACTCATTACTGAATGAAAATTGTGTCAAGACAGAAATCAGCAAGGAAATAAAAAGCTTTTAGAAGGGAATGAGAATCCAAATACAATATATCAACACTGATCAGACACAATGAAGGCAGTTCTAAGAGGCAAGTTCACAGCACTAAGTACCTACTTCAAAAAACCTTAATATCTTAGCAACACACATGAAAGCTCTAGAACAACAAGAAGAAATAATATCCCAAAAGAGTAGATTGCAAGAAATAACAAAACTCAGGGCTAAAATCAATGAAATAGAAGCAAGTGAACAAACAAACAAGAATATGAAGAGTCAATGAAATGAAGACTTGTTTCTTTGAGAAAATTAACAAGAATGACAAACCCGTAACCAAATTAACTAAAAGAAACAGAGACAGAACATCCAAAATTAGAGATGAAAAGGGGATACTGCAGCAGACACTGAGAAATTCAGATAATCATAAGAACAAATTTTTAAAAATCCATACTCCAAAAAGGAAAACCTACGATAAATGAATGAATTTCTTTATATATACAACCTACCAAAGACAAAACAATTCCAAATAAGAAATTTAAACAGGCCCAGGACCCCTAATGAAATAGAAATAGTAATAAAAAGTCTCCACACCAAAAATGCCCTGAGCCAGATGAATTAAGTACAGAATTCTATAAGACCTTCAAAACAGAATTAATGTCAATGTTCCTTATTTACTCTTCAAAATAAAAACTGAAGGAACATTTTCCAATTAAAAAAAACACTATTAGCCTGATACAAAACCACACAAAAACCTAGCTAAAAGGAAAATTATAGACCAATATTCCTTATAAACATAAATGAAAAATTCTCAATAAAGCATTGTATACTAAATCCAAGGACATTTCAAAAAGATTATCCAGTATGATCAAGTTGGCTTTATCCCAGAGATGCATGAATGGCTCAATATACATAAATCAGTAAATGTAATCAACCACATAAACAGACTGAAAGATAAAAACAACATCATCATCATCCCATTAGATGCAGAAAAGGCCTTTGACAAAATCCAACCCCTCTACATGATAAAAGTCCCAGAGACATTAGGGATACAAGGATGTTCCTTATTATAATAAGGGTGATTTACAGCACGTACATAGCCAATATCAACCCAAATGGAGAGAAATTCAAAGCATTTCCACTAAAATAAGGAAAAAGACAAGGTTCTTCACTCTTTCCATACCTACTAAATATAGTAATTGGAGTCTTAGCTAGAGCAATCAGACAACTTAATGAGATTAAGGAGATATAAAAATAAAGAAGTCAAAGTATCTTTATTTGCAGATGATATGATCTTACACATAAAACACCCTAAAAACTCCACTAGGGAAATTCTTACAAGTGATAAAACACTTTCAGCAAAGAAGCTGAATACAAAATTAACACACAACATCAGTAGCCTTCCTATATACAAATGACTGAGACATAAATTGGAGAAGCAATACCTTTAAAAATAGCCTCAAAAATATCTTGGGATAACTCTAACCAACCAAGTGAAAGCCTTGTATAATAAGAACTTTAAGAAATTGAAGAAAATGGAAAGATCTCTCAAGCTCAAGGATTTGTAGGTTTGGTATTGTAGAAGTAGACCACCTACCTGTGGTGGTTTGAATGAGAATGGCCCCCAAGGCTCACATGTTTTAATACTCGGTCCCCAGTTGGTAGAAGTATTTGGGAAGGATTAGAGGATATGGCCTTTTTAGAGGAGGTGTGTCACAGGGCTTTCTAAAGTCCATGCCATTCCTAGTTTTCTCTCTTCCTTGTGCTTATGGAGGGGGTGTGAGCTCTCAGCTACTGTTTCAGTAACATGCCCCCCTCCCCTGCCTTCTGCATGCGCCTTGCCATGATGGTCATGGACTCTAACCCTCTGAAACTGTAAACTCTTTCTTCTATAAATTGTCTTGGTCATGGTGCTTTGTCACATCAATTGAAAAGGAACTTATTATGTAAGTAATCTAAAAGTTCAATACAACCCCCACCCAAATTCCAATACAATTCTTCACAGAAATTGAATAAACAAACTTCAATTTTATATGAATACACAAAAAACCCAGGATAGCTAAAAAGTCCTGAATAATAAAAGAACTGCTAGAGGTATCACCATCCCTGATTTCATACTGTATTACACAGGAATAGTAATAAAAACATAATACTGGCATAAAAACAGACATGTTGATCAAGGAAATCAAAGTGAAGAGCCAGACATAAGTCCACATACCTATGAACAGCTCATTTTTGACAACAAACCAAAAATACATACTGGAGAGAAGACAGTGTCTACAACAAATAGTGCTGGTCAAACAGGATGGCTGCATGTAAATGAATGAAAATAGATCCATACATATCACATTTCATAAAACTCAACTTCAAATGAATCAAGGACTTCATCATAAGGGCAGATACTTTGAATATGACAGAAGACAACATGGGGAATAGGCACTAATTGGCACAGGAAAAGACTTTCTGAACAGAACCAATAAAACAAACACTAAGAGCAACAATTGATAAATAGGAGCTCGTGGAGCTGGAGGGCTTCTGTGTGGTAAGGACACCATCTTTTGTACAAAGCAGCAGACTACAAAATGAGAAAGGATTTCTATTAATTATATTGCTGACAGAGGGTTAGCATCTAAAATATATAAAGAGCTAATAAAATTGAATATCAAGAAAATAACCCAATTAAAAATTGGGGTACAGAACTAAGTAGGGAATTCTCAAAATAAGAAACACAAATGCCATAGAAACCCTTAAAGAAATGTTCAACATTCTAAGTTATCAGAGAAATGCAAATTAAAATTAATTTGAGATTTCATCTTATACCAGTCATCTCAGCCAAGACCAATAAAACAAATGACAGTTCCTGCTGATGAGGACGTGGAGTAAGGGGAACACTGATCCACTGCTGGTGGGAGTGCAAAGTTATACAGCCACTATGGAAATCAGTGTGGCAGTTCCTCAAGAAGCTGAAAATAGATCTACCTCAAGATCTACCCATTCTGCTCTTAGGCATATACTCAAAGACTCCCACAACCTACTACAGAGACACTTTCTCATCCATGTCCATTGCTGCTGTAATCATAACAGCCATAAATTGGAAACAGCCTTGGTGTCTATCAACTGATGAATGGATAATGGAAAATATTTCACATGGTGAAATATTAATTAGCTATTAAGAAAAATGAAATTATAACATTCACAGGTAAATGTATAGAGCCTGAAACAATAATCCTAAGTGAGGCAACCCAGCTCCCAAAAGACAAATATGTGTTTTTCTCTCATATGTGCATGTTAGCTTTTAAGCTTTGGAATGTGTACTACAATCCCGATAACCACAGAGGTCACCCACCTAGTAAGGAACTTGGTGAGAGAAAATAATCTCCCAAGACTGCATTATAGAATATAGCATTATGGAGAGAGAACGGGGAAACTAGAAGAGAAGGGATAATGGGAGTAGGGAGTGGGAAAAGGGTAAAGGAGGAACTATGAAGACAGACAACACTAAACACCATTTGAAAAACAATATGGAATGCATGGACTCTGGATAAGGGGAAGGGGCAGGATCTCCTGAGCTAATTGGGAGCATGAGGGTAGGGGAGAGGGAGTTGGGAGAATGAGAGGGGGAGAAGGGGAGGGGAGAGGAGGAAAGGGAGGAGCAGGGAGGTTGAGTCAGGGGAACAATAGAGGAGAGCAGGATGAGAGATACCATAACAGAGGGAGCCATTATAGGTTCAAGGAGAGATCTAGCACTAGGGAGATTTTCAGAGATCTACAAGGATGACACCAACTGACAATCTAGGCAGCGATGGAGAGGCTATCCTAGATGCCCTTCCCCTATAATGAGACTGATGACTGCCTTATATACCATCCTAGAGCCTTCATCCATTGGCTGGTGGAAGCAGAGGCAGACACCCACAGTGAAACACTGAACTGAACTCTGGAACCCAGTTGCAGAGAGGGGGGAGTGAAGAGCAAAGAGGTCGGAACCAGGCTGGTGAAACCCACAGAAACAGTTGACCTGAACAAGGGGGAGCACATGGACCCCAGACTGATATCTGGGAGGCCAGCTCAGGCCTGATCCAGACCCCTCAATGTGGATGTCAATGAGGAGGCCCCAGCACTCTATGGGGCCTCTGGAAGTGGATCAGTATTTATTCCTGGTGAAAGAAAGGACTTTGGGAGCCCATCCCACATGGAGGGATGCTCTCTCATCCTGGACACATGGTGGAGGACCTAGGCCCTGCCCAGGATGATAGGACCGACTTTGAGGAACCCCCAGGGAGGGCCTTACCCTGGGAGCAGAGGGGGATGAGGTGGGGGCCTGGTGGGAGCTTGGGGGAGGGGAGGGAGAGGGAGAGGAGATTGCCATGTGAAGCAGTCTTGTTTCTAATTTGAACTAATAAAAAAATAATCTCTTGGGACAAAAAAACAAAACAAAACAAAAACAAAACACACTACCTTAGAAGCTTCCTAAAATATATACATATATGAAAGGAGTCTAAATGGAGTCACCAAATAGAAGAGGAGACAATGTGACAATGCCCTAACTACACATCTTATGTCACCAGGTAAATCATCCAGTGTTGTATCATTTGCCATAGGGACTTCACCGAAAAACTAAATACCACAGACTATTTTTAAGGCTATTAGTTACTTTCCACAGCTTTATGGTAAGATCTTATTGCTGAAGCCAATACTTATATATGTCATTGAACACAGAGTCAAGATGGTACCTCAATAGAAGTTTCATTCCCTAGTGACTAGTGCATGGTTCTGGAAGGTATTCTACACTGGAGAAAGGCAATCATCAAAACCCTGGGACTGTAACAGTGACTGCTTGCAAAATATACTGGTGTAATAATGGCACAAATGTATGGGAGTAACCAACCACTTTCTGCTTGGTTTTAAGACTCACCCCATCTCTTGGATGGAACAGATACGTGACACTGTACTAGTCATGAACCTTAGACTAGTTAGGGCATGGGCCTAGGGAAAAAACATTACTATTAATTACTCTGTTAATTGAAAATAGCAATAAAATGACTGTTAATAATAACATACCACCATACTCCCAAGTTAGTGCCTTGTTCAACCCAAAGCAGAAAAGCTTTTCCTTGAAGCAGATGGGAATTAAAGCAGAGACACCTAGGCAACACGTAGAGTGAGATACTTTGGAGCACTTAGGATTTAGATGGGATAATTTCATCAAACTCCTCCCCTCAAGGCCAGGGGATCAATGTGGAAGAAGAAGCTGAAAGATTGTAAGAGCCAGAGGTGATGGATGACACCAAGGAAACAGTGTCTTCCAGATACAACAGGACTGATATATATATATATGTATTAGCTCACAGTGACTGTTGCAACACACACAAATCCTGCACAAGTTCAAGCCAGACAGTGTCCCAGCACTGAAGGGCAGTGAACATGAGGTCCCATGCCTAACCAAGAAGTTATCTGAAATTGATATCTTCTGGCAAAGGGAAAATCACTTTCTCCAATGGAGTGTCACTGGTTATATCAACCACACTTCAGGGTAGGCCCCATGCTCAGGCAAACAGAAATTTAATTCAATGGTATTTTTGTTTCATTTTCCTTTGCTTTGGCTTTTTTCTTATTGGTCTTTTGCTTCTTTGTTTTTATTTTCATTTTTTAGTCTTTGTGCTTATTTCTTTTTGAATTGAAATTATATTTTTTTTCATACAATATTTTCTGAATATGGTGTTCCTTTCCCAAACTCCTCCCAGATCCTCCCCACCTCCCCAAAATCCATACTATTTCTTGGCCTCTCTTATTAGAAAATAGATGACTAAAAAAGAAATACAAAATAAGATAAAAAACAAACAAACAAACCTTAATGAGACAAAACAAACATGAACAACAACAAAAAAGAGTCAAAGAAAAAGTACAAGAAGCAGAGAAATGCACATTTGAATACACAGAAATACCATAAAGACACAAAATTAGAAACCAAAATATATATGCAAAAGACCTATAGGGGGGGAAAAGCAGCCCAGGAAAAGCATTATGAAACAAAAATATATAAACAGACAAACAGCCCTCCCAAAATACCATTGAGTTTGTTTTGTGTTGGCTATCTACCACCTGTGCATGGGGCCTGCCCTTAAGTGTGGTTTGTATATCCAGTGAGATTTTTGGATGTGGGTAAGGGAACACTCATCCATTGCTATTGGCAGTGCAAACTTGTACAGTCACTATGGAAATCAGTGTGGTCATTCCTCAGGAAGCTGGGAAGAGATCTACCTCAAGTTCAACTAAACCACTCTTGGGTATACACCCAAAGGACTCTACATCCTACTACAGAGAAAATTGCTCAACCTTGTTCACAGCTGCTCTATTCATAATAGCCAGAAGTTGTAAATAGCCTAGATGCCCATTGATGGTTAATGGATAAAGAAAATGTGGTAATTTACCCAACAGAATATTATTTCACTGTTTAAAAAAATGAAATTCATAGGTAAATGGATGGAGCTAGAAAAAAATCATTTAGGATAAGGTAACCCAGATTCAAAAAGACATGGTATACTCACTTATATGTTGATGTTAACTGTTAAGTCTCTGATAAGCAGGCTACAACCCATATAACCACAGAGATAAAAGGAATAGAGTAAGGGACTATATCTCTAGGAAGGGGAAATAGAATACAGTTATTAATTGATGGGGGTAGGGAGGAGACTGGAATGGGAGGGAAGAGAGAGGTAAGGAAAGAAATACAGGGAGATGGAATCACCAGATAATGGGAGAGACAAAGTCACAACTAGACAGATCTTACCACCAAATGAAACCTCCAGTGCAGGAATGGGTTATAGCTAATTGAGTTGTTGGCCACATGGGAAGCCCCCAAACAACCCATGCTATTGTCAAAGCTATTGGTTGCTCTCTACAAACTGATTCTAAGACTCTATTGCTGAAGACAATACCTTCATAACTTACTCAACATGAAACAGTCGAGCAGGTGCCTAACTAGAGCCTTCACCCCTACTGACTAATGTTCTTGGTACTGGAAGATACTCAGCATGCTACCAGAGGATAAAGGTAAACACCAACCCAACTACAACTACTTTGATCTACAATAATGACCTGCCTGCAAGATATGCTGGTGCAATAGTGCCATAAAAGTTGTAGGAGTAACCAATCACTATCTGATTGGATTTAAGTCTGCTCCATGAGATGGAAGCCATACTAGACACTGCTCAGGTGGCCAAGAGCCTGAGATCAGATAGGCCATGGACCTAGGGGAAAAACAAACACTTCTGTTCTGCTAAAGGAACATAGTCCTAAATGACTCCTAATGACATTCCTTTAAATTCATAGATTGGTGCCTTGCTCAGCCATCACCAGAGAGGCTTCCTCTTACAGCAGATAGAGACCCACCACTGGATAAAGTGCAGAGAGTGAAAGATCTCGGAACACTTGCTCCTAAATGGGATGTCTCCATCAAACCCTTCCCCTCACAGCTCAGAGAGCTCTGTGGAAGAGGAGGCAGAAAGACTGTAAGAGTGGAGATGGAGGACACAAAGGAAATAAGGCCGTCTAGACACAACAGAACTGGTGCACATATGAACTCAGACTGTGGCATCATGCACAGGGCCTGCACACATCTAAGTCAGATGGGAGTCCCAGTGCTGAGAGAAGTGGACACAAGTCCCCATCCCTAACCCAGAAGCTAGCTCCAGTTGACAGTTACTCCCATGGAAAAATAAGTTTTCTTTTTCGTTTTTTTTTTTTAATATTTTTGAAAGAGTGATAGAAAAGGAACATGTGAAATTGGGTGGGTAGAATCAGAGATGAATTGGGTAAAGGAATAATCATAATCAAAATAAAGTGAATGGAAAAATAAAAAATAAGGAAAAAAGATACAGCAATCCTGTTAATTACTGTCTGAGGCTTCTATGACAAGATGTCATAGACTGAGGGCCTAAGCAGTAAACATTTATTTCTCACAATTCTGGAGTCTGGCGATTCCAAGATCTCTTCTTGGTTTGTAAGTGGACAACTTACTATGCCCTCACATAGTATTTCTTTTCCTTTAAGGACACTCATCCTTCCCTGGGATTCTACTTTCAGTATTTCATCTGATCTAAGATGGTTTAGTCTATCACATGGTTGGAAATGGAAGTCCTCAAGGCCAGCACTCGAGTCTGCATCACCAAAGCCATACACTGCTCTAGTCAGGCTTGCCTTCCCTTCTAAGCCGTCAGCAAGCAATACTCCTCAGGGTGTGGATGCTTTTGCTCATGCTACTTTCTGATCTGGCATACTCACCTTACACATCTGCCAGAATTTTAGCCTTTTGGGGTTGACAACTTGCATACGTTTCTTATTACTCACTCCATTTATCATTAACTCTACAAATATCCTCCAAATTCTTCTATAGTCCTCACTTAGTCTCAAGTTGCATGTGATCTGCTATTATTGTTTCTTTTGCCTTATTTTACATACTCCATTTTGGAAAATCGAGTTTGAAGACATATCATATCCTGAGATATTTAATGTGCATGTTATTATTTCTTTAGCATGCCAATTAAAATTAATAGTAATGTAGCAATCTATAATTCATACAATTCTTTATTTGGATGGCTAAGGATTTTGTTTTCTGTTTTATATATGAAAGAACAATTGTGTTGTATCTACAGCACTAGAACATTGCCTGTTTTGTGTAATCCATGTAGAAACCTGCAGTGAGATGTGTTTCCAGGGTATTAATCAGCTTTGGAACAGGCAGTGCTCATGCCAGATACAGACTGGCAGGAAGCTGATGAGGCAGCACAATGAATGATCTACCATAAAGGCCATGGGCAAGAGGTGGCCATTAGTCTAGAGCTCAGTAATGCACTCTTCAAGTACATTACTCACCAATCCATCAGGCAACCTGCTACAGGACGGAGAGATCCCAGCACTTTTAAATCTGTAATGCGATGGCTGCCAGCCTGCTCT
The DNA here is from genome assembly GCF_003668045.3 of Cricetulus griseus. Taxonomy (NCBI): domain Eukaryota; kingdom Metazoa; phylum Chordata; class Mammalia; order Rodentia; family Cricetidae; genus Cricetulus; species Cricetulus griseus. The sequence continues at coordinate 185,631,526 of NC_048596.1, read as the reverse complement.
ACATGCCCTAGGTTACAAGGGCATAGTAGTGTGGGAGAAAGGCAATTCATTTGGTGTCATAGCCAGTATTTTTCCTATTCTTTCTTCTGTGTGTACTTAAGAAATGGTCCTTCTATTACCCATGGATTAATAGTGGAGAGAAGGCTCTTGTGTCTTTATTAGCATTAACTACTGATAGATATTTCCCTGGTGTCTAATCAGCAGAATTTTCATTAGCTTAAACAACCCAAAATTTATGTAGGGAAATACATTGCATTTTCCTTAAAATATAGATATGTTATTCTGTAAATTTTCTGCTAAAGTAGATTATCAAAACAAACTCAACTTTGTAAATAGAAATCTGAATCCTGATGTGCTAAAATTTAGTTGTAAATCAAGAGTGTCATTTTCTTTTCCTATTCAGACAGTTTTTGCAATATTTGGAGACTGTCTGTGCATATGCATAATTAGGGTTGCTAGTGAAGGTTCAGGCAAAAAGTGAGGATACTTATTATTTAAAAAGTCCCTATCTGTAACTAATAAATGTAAATATAGTCATAAAGCAGAGAGAGATTATGGGTTTGTTAAATATTATTAGGCTTACTATTTTTCCTGAGCCTATATTTTCATACTTATGTAATATTACAATGCTTTTTAATAACAATAAACATCATTGCAATTTTTGAATACTCTTTCTTGGTAATATGAAAGCTTGACAAACCTATAAGTAAGGGAAGAATGGGCAATAATCATCTAGTAGAAGTCATGTCCAATGGCTACTTGTGTCATGAAGCCTGTGTGGTTCAGTGTAATGACAAGCAGACAGAAAATTCTTGCCCAAGAAAGGTATGGGGTCATCATCTTGACAGGTGACTATGCTATGCCATTATACCATATAACATGGCTTCCTCTACATTTGAGTTAGAGTCAATAGCAGAGATTTAAACACACTCAGATTAAAAGAATATATTCACTCAGCATGTACTGTTTTCTAGCTTCTTTATCACATTACTTTAATAATCCCATTAATTTATTCATAATTTAATAATAATACTTCATCAAGGTCATGATTCTTTTTTGGAGAATAGAGGGCTTAGCTAATTTATAAAATTACATGAGTCTGGATTTGAATCCAGGTGGTATGGTTCCAGATATTGTCCTTATTAACTTTGATATTATTTCCCACAGTCTTCTCAAATGTCCTACACTTAAACTGCTATAGTCATTAGGTCTTATTTAGGGGCAAGCTTACTGTCTTTTAAGAGCTCCATATGTAGTTCTGATGCACAGCTGTGCTTAAAAATCCACATGTGCAAATTTTCCTTCCAATATCATGGCCCCCAAGCTTTGGCTTATGTTGTTACTTCAAAATGCAAGAAATGACTTGGTATATCATCCTGTCATGATCAATATACTATGAAATGTATAGAGAGAGAATGAGAGAGAGAGAGAGAGAGAGAGAGAGAGAGAGAGAGAGAGAGAGAGTTGAAAGATGGGATAGTCCTGTTCTCGGCTCTGGTTCTACAATACCAGGAATATAGAACATAGTTCTAAGCATACAAGTAAACATAAAACCATAGAATATTACTGATAGAAAGAAACATAGGCCATGTTAAACAAGGTTAGATTAAGTTAAGAACGTGAGGCTCTTTGGTATTTAGAAGATTGGTTCCAGCCATGTTAGCTATAGTCAGTTATCTGAAGAGCTGTAATGGGACTATGGTTAGACTCTGTGGATGGAAGTTAAAAAAGATGGAGTGTAGTATCTCAGTGGGAGAAAGCATGTTTATATGAATGAGAAATAATTGATACTTGAAGCTTTACCGTAGTTGGTTTATTTCTGCATGTAGCCTGGGCATAGGCTGTGCTGATATGCAGCAGACAATATGCACAGCTTTAGTTAGGCCTTAATGCAGCATTGGTTCTGATTGGCTGATGGCCATGTGGAAGGTGGCCTCTGACCTATGAGAATTCACTTGATGTGACAATCATATTTTGATCATTATGTTAAGACATTAAAGACACAAAGGTAAAGAACATATGGCCCCTACCCCTTCATTTACTTTAGTATACATACACATAATAAATTTAGATATAGAAACAGGAGAAATTGTTGATATTCAAACATTTTGCTTATAAAATGATGACTCAGTATAGCTCAACAAAATATATTGCTTTAATTATAAGCTATATAATCTTTATAGGTTTTAAAATGTTACCAGAACAAAAATAAACAACTCGTTCATTCTGTTGGAACAAATCTATGCGGAAGATGGAATTCAGAGGTAGTTTTCAACATTTGAGCTGAGTTAAGAGGCTAAGTAAAAATGTTTCAGGTAAACAAATAAAGAGCATTCCATAGATATGGAACAGAATGAGAAAAGAGACAGAAATTAAATGAAAAGCATTTGTAGGGTCAAAGAACTTTATTTTCTCATAGTAGCAATAGTCTATCAAAAGACTCATGTTCTTTTAATTTTAAAAATCCCTCTGTATTCTTTGCATCCTTTACTGAGTGGCTTTTAGATATTTAGTTAGCCTTCCAAATACTAGGAAGACTATAATAAATAGCAGCACATTACTATTTCCCATGAGGATATGTCTATACATATGAGATGTAGGAATGCATATAATTGTGTCAAGTGACATATGAAGCATGTGTTAAGAACATGGGTATCTGAGATAGCATACCATAGGTTCAAAAATTAGCTCTATGACTTACAAATAACAAGCTACTAGTAAGTTACTGCCTTTCAGCTCATCAGTTCCTTCATCTACAAGGTGTGTGTCATGATATCTCCCAATTCCAAGCTGGCACCTGTCTCCTTCCTTTGATAGAAAAAAAAAAACTGACTATGTTTTATGTTTTCAGTTCCTATATGGAGAATATTAAACTTTAAGGGTAACTTTCCTCTTCAATTAAATTGTCTTCCTGTTTTCAGCAGAGTGGGGATAAATGAAAGCTCTCAAGTAGGAAATCTATTCTTTTAAGTTTCTGGCCGATGTCTGAACCAGAATACTCGGCTCTTCCAATGCCACATGCAGTTAGCTTTGCACTTATGAGGACTCTAGGGATTTTGTTGGAAGGGAAAGAATTCCTGCAACCAAACAACTAAATATTCTGGATAAAAGATTTACAACATCCTTTTAAACATATAGCTGAGTTCACAATAAAGTAAAGAAAATCCTTAGAGGCAAAGAACTAAGGAAAAGCATGAACCAGAGAGGTAAACATGCTACAGCCAGCAGCCGCCCTGAGGGCAACTGCCAATCCCTAGAAACCTAAGGCATCTTACTTAAGAAGTTGGAATGGAAACCCCAACTTAAAATCAGGATTCTGGAAGAGATATACCTTCAGTGAAAGAGTGAACTACGAATTCTGCTTTGGCCAAGGAGAAATAATAAAACTTCTGGTTAGCTTGACTATGGTTAGAGTGGACAAGAAGTCTCCTTAAATAGTGACAGTAGGGTGATGAGTAATTTATAACCCAAACAAGTGTGAAAAGGGACCTCATTGAGAACTACTCTAGAACAAAAGGTATTAAACCATGAATGTCTTAGGCAAACAGGGTGTGTGAGAGCCCTAACTTGTAACCAGAGATTAGCTAGCACATGGGGGTGGAGAAAAAAATCACACTGCCTGTAGGGGCTAAAAAGATACTGAAATGAATCTTTGGCTAACAGTTCTTTTCAAGCACCCAGATGAAGAAAATGCAAATTGGATTTTAGGAAAAGGTGTCCTTGGCCATGACCTCATGCGATTTGCTCATACTTCCCAGGTTACTTATCTCGATGGCAAAAACAAATTTAAGTCTCTCAAAATTCAGAGGGGAAAAGATACTATGAGGAGGGATAGAGGAACTATCAGAAAAAAAACTGACAAAACTACAGTATTACAATAGTTGAATCTCACAATTTAAAACATAAATATGTTTAATATGCAAAAGAAAGAAATGAAGTAAATGACACCCAAGCCAGAAGTAATAGACTACAGAAATCCAACTTGGGAGATTTTTAAAAGTGAAAATTTCAATGTAGATGAGGGAGAGGGAACAGTCAGTGGGTAGTGAGACATGTTGGCGAGGTCTAAGAAGCTCTAGTGTGGTCTACACAGTTGGGCTACCAATGAGAGCATCCTGTGCCATGTATCCAAAAAAGCTAAGAGAAAGGGGTTCAAGTGTTCTCACCACAAAAAGTGGTGTTTAATCTCACTGCCAAAACACAAGTGGTGGCCATAACCACATCAAAATTTTGTGCTTTTATGAACATATCTATATAAATAGATATAATTAGAAATAAAACTTTGGGGCTAATGAGATGGCTCAGCAGATAAAGGCACTTGATGTGCAAATTGGCAACCTGAGTTCAATTTCCAGAACCCACATAAGGTGGAAGAGGAGAACCCGTTCCACAAAGTTGTCCTCCGACCATCATAGGTCACCATGGCACACAGGCCCATACTCACAAACACATCACACATACATAGCCACATACACAATAATAATAAATAAATTCATTTTTAAAAAGAAATTGAATGTAAAGTTTAAGAGACAGGTACAACAACAGATTTGACATAAATGAAGAAAAAAATTGATGACTGGAAGCTAAAACTAAAAAAAAAAAAAAAAATCCAGAATAAAGCATAGAAAGAAACAGTGAAAACACAAAAATAAATCATGGCATATAAAGGAGAGAATGGGATCTAATATTTAGACTTAGAGTGTTAAAAGTGATAATGAAGGAAATCACCTCAAGGAGGTAATTACTGATAAATATCCACAAATGTGCCTATGAACCCTCAGAACCAGGACATTAAGTAGCATAAATAAAAACAAACCGAGCACTGTATCAGTCAGATCTGTGAACCACCAAACACAAAGACAATATCTGACCAGTGATAGAAGGAACAATAATTCACAATAAAAGAAAACAGTTTATAAAATAACTATAATGTGTCAAATTCTAGTAGAGGTGGTTGTGTAGTGGTGGCACAGGCCTTTAATCCCAGCAATCAGGAGGCAGAGGAAAGCAGATTTCTATGAGTTCCAGGACAGCCTGGACAACATAGAAAAACCCTGTCTCAAACAAACAAATTGGGGACCTGGGGGATAGATAGTTCAAAGGTTAAGAGCACTGACTGTTCTTCCAGAGGACCCCACGTTCAATTCCCAGCACCCACGTGGCAGCTCATAACAGCCTGTAAGTTTAGTTCCAGGGGATCCGACACCTTCACACAGACGTACATGCAGGCAAAACACCAATGCACATAAAGTAAAAATAAAAATAAACAAATTTTCTGGTTGTGGTGGGGCACACCAGTAGGATTTGCTGAAGGAGGCAGAGGCAGGAGGATCATGAGTTTGAGGCCAGCCTGGGCTACACATTTTGCATACAGTATTAGGAACTGCTTCTGACCTAATGGAGAACTTTACTCTAGAATAAAGGCCTTTAGTGAACAATAAGAGATCCTGTCTCAAACAAGGTGAAAGGTCAGCATTGACAACAGAACTTGTCATCTGATCTCCAAATTCATGCTACAATTACAATTAGAAACACACACACAGATACACAGACACAGACACAGTCACAGACAGAGACACATTTATGTAGCAACAGGTTTCAACAATTTTATCAGTAAACATGTACATACACATGTGCACACTCATGTACACACACACACACACACACACACACACACACACACACACACACACACACACTCCACTGTGGCAGATGCCTGTAATCCCAGCACTTGGGAAGCTGAGGCAGGAGCATCATGAGTCCAAGTTCAAGACCAACTAGAACTACGCAGAGAGTTCGAAGCCAGCCTGTATTATGTAGTGAAATTCATTTCAAAAACAAAAACGAAGCAAGCAAACGAATGAAACCTCTAAGCAGAAAGATAAACAAATTAAATTGGTCCAGTTCAGGAAAATTTATATACAGATACACCAACTATGAAAAACTCATATCTCATTAAAATACATGTTTGATACACATTTATTTTTTGTTTAATAACTCCTTATCAAAAATTGGGTAATGTGCTGTAGTTTTCCCTCCCTCCACTGTGGCTGAGATGTAATATGTGAGAGAAGAAGAAAGAAAGAAAAAACAGATAATGTGTTAAACTTGATCAATTGCATAACACCTTGACACAAAAAGATGTTTCAATGTCTAGAGAAGATAGTTCATGACTTTCCCCAGGGTCCTGTGTTTTTATGCCTGAGTTGACAGCTGTAGTTTAGGTCATGCCCAACAGATGTCGCCGTGTTTCTCTCAGAAGTTTAAACTATTCTGCTATACTCTGGTGAGTGGGTTCTAGGAGTGCAGGAGTACAGTTTGGGATCCATGGAACTATAATCTTTTGGACACAGAAAAGTGCAAACTATGGCTGTTAGAAATATGTGTAGATCTTATTTTCTTAATGCTCCGAAACAGTTCTCAAGAGTCATTTAACCAATGGAAAATATATAGGACACCTGTAAACTGGAGAAAGAATATATAGAATGGGGGAGACGGACTGGTAGTGAATGTGTGTAGAAATTCACAAAATATGAAGTATAGATGAAATATCCTGCAGGATAAATGAATGGGTATATACAGATACATAGTAAGACATGAAACTGCATCTCTAAACTGTTAGGTCTGCAGAGAAAAATATCCAGCTTAGAAAAGAAACCTTTCCTGTCTGCAGCTCATCTTTGTGCTTTGGAAGCTGACTGTGGCCATATATTGCAGAGCACACTGCTAAGAGCAGAAGTCTGTCCTAGGAAGGGGGTGGAGAATGAGAAAGAAGAAGATGGGGGGATGGGGGGAGTGGGAAAGAAAAGATGTAAGAGAAAGAGAGACATTAAGAGGGTTTAAAAGTAGAACAATGGATTATAAGCTTCTTTAATATAAACTATAGATAATTATATCTTCCTTGTGCTTATGTTTTTCATATATATATATTTTTCTACAAGTAGTCCCTTATTTACAGTTTAAACTGTAGATGAATTTAAAGTTAAACAGAGAAATTCTTCAAAAGTAGCACACACAATAGGCCAAGCTCATAGAAAGGGTCGGGACACACACACACACACACACACACACACACACACACACACACACACACACACACACACACTCACCCCTACCTACCTGAATGAAACATCCAGTTTAGCAACTTTTTCACCACTGAACCTGTGAACCCATTTGTAAACATAGCATGATCTAACAGTAGGTGTCTTGGTTATCGCTGCTCTGTGTCATGGCAAATGGTAGCTTTCCCAGTATCAGCAAGGACTGAGAGGGCAGAAGTTCCCATCTTAAAAAAAAGGCTGAAGGGGAAATAACTTTCTTTCCAATCACAATGCATGTGAGAGAATCAGTGTTCTTTCAAATAATTTCATTGTCTAAACTCACACATTTTTACACTCTGTCTTTTAGAATCTTTTAGTTCCTTATTAGCAATAAGGGGCTGGCAATAACTACTCCACTGAGCCATGCAAGCTTGTCTGGGAAAGCTCTGTATTATCCTGCAGTACCATACAACACAAATGATGGCAATTGGCATTTGGTGACACTGTGCCAACACCTTCAGTATCTTAAGAGCAGCCTGGAGGTCCACTTTTGTAGATCATTAGAGGCAAACTCATGGCATCAGGGATTATACAGCTGGGAGACTAAACAATTTCTTCCAACTCCAATGTGTCCCTCGCTAGCTCATTCTCCTCAACTCTGGGCATTTCAAAAGGGGTTTTCACTCTTTTGATGCAACTCTTCGGAGGTTTCTAGATGAATCATTTTCTCTTAGTTATCTTGTCATTTGGTTAACCTACAATTATACCTCTTATCTACCCTTTTCCCTTTCTAGTTCTATATCTACTATCATCTGGAGAATAATGTGATTGAAATGCCACAACTGCTCCTGGAATGATATTGATAAAGGAGTCTACCTCCCACATAGCTACGTTCACCAATTTTTCTCTGAAGTATCAATAACACCATGGACATTTCTAGGTGTGCAACCCTGGTATCATTCCTCCCCAAATGACAAATTCTGCCAAGTATTTCTTTGCAATAATTTTTATTCATTTTTCATTCATACCACCATCTCACTATATCCCTACTCCAATCTTAAATCCTTCATTTCCCAGACCTTTGCCCTTAATTATCTCATGTGCAGATGGTTGTAATGACTTGCTAGGAATTATTTTCATTTGACTTTTCCAGTATCAACCAAATTTTGAGAGTATTACTACAACAGTAATTATTCTTTAGCTCAAGTCTTCACAGTGGTTGCCAATAAGTAAGTCTATTGCTCAAAATACCTCATGACTGGAGCCATTTAGTGACTATTTCACTTCCAAAGGTGGTCTACTTGGAGCTGGATTCAAGGCTTGCTGCTCTCACAGATGACTCTATTTCAGTTTCCAGAATCCATGTCAGCAGCTCATAATTGCCCATAACTCCAGCTGCATGGGGCTCAAACGTGCAGTACTGGCCTCCAAGGGCACTTGGACTCAACATTCATTAACCCCACACACAGACACATACGTATAAACATAAATAAAAATAAAAGTATTTTGAAAAATATATTCTACTTTTATGTCCTCATCTTCCCCACCCCCACCTTGGTCTACCATGGTACATATAATGTTGCCTAATCAGGGCTAGGGGCCATGAAAAGGTAGGAGGGGAAGCTTCTGTTGATGATGACTTGATCTGTGCATAGAAAGGAAATCAAGAGTGTTTGTTTTGTCTAGGTCTGCCCTAAACCTAACTTTATCCGACTACTTACCTTCTCTCATCTTTAGTGATTCATAGTTTTCACTCGCTTCAAAATGCCACTCTGCATTTAACTTCAAGGAACATTCCTAGATTGACTGTGCATGAATAAATTATAACTTCTGTTTAATGTCTGTGTGCACTACTTAGAATTTTTAAGTGTGAAGTCATGGGCACACTATTGCTTTCAAATACTTCCACTAAATTACATGATGGTTACATGTTTATGTATACATCCCTTGTCCTCAACATAAGACACAAAATAATGATTTGCTCTTTTTAATTTCCAAGTTAAATATCACTATCTAGGATGCATGCTTTGCTGATAGTGCTAAGATACCTTGGAGTGTTTATTCAGGCTGGGAAGTCAGATCTGTGATCTGCCAACCAAGGAGTCAGATTCTTCTCAGCTTCTACTGATTTCTTTGGTACAACATATACTTGTTGAAACAAAGACATCCCAGCAGTCCCAGAAGTCTTTGTTGTCACTTGAAATACTGTGGCACCATATTCCTTGTTCATTTCTGGATAAGTCATAATAAATTGGTCAGGGTCCTTTTCTGAAAACATGATGACTCTGCCCAGTATTTGCCTACTCAGGTATGGGCCCATGAGTCCACTCTACATGTGCCAAAAGCTCAGCAGTACTGTCTGTATTGCTTCTTATGACAAGTACATAGCCATGTCCCAGTGGACTAGGCTCAGTAGTTGAGTCTAAGCACACATATACTAATATGTTCTGTTTGTTTACTTGCAGTAGTAAGATGTGATTTCTGGATTCAGCAACTAGAGTGGCTAATAATTGCCTCCTTTTCTGGTGATTTGGGCATATATACTCAAAGCCAAAAAAAAAAAAATCCCCTCTTGATTCAAAACTACTTACTCTCATTTTCTGACCCAGGATAATAGCAATGCTTCCAAGAGAAAACCTGGGCTTACTGTGTAACCCAGTTCATATCATTCCTTCTTTTCTCTCTATGGTTCAGGCATCCAGTCACTTACAACATAGATACACTATTGTTTGTTTAACTGTATCTCTAAAGTCAATATCCTTTGCCCATGTTCAGTAAAAGATCTGTAACAACAAAATTGTTTTGCAGCCTCTCATAAGTTCTGACTAACTAAGCCTACACAGTTAGATGCTGGAGAAAAGCAGAAGGTAATAAAAGGGAAAATTCCAAAAACCAATAACAAAATAACCGCTTCTGAATTTTCAACTACAACATTAACTTTTGAATTATATAAGGCAGTTACTTACTTGAAAAGTGGTCTCAAATCTTTTAGACAAACATAACTTCATTGGCAGTGATAGTCCCTGAAGATAAAAATTCAAAATATCATGATTAACAAATCTATCCCAATGGGCTTAAAATTAAAAATCTTAATTATTTTGTCCCAGACACTTTGCTATAGTTTGACGAACCTGTTATTATCTAATTCTTCTCACTAAACACATCTTACGCTTGGACTTCAGATTTAGCCCAGTTGATGGAGAGTTTGTCTGGCATACACAAAGCTCTGGACTTGATTCTCAGCACTGCATAAAACTGGGTTTGTGGTACAAACCTACAATCCAGGACTCAGAAGGTAGAGGCAAGAGGACAGAAAGTTCAAAGAATAAATAAAAATACCATTAAAAGGGAAAGTCAAATTTTTCCTAAATTGTTGAAAATCAAAGTTTAAAACCTCCAAAGATTAATGAACTCAAGGTAACTATGAAGAAAACTATATTTGAGAGCATCTTGAAGCAGGCAGAGGGAATAAACTCCCATCATAAACAGAGAAACAATGACATAGATTACTACTAATTTTTTTTATCCGGAAGACAATAAAAGAGTATTCTGTAACTGTTAAAGGAAGTAAAAACTGTCACATTTGAATGCCACAGCCAGAAAAAATAACTTTAAAGTGATATAAAGACATATTTTCAATAAAATGAAATTCGATAGACCATGTTATTAGTAGTTATACTGCAAGAAACACACAGGAAGTCACCCAGGCAGAGGAAGTTTGACTTCAGGATTTATATGGGCAGAATGAAGAAAATCTGAAATGGCAACTAGTTTGTCATATATAGAGGACTGTTTTCTCTTTTCTCACTGTCTTAAAAGAATTTGAGAACTCAACAGAAAACAAGTAACACTGAGAATGTGCGACTGCTTACAATATACATGAAAATTATATATCATGTCGGGTAGGGTGGCAATGGAGAGTCTGGCAAGACCCTGGCCTTAAAAACAATAACTCACCTACCACACTTGAAATCACACAGTCCATCAGTTTTGATATTACTCATATAAGGGTTGTCTAGCAGATTTAAAGAATAGAGATGGTTAATACAGAACTAGAAATTGTTCAGAATGCTAAACCGTAAATATATGCCTCAATTCACCTCCCTACCCCACCTCAGAGTTGGGTAAATTAAGGCAGTTTCAATCAAGTCTCACAATAATTTCTATGAAAAATTGGGAATTTAGAATTATAATAATGTCAACACGAAAACAGACCACAATATAGAATGACAAGACTTTCTGTGATAAGGGCCAGCACAAGAAGAATATGACTAAAAATTTCCAACTAAAATATCAACACAATTTGAATATAATTTCTAACTTGAAAAACCACTACCTTTTAACGTTATACAAATGGGCTTGGAAGGATGGAGGTTATATTTCCTATAGAACACACTTTACCAGTTGGCAACCTGACAATCTAATAGGAAAAGTGATGGTGTGTGTGTTCAAATGGATTTCTGCTTACAAGTAGGACATATTTCACACCATGGTATTTCTGAAATGCAATGTAGATTTTTGAAGGGAAATCCAAGAGAATTTTCATTCTATGTTACTCAAACATGTATAAACACAAGATCATAGAATTAGGTATTGCGGTGGTTTGAAAGAAGATGGCTGCCAAAGGGACTGTCACTATTAGGAGTTGTAGCCTTGTTGGAAGAAGTATGTCACTATGTGGTTGGCTTCCTGATCTCATATATGCTCAAGCCATGCCCACGTTGCCTATGGATCAAGATGTAGAACTCTCAGTTCTTTCTCCAGCACCATGTCTGTCTAATTGCTACCAACCATGATGATAATGGACTAAAACTCTGGAACTGTAAGCCACCGCAATTAAATGTTTTCCTTATAAGAGTTGCCATGGTCATAATGTCTCTTCACAGCAACAGAAACCCTTACTAAGACAGGCAACAAGCATTATTCTTAAATTCTAATAAAGCTAAAATAAATTTAAAATTTAAAACCAGGACTGGGCACAGTAGTACATACCTTCTTCAATCTCAGCACTGGAGACAGGTGAGTTAAAGCCAGGCTGGTCTAAGACTACATAGTAAGAACCCCTTTTAAACAAACAAACAAAAAATTAAACACAATTATGAAATTGTATTTAAACAAAATACCTTACTGTAAAAAACATGAATGGACACACTAAAATAATTCATTGTATTAAATTATTTCATCTACTAACATTAGTATTGGGTTTAATGTTGGATATTGTTTCTTCAGACTGGGTCTCAGACTTAAATGTTTCTGGTTTTAAACATTAATGTTACTATATAAATATTACCTCTTTATATTGTACACTATATAAAATGGGTGATTTCTGTTTGTATTTAAGTTCAACTTTAAAAAGAGTAGACTGGCTGAAGGCTCTATGATAGCATTTAAGGTAGTCATCAATCTCATATAGGGGAAAGACATTTGAGGTAGCTTCTCTAATATTGCTTAAATTTTTATCCAGTAGCTGATGGAAGCAGAAGCAGAGATTCACAGCTAAGTGCTGAGCTGAACTCCTGGAATTCACTTGTAGAGAGGGAGGAGTGATGAGCAAAGGGGTCAAGAGCATGCTGGGGAAACCCACAGAAACAGCTGACCTGAGCAAGTGGGAGCTCATGGACTCCAGACTGACAGCTGGGGAATCTGCGTAAGACTCAATCAGGCCCCCTAAACGTGGGTGTCCGTTGGGGGGCCTGGGCAGTCTATGGGGCCTCTAGCAGTGGAACCAGTATTTATCCCTGGTGCAGGAATGGACTTTGGGAGCCCATTCCATATGGAGGGATAGTCTCTCAGCCTAGATACACGGGGGAGGGTGTAGGCCCTGCCTGGAATGATGTGACAGACATTGAAGATCCCCCCATGGGAGGCTTCACCCTCTCTGAGGAGTGGATGGGGGTTGAGATGTGGGATTTGGTGGGGGGAATGGGAGGCTGGGAGGGAGAGGGAACTGGGATTGGTATGTAAAATAAGATTGTTTTTAGTTTAAATAAAAATTGATTAAAAAAGAGTATACTGGCAAGATTGCACTTTCTATCTGACTGCCTGAGTTCAATCCTCAGGACCCACATGTCAGAAAGAAAGAACTCATTTAGCAGGTTGTCCTCTAACAAACATCCACGTGTTCACTGTGACATGCATGTGTGTACATGCAGGCATATCTATACAAAAAACATACAAATACCTGTAATAAAAATTTAAGTCTGGTGCTTATTGCTGCCACATCTGCTGCTGTACTTGTAGTGCACAAAGCAAGCCAATTTTTCTAAGAAATGTTTTTAAAAATTTAATAACCTAAAAGTCTTGTTTGCTGCCACAGTATGATCAGGCTTAGACTTAAATACTTAAAGAATATCTCTGGGCAAGACTTTATAAAGTATTTGGCTGCTTTTTATCGACTGATGGGGGTCTTTCCATGTAGCTCAGGGTGGCCTTCAAATTATCCCTTTTGACTCAGCTCATGAGTGCTGTGAGTCCAGCATCACACCTGCCTTGAATTTTTTTTATGAATTGTTAAAGAGTTTCATATGTGTTTTGAATACTTCTCTTTTCCCAACTCTTCCAATATACACTCTTCTGCTTCCCTACCCACCCCAGTTTGTGTTCTGAAAGAAAGAAAGAAAGAAAGGAAGGAAGAAAGAAAGGAAGAAAGAAAGCATCAAGACCGAACATATGCCACCCAAATATTCTTGGCTGTGTGGTCATTCACTGGTGTGTGGTAAACTTAGGTAGACTTACAGGGGCTACACTCTCAGGAAAACCCTCTCTCTCTCTCTCCATCCCTCCGTCCCTCCATCCCTCCCCTTCTTCCCCTCCCTGTCTCTCTCGCTCCCAGTAGCTAGTAATCACCTGTATCTTGATGGCTAGTGGGGAGATTTCTATGCTGGGAACTGGTAGGGCTTGGGCTTGCACAGGTAGGGGTAAATTGAGGTGGAGAAGCAGAAGACAGGGTAGAAGAGGGAGTATGGTGAGGGATAAATAGCACTAGAGATCCAACACCGAACAGTCATCTCTGAATTTACGAATATATATATATATATGCATATACATATATATTTATGTAATAACAACAGGAAAGGGTCATGAAGGAGTATATGGGAGCGTTTAAAGGAAAGAAGAGATGTTGTAATTATATTATTAATCTCAAAAGAAAAACTATTTCCTAAGAAGCTTTCACACATGCATAATACATAATACATACGTAACAATGTCAAATATACCCACAAAAAGAGTTAAGATGGAGTTACCTGTAACAGAGCAACAATGTTCCCCACTAGACACCAGAGGCTAACAAATAAAAAGCTCAGTGTCAGGAATGAGTTATTTCTTTTGGAGTTGTTGGTCAGTGAGGTTCCATAGCTCTCCAAACATTACAGGCTGTTGCTATTGGTATTGGTTACTTTTCAGAATGTGACAGTAAGACCCTATTACTGAAGCCATAAAACACTTGAGTCATAGAACTGGGAGAAAGGAAACTGGTGCTGATCTGAAAGCTTTACTCACACTGACTAAATTTCCTGGAAGTTGCTATGTTATGATTACTACTGAAGGAAAAAAATAATCATCAACCATATCTATTTGTGAATCCTGGGAGACATGATGATGGCTGGTCTGGTGAGATACACATACCAGTGCAATAGTGACACAAATATCATGACAGTAACCAATCATTTTATGATTGTATCTAAGTCCCATTCCACAAGACCAAACTCATACGTGGCACCATTATTGGGCCAAAAACCTACAGCTAGACATGTCATAGGCCCTAGAGGACAACATACTAATATTATTCTGCTAATTGAACATGATATTAAACTGATGCCTAAAGCCTTGCTTGCTACCACAGTATGATCAGACTTAGCCTTTATAAAGTCTTGCTCAGAGATATCCTTTGACTGTTTTTTTTTTTTAATCTATTGATGGGGTCTTGCTTCTACCATTGATCAATGTCTCTCTCAACCCTCATCTGAGAAGCCTGTATTTGCAGTAGATGGTGATTAACACAGAGACCCACAAGTGGCCAAAGTGCAGAGAATAAGAGACCCAGTGCTCCGCCTGGATGGAACTGCACACCTTCCTCCAAAGGCTCAGGGATCACTGGAGAAGAGAGAGAGAATGTAAGAGCCAGAGGTGGTTGATAACTACAAGGGAACAGTGGCTTCTGGACATGGCATGACAGCTGCACATTGAGTGTCTATTTTAATCAGTTGACACTGGTAACAAAAACAAAACTATATTCCCCTGAAGAGAAGTTTGAATATTACTATTGTCTAAATCTGCATTAGATAATCTAATGGAATTTACAGCAGGGCACTTAACACTAGAGAACTATTTCAAAGAAATATGTAGGCACATACACAGGTAGGATCTGTGTGAAATGATGGTTATTTCAGATTGAATGAAGCAGACACGACGTGTGGTACTTTTGTTAACAAATGCTATGGCATAAATTAATCCTTTCTGAATCACCTTGACATTTTTCAATTTAAAACTGTACCATATTTTTTGCATTCTCTAGCAAGTATATGAAAGAAAATACACTAAATTATTGCTCTTAAGTCACAAGTCAGTGTTTGTTCTAGGAGGCCCTTATAATAACTCGCAATACCATTATGTTAAATTGAATCAAAAAAGATGAGACTGCAAAACTGTTCTTATACCGCTCATTGCTTCTATTTTTGAGAAATAGAAATAGGGTCTCAGGTAATCCATGTTGTTCTTGACTTCCTGATCATCCTGCATCTACTCCCCACATGCTAGGGCCACAGCACTTTCCAACAGATTATATAATGTACTTATTAATATATTGTCTCTTTTCTAGTTTTCACAAGAATGTTAGGTCACTATGGTAGCACCATCTTAGCCTTGCAAAATAATCTTAAGGGTCTAGCACAGTACCCAACAGAGAGTAAACACACAGGAAACATTTGTGAAACAAACATTTATTGTAAGATGATGTCTGAAGAATCTCCCACCTTCTAGGACCCCCAGGCATGGCCTGGAAGTTGAAGAAACTCGAATGCAAGTCTCTATTTTAATTCCCTTTATGGTTCACTAGCTGCCTGACATAGGTCAAGTTACTTAAATCCAAACAGCCTGTTTTTGTTTTTTTCCTGTAGTAAAATGCAAAGTCAGTTTTAAGTGGGGAATGACTGTTACTGTATAGTACATAAGAATTCTGTAAGGATCAGCATCATGACTTTTACAGCTGCCACATAAAAATATTTAATCAAATAAAAATAAGCCTTTCAATATTATCATGACTTTTCTTCCCCCTATTTCACTTACTCATTAGAAGGTAAAAAGAAGAGTTGAGTTTTGAATAAATGAAAAAGTTAAAAGGAATATGTTCTCAAATTTACACCACAACACCGAAAGAAAGTACTGGAAGATACTTTTGCAATAATCAAGTGCCGGATGCTGAAAGAGCATTATTATAATTGGGTTGTAAAATAAGTAAAAGCCAAACCAAGCCTGATCTTGAATATAGACACAGATGATGACCCAGAATGAAGATCACATGTATGAAGTTGGTAGCATGTTAATGGTTGTTCCTTCCCCGTCATTCACACACATTTTATCTACTGCTTTATTCGTTCTTGCAAGCTCCAGTTGGCTCATCAGGAACTTTAACCCTCAGGCCAACCCTGAAGGAAGAATTAACCTACTTACTGAACCCTTAGGCAGTGTGCAAGGCCAGGAAGCAGGGTATTCGGAGAACACAGGGAGATGATCTCAGCATTTTACTGCAGTATCCCATGACCACTGAAGGGAGAGGTTAAAACTGATTTACTGTATTAAGAAAAAGCAGTGGAAATTTATTTCTTGGCTTGTTTTGCTGCCAAATGGAATCCTCAAAAATACTTTGGAAATATAAATAGATTTAAGATCTGTTTTAGGTAAGTTGCATTTATCATTTGAAGTTAGAATAAATGCTACTTAGTTTTAGGTAAGTTATATATCACTGGTATTCATGCACATATAAAAAAAGCAAGTATGCACTATTAAATTTAGTCTTCACCATGTCACAACGATGGAAATATACACTGGTAGAGAAAAATCAATCTTCTTTTCAATATAATAACAATAAAAGTTAATTGTATTAAATATAAAATTCACACTTGAAAATAACTTGTGTTAACCAAGCAAACACAGTCACATGAACTTCCTCTTGTCCTTACTTGTCTCCTAGCTCTGCTAGTTCAGTTTGCAGAACTCCTTGAATGGTAACATGCAGTAGAAATTAACTTTGCTGGTTCCTCAGAAGTGGTTCAGTCACTTGCCTTGGGCTCTCTGCTCTGTAGAACTGTGGCTGATAGCCATCTAGCTGAAAGTTCATTGCTAATATGCTGTTCTTCAGTGTGGCCCGATCTGTCTTCCAGGTGAGAAAAAAAAACAAACAAATTACTGAAGATCAATTAGTTCTGTTTATATCCTCAGTGTTATTTATAACTGACATAAGTGCTATGTAGACACATAGAATGATAAAACCTAAGTGCAAGAGGAGACCCATGACCTACCAAAGCAGCAGCACTGAGCAGGGATTTCTACAGGCCCAATAGAGTGATCATCAACAGCATAAACACAGCGAAGGACACTGGAGAAGTTGAGAGGAATCACTGTAAATATTCAATGGAGTTTCCATTCAAATCATCAAAATACCTTTCCTTTCTTTCACTACAGAAACCAAAACAGAAAACCACATGTCACGTATTTAATACATGATTTTTTTTGTGACAGTATTCAGAACACCATTTAATTACCTGTATTTGAAAAAAAATCTTAGCAACCTTATATCTAAAGGTTGGTAAATGAATGTAGTTTTATGTCCCAGAGAAATAAAAAGCTTAAGTATTGACATTTTGTTACACCTGGTTATAATCAACTTTCAAAGTCAAGTGACCCTTTACAAGTCCCAACTGTATGACTTTAGAGAAGTCCTCCTCTGTTAATTTTGATGCTCCCTCCTCAGCTTCAGAATGTGGAGGCCTTGGATGCCAGGCTTCCCTACCATTCCTAAACACTGTTGGATAGTAGGTGCTGGAAACACCAGCCGTTTATTGAAATCTAAAGATATCTAGTTGTCCCTAAGATCTAAAGATGAAGCATTGAGAATTACGATTAATAGAGAAGGATAATGCCCAGAAGGAGAAAAGGAAAATGAGCACACTGTTTAAAGCAAATCAAAACAGGAGGGTAACAGGAAAGGGGGTGTGGCTGAAGTGAAGAAGTCCCAGTCTCAACATTTGCTTGCAATTATTGACATAGCTATTGATACAATTATTGATACAGGCTCATTGATGCTTACACTATGAAGTGTTCACAGTATGGAATTCTACATAATTGTTAAAAGGGAGGCAAATATGTAGATACAGTCACAAAAAGATTCCTTTAGTTTTATTATTGAGTACAAGAGGCAGAGTGTGGAAAAGTAACTGATACCAGCCATATTGAGCATTTGCAGACATAGCTGTGCTTGCACAGAACCAGCAAGTTGTCAGCAATGGTTACCCCTGGAGATTGGCAGCTAGGTCAGAGAAATGAGGCATATTCTCTTTAGGGCTCATTCTCTTAAAATGATTTGTTCTTTTCCAAATAAGTAAGATTCGGCTTTGGAAAATTCAATAACAGAACACAAAGAAGTCTTGGGCTACACAAAAGCCACGTTATATTTGAGTTTAAAGACTTTGGGTATCATTAACATTTACAGGCTCTTGACTTAAGGAAGTGGAAAAACAGAGCAAAATGCCTTTTTCAAAGTAAAGTGACAGAAAAACTAAAGAAATGCTTTAAAAGGAAACCAGCAATGCAATTAATGTCTACATCCCATCTCCTCTGTATTTGTTCAAATTTTTAATGCTTTTTGATCCCATATGGAATTTCTTTCATGTTATTCAGTTGATTCCATGCCATGTCTTTGTGTTTTTAACTATCATTTGTTTACATCTTTTTGTGTGGGGTGTCTGGATGTATGCGTGTGTGCGTGCGTGCATGCATGCATGTGCACAGTATACTTGTGAAGGTCAGAAGACAACCTTCAGCGTCACTGCTCAAATGCCCTCCACCTTTGTTTGAGACAGGCCCTCCAAGTGACACAGAACACTTGGCTAGCCTGTCAGCCTCTGGGGATCAGCATCTCGGCTTCCTATCTTGGCACTGTTGGGATTATAGGCATCTGCCATGTGAGTCCCAGGGTTCTTACCCTTGTGAGTTGTGCCTCATTAACTAAGCTATGTCCTCAGCTCATCTTGTAGCCTTTAAGAATTCCTGTTGTTTTCTCCTTTCCAGTTTGTGCTGCTGTTTCCTTGGGTCAGGGTCTCACTGTGTTTGCTAGGCAGTCCAAGCAGCACTTGATATTACTATAAGCCTCTTTGCTTCAGTCTCTCTGGGCCTTAAACTTTTGTATCATCTTTATTTCTGGAGTAAGTAACTCATTTGATAGTAGATATTACTCTTCTATACGGCAATCTCTGTATGTCCGTGCTCACAAACAAAATTCAGGTTGTTTGGGTTATATGGTCACCACAGATTTCTTACACCTTGGTTGTATTTCTGCTGTTTCTCCAGCAGGATTTCTTCCTTAAGGAGCTGGCTGGCTTCACCTTTGAATAAGCAGACAAAGAGGTCCTCTTACAGTGTTGGAGGGTGCTGGTATAAGTGAGCGGCTTTCAGCACCTTTATAGAGCATCTCCTATTAGATTTCAGAAGCAGTTATTATTTTAGTGCAGGGTCAAGCCCTTTTTGAGCTATTTGTATAGGGGATGGGTCTGCTTTAGTCATGATGTGTCCTTAATCTCCATCAAGCCATAGGTCTCAGTCTTTTTGTTTGCCACGATCTTCACAGTTCTGAAGAACACTGGGAAGTTATTGCTTTGTACAGTGTCTCCAAGTTTAGAATAGTCTGAAAGTTTTTTCATGATGGCAATACTATTATGCACATTTGCCAAAGTGACGTTGAGCTCAAGATGACAGGTGAGAATGTGAGCTACCTGGAAGTCTCTAACATCCTAACACCAGATGACATTATCTCTGAATACAGAGTTAAACAGTTTACCAGGGGTTCCATATTAAAGTTTCTTTATAATTCCCTATTCCTTGCAGAGAGATATTATGAAAAAATATTTTATTTTGAGATTCTATCAGCCCCCTTCCTTTCCTCCCCCAAACCCTCCCATAAACCCCTGCTTAATTTCAAATTCATGATCTCTTTTTCCTTGTTATTAGACATATATATATATATATATATATATATATATATATATATATATGTGTGTGTGTGTGTGTGTGTGTGTGTGTGTGTGTGTGTGTGTGTGTGTGTGTGTTTTTAGGAACATCTGCATATATGTTCCTAAATACATACATACTGCATGCTCAGTCCATATAGTCCTTATATGTATATGTTTTCAGGGCTGATAATTTGATATTGAATGACCAGTTGGTATGCTTTTCTGTGGGAAAGACTATTTGCCTCAGGTTGTGTCCTCATGTATTTTCCCTGTCCATGTCAGCATGTCTATTGGTGTCATCCTTGTTCAGGTAATGTTTAGGCATCCATGCTGTTGAAACTTCCTGGATGTAGCTTCTGATGTTTCTGGGAGAAAAACAAATCTCACAGAAAACTCTCTGTTCCTCTGGCTCTTTCAATATTTTCACCACTCTTCTGCTACGGTCCCCAAGCCTCAGGTGCAGAGCTATGCTGTAGATGGGTCAATTGGGCCTGAGCTCTGTAATTCTGTATTTGACTGGTTGTGATTTTATGTAATGATCTCTGCCTGTTGCAAAGATAAGTTTCCTAGATGAGGGTTGAGAACAATACTTATCTGTGGGTAGAAGGACAAATATTTAGAATGTAGTTAGGCATTGTGCTGGTTTAGTAAAGTAACAATTGTAGGTTTTTCTCTGAGATCTATGACTTCACTATCCCTGAGTAGTTGGCTAGGTTTCTAGCACCAGGCATGATTTTTCTCTTGTTTAGGGATTCTTAAGTTTAATTAGAGTGCTGTTGGTTACTGCCAAGGTATGTGTGTCACTACTGAACCCTTAGGGTTATTACATCATGTTTGTCGTTTGTTGTTCACAGATGTGATAGCTGGACTACTGGTTGCTTCCCTCCTTTGGAAGCTGGCATGATGACTCCTGGTTGCATGAAAACTAGTCTTCAGGGTGGAGGCTTTCAGGTTAGATTCAGCTTAAGAGATTTGAGCATAGTGTGTCTTCAGCAATAATAATACTTTACACCTCTGGTGAGCAACCATAAGACAACATCGATAGCTTATAATATTTTGGGAGCCTCCTGAATAACCCTGACCAACAACTCAAAAAGGGGCTACTCATGTTGCTTTGGGATTTTTGTTAGATGGTCTATGGCTCTTGGGGGAGCACTGCCAGCTCATAAGGAGAATTTCATTTAAACCATATATGTATGTATATTTATATGTTGGCTTATGTGTATTACAGACATTTTAAGTAGGTAGTTAATAGTATGACTCCTTATGACTTTTTCAGTCATCTTTACCTCCTTCTTCTATATCTAGTCCCCACCTCCCCAATTAGATAACTCCCATATTTCTGATTTCCAAAGCAGGGTACTTTGAGGTGACATAAAAGAAACAAAGGATTCACTCATTTTAGCATTCATTTATGATTACTGACCACAGTTATTTGTCTGGTGTTTACCAAATTGTTTTCTATTTTTATTATTATCTTTCAACATTTGCTCTTTGGAATTTTATTGTTAAGAGATGTCTTTTGGCTTGAATCTACTTAACATTTTTTACATCAATGAAGACTGACAGACATCTAATCCTACAGTTTTTAATAGGTTATATTATATATTTTATTCATTGGTATGTGTAAAATATTTTATGGTTGATTACTAATATGATTATATGTTGCTGAAAAAATACAATTGGGAGTAATTACTACCTTTTGGTTATCTGAGATTCCCTTTTTTAACAATGCATATGGTTAAGTTTTGGTAAATAATCTTTGAAAGCATATTATGATGAGAACTTTTTTACTTAGAACTTTTTCCATTATGAATTACAAAAATATCTGTAAAAGCACATGGATTATTAAAGTAGAAAGACACTTGTGTTATGACAATCCACATGCAAAAATGTCTTTTGTTTGTTTGTTTGTTTTTGCGACAGGGTTTTTCTGTGTAGCCTTGGCTGTACTGGAACTCACTCTACAGTCCAGGCTGGCCTTGAACTCACAGAGATCTGCCTGCCTCTAAAAGTATCTTTCTTATGACAGAAGGCCAAGTATGATGCTCCGACTATGTCCTTTCTCACACCTGCCCCAAGTCCAAACCGTCATTTTTTTTTTTTATCTTGCCACTTCTTCTAGTAAGCTTGCCATTAAAGTATAGACTTTAGAGGGGAAAGATATTATATGAAAGTGATTATTTGATTAGTCTATTAATATCATACAAAGTAAATTTCAAAATAAGGATTATCAGAGATGATGAAAAGTATTTCACAATGACGAAAGGTTCATTTCTGTAGTAATATATTGCAGTTTTAAGTGCATGTACCTTATAACAGAACCTTAAAACACATGAAACAGAAATCAAGACAGATGAAAGGGTTTCTACTCATAACTGAAGACTTTAACACTCCTTCTTCAGTAATAGACAGAATCAGAAAACATGCAGATGTTGAGTAACTATCAACTAGGCCTTGTAGAATCCTACACTTAATTGCATAGAGTATATTTTCTTTTCAAATGCACACTGATCACAAGTTGGTGTATTTTAACCTTAAAAGAAATATAAACATGCTTTCACATGTATTAGCTACTTGGTTATTGCAGCTGCCATGGCTCTGTGTAGATCTTCTTCAGCAGGACAAACTATATCCTTCAACTGCTGAATAATAGCAATAGCTATTACTTGCTTCTCAGAGGGCTTCAGTTGGCTGATCAAAACCATACCACCCTTAGGAGACCACTTTGGAATGGCTGGGATGTATGGTTTCACTGGTGGAAGCCTAAAGTCAGAGGCTGAATAGTATTGGGGTATAAGAGGTCAGATGTTTGGGTAAACAACACATGCTCCAGAGTGCTCTACAAACTCAAGATGAGATTAGACTTCTACAATTATCTACATATTTGCAGAACTTTTGGTTCATCTTATTCCATGTCTTTCCTTACAAAAATTTCCCAGGGTAAGAACAATGTCTTACATCAGTAGTAAAAAAAAAAAAAAAAAAAAAAAAGTTTTGTCTCTGTCTTTATTGAAGTCTACTGGGGGTAGTTTTCATTAGGAGTGATCATTGGAGGCATAATCTGGAAAAAGTGCTGAAGGCTTGACTAGAAGCCATAGTCTTATGGTGAATGAATGTGGCTATGACATAGATGAGAGAAGGAATTTGCTGTGTAATGTCTCTGGCTTATCAGAGCAATGATGAAGAGAGTACGGGGGTCACTGGACTGGTCCATTGCTGCTGTGTACCAATGATTTAATGAAGAGAATGATGGGTTTGGTTGATTAAGCAACAACCTACAAAAAAGGATATGTCATTTGACACAGTTAAGGACTCAAATGTGGCTTGTAAGAGCAACAGAATTTCAGAGAAGACTGACCTTTCATTATAGTCATCTTTGCTACCCTAAGCCTTGACTTGGAATCTTTTGGGCCTCTGAAAGGGACTATTCCTCTTTCTTAGGAGAAAAGGACAATGCCATGCCTCTGACAATGCAAAGGCTTCAAGTGAAGCTGCTGACTTATAGAATGTTTTCTGTCTTCAGAACCTAAAATCATTGGCCACCAGAGCAACAACCATAGTTAACTCTTGCATAGACCTATGGAGAAATCTTAGGCCTGTTTATAGGGATGGGAGGTTGATGCCCAGAGTATCTGGTAATACCTGCCAAAAGTGTTTTGTAGGAACTGGCCAAGTATGTCTGAGACTAAACCCTGAAGGCTATAGAGTGGAGGAAGTAGAATATAAAAAAGGTGCCATTTATTTGGGATATATTGGTTTTCTATGCAACCTAATATATATTGTCATTTAGAATATTTAGGCCATTTACATTTAATGTAATTAATGAAGATTAAGTATATTATTTTGCTGTTGATTAAATGGATAAATTTGGTGACAACTTTTTCTCGTTCAGCCTATTAATCATGGCTGTCATTTTTATTTTTAGGATATGCAACTGCAACTCATTAGAGTCCACTTTAGGTAATACTGGGATTGAACTACTCATATATAGAAGAACCTCAGGGCAGATTTTTTCATTTTAATTTTCAACAGTTTTTGTTGTCACAAGTTACATTTGTTATAAAAATAATGATTATTATTTTGCTTTAGACTAATATCTTTAAATACATTTATGTAATAAAAGTTTTAAAATATGGCAATGACAATTACCATTTCCAGTGCTTTTTATTTACTTGGTATAATTTCCCAATTGTTTGGGGGAACATTCTTTTCTGTTTTCTCTTTTCTTCCTTTCTTTCTTTCTTTCTTTCTTTCTTTCTTTCTTTCTTTCTTTCATTTTTATTGAGACAGGTTTCTCTGTGTAGCTTTGTAGACCAGGCTGGCCTCGAACTCACAGAAATCCACCTCTCTCTGCCTCCTGACTGCTGGGATTAAAGGCCTTTGCATCCACTGCCTGGCTATAGTATGTGTCTTTTACTGACAGTTCATTCTGCTTCTACACATTTTAAAGTTTACATTTCTTCTTTGCTTTTGAGAGATTTCTCCTGTATTATTTTCAGTCTGGTTTAGGTTGACTAGTTTTTGTGGCTTGTTAAAAAACTTTATCATTGATAGCAAACATTTTTCCCAGTCTGTAGCTTATTTTTTCATTATTTTATTCTATCCAAATAGCAAATATTTTCAGTTTTGATGAAGTTTGACATATCTTCTTCACATTTGGTTCATGTTTCTTTCCTCTCAAGTGGGGACTTAATGACCCAAAAGTTTTCTGGCTTCTAAAGTAAATCACAAAAGCTTTTTCCCTCCAAGCACATCTTAACTGCATCTTAGGAATTTTCTAATGTGTTTTCATTTGCATTCCATTAACATATTTTCTAATTTCCCACTGCCTCTTAAATGCATGTCATTTAGAATCATTTGATTCTACATGCAAGATTTTCCAGAGAGCATTCTCGATGCTTTGTAGTTCAATTTTTTTGGGGGGGGGAGGGAGAGAGTTTATTTTTTTCGGTCTTGAATATTTCTAAATTTCTTTTCTTTTCTTTTTTTTGTAGACTCATGGCATTTCATCTTAATGTTCCATTATACTAGTAAAGAGTTTGCATTCTGTTCTTTTGGGTGTGTCATTTTTCCTACTATTATTTTCTTAAATGGCTAGCTAGTAAAAGGAGAATGTTACACAAGGTTGCACCCAGAATTTTGATGATTCAGTGTATAAATTTTGAATGATTTGAGATCTTACACAGAAAGTGTTTTAATAGTAGTTAATAGTAGCTTTTGTTATGAGCTAAATGGTATACAAGTACACACAACAATGACCTAAGAGACCAGTCACTAGCAAATGAATGAGGATATTTACTGGACAAAGCTTCTGTGCGAAAAACACTTTCTCATTTTTGCTTGACTTCTCTTCACATTTCAGAGCTGACTTGGACTCATTTTCATCAGGATGTCTTTTTGGCACACCTGCCAAGGATCAGGCCCTCTGGTATGCACTGCCACGGTAGCTTGGTTTATCTTTTGTGTTTACTTTGTAATAATAATGAAAAAAAGTCAGACTATATCAGATTATTAAAGACATTATAACTTCTCAAAGAGTTATCTCAAAAGAATAATTCTTAAAAAGAGTGATATTGAGTGGTCAACTAAAGTGACTACTCAAACCTAGTTTTTGGTAAGCAGTATTTCTCCTTTGAAGGCATCTTTGAAAGCTGCCTTCTATCTTCACAAGACAGTTGAATTCTGAGCCTTTTGTATCAACATCCAATGTGTAAGAGCTGCACAGAGCAAAGGACATAAAAAATGGCTGGAATGTAAACTCCCATTCTCCTGCCTACACATACCAAAGCACACAGGGTAGGTACTCCTTCCGGATATTCTGGACTCCCCAAAGAAAACATAGATACAAATGCCACATTTGGCTTTAGCAGTTTCTTTCCCAGACAGAATCTAAACATTGTGCCATTGGAGTTGAAGTTTCTCGAAAACTTTTAGGCAGGGAGAATTTCTGTGTTTCTTGAACACTTGGAACTTAATCTCTTCCACAGCTCTTGACGACTGCATGAGTGGCACTTACAGGAAAATGCAGTTTTCCTGGCAATGGACTTGGAAGAGCTGCTTTCATCCTGTCTCAGGCTTACTTTGTAAATTATGTGAAACACTTTTAGACAGACACTGGCACTCATAAATTATACAGCTCATTTGCATATTCCAGTCATGAGACATTATGCAAAGTGACATGATTTGCATAATGGATTCCTCTTGTCGCTTCACTTGCTGTGTGCTTTTAAAAAACAAAATGAAATAAAATGAAAGCATGAAAAGGTGAAAGCATTAAGTTCCCAGCCTTGCCTGACTCCTTCCCAACTGTAATACCAATTGCTTTTATTTTGTACGGAGGCTCTGGGAAAGGGGATGGCAAGCAAAGATATACACACATACAAAATAACAAAGAGCCTTGGTAGGAATTTTGCTCTTAATTATACTATGTACTTTCTCACTGAAATCCTTTACCAAAAATAACCTAAGCTGGCCAAGAGGAATGGAAACAAAATAAAACAGACACTGAGAAAAACTTTCTGGAACTTAATATTTCCGCTATTTAGGGAAGGGGCACCCTTCTCTTTGTGAAACCAAAAAACAACAATTCAAAAAAGTCTCAAGGCACCATTATTTTGTTGTTACGAGAAAAGAAGCGTTTTATGGAGGAGATAAACGGTCTTGGGGAGGGGCTTATCCCATTTCTAGACAAACTTCTGAAGGGGTTTTCTAGTTTGGAAAGGGAAGGAAGAGGAAAGGCTGGGTTGTGTTTGATTATTTGACAAAATATATAATGGCTTCATATACTGTACAGGATGAGGCAGTGCCACGTCGACTTCTATCCGCTCTACTCCAATAAGCAGGCAACGTTCCCTCAGCAGTTGCTAGTTTTGCTGCGGGCTCTCCCTGCCCCCCTGCACCAGTGCGGAAGGCAGAGTGTGCCAAGCGGCTGGCGTCTGTACCCTGTGGGAAAAGTTAACTGTA
The DNA here is from genome assembly GCF_003668045.3 of Cricetulus griseus. Classification (NCBI taxonomy): domain Eukaryota; kingdom Metazoa; phylum Chordata; class Mammalia; order Rodentia; family Cricetidae; genus Cricetulus; species Cricetulus griseus. The sequence continues at coordinate 185,604,297 of NC_048596.1, read as the reverse complement.
ATTCTTCGGCTTTTAAAATCAATTAACCCGTGTGTTAATTAACGTCAAGTCGACGGGAGGAGGAGAAGAAGGGGAGGGCGGGAGGAAAGAAAAAAGCTGCAAGGGCGGATGGCAGAAGAGTTGGCACGGTGCCATCCATTCAGGGGCAACGCCACAGTTTCGTGTGATAGCAGCAGCGGGTATATGTTACCGGGCCCTGTATGCGGGCCAGACAGTGCGGTAAAACCAAGGGAGATTATCCAGACCCCCAGGAGCGAACAGCAAGCAGCAACGCAAGGCGCAAGTGCCAGGATTACAGCCCAGGCTGCTCCAACTATGAGCCCTTCCTTGGACCCTGGGAGTCGGCTACTTGGGGTTTGGGGGTCTTCCACACCAAAGAAGCACAAAGCTGACTTTAATCACTTTTTTCATTTAAACTTGATTCTGCCGCAGTGGAGCCAGCACAGCGGATGTTTTCACACCCAGCAAGACAAAGGCCGTTGTCTCCGCCATGACACTGTTCCGTTTCAAGCAGAGGCCGGGATCCTGGACATCTTGAAAAATCAAAAAGAAACAAGGAAAACAAACAACAGATACAGCAACAATCAGAAAAAAATTATCAACCAACAAAATTGTTTGTCCATTTGCCCATGCCAAGGGTGATGTGGGCATCTGTTGCAGCAGAAGGCACATGTATGGGCTGTTTTTGTTTTTTCATTAAATTTTTTTTTGTGGGGGCAAGCTACTGGCTTATTTGCTATTCAACTTCGTTTATAATTAACTTTAAAAAAAAAAAAAACACCATTCAGCCTAGTCAACAACAAACAAAAGAGGAAAAGCAGACATCGGAAGAGACATGCCATAGGAAGCGGCGTGAATGCATGCCACAGCCGGTGCCACTTGCCATTCGGAAAACCTCAGGGAAAGATGCCAATTTTACAGCTCCGAAGAAGGCAGAGAAGGGAACATAAAGGTCTACAAACAGAAATCATAAGGGAAGAATACTACTTTTACAATCCTGGATAGAAATTACACACAGCCTCTGCTGAGAGAAGGAGGGAGTGTTTAAAAGGAGCTGTGGATGGGTAGATGTGAAAACAGGCAGCCATCGATTGCACATAGACATATGTGTGTGAGGCTGTATGTGTATACAAGATACACATACTTTCTGACAAACTGAATGCTTAGAGATGCGTGTGCTTTCATGCTATAGGTATGGGTACGTATATAGGTGTATATGTTTTGCATATGCACACATGTGGGGTGTATGCATGTCTGAGCACTAGGACAGGATAGCAGAGGAAAGAGAAGGCGATCTGTGTATGTGCATGTATGTGTGCCTGTGTACTTCCCACTCCCTAATACAGGTGTGTATATATAGAAGACAAAATAAAAATCATACTGGAGCAGCAAGCAGGCAGCCAGAGATTTATCTACATTCACTGCTATCACCAGGGAGATGAATGGGGCCGATCTGAAGCCCTTTTTACAAGATCCACTATGGGAGTGAAGGAGGAGGAGGGATTGATGCCACACAGACATGCACATACTCGAAGGCAGGGGGATTTGGAAGGGGCTACACAGGAAACCCTGGTGGCATGATGCTGAGGAGAAGAAGGGGGAAGAGGCTTGTCTCTATGTTTTAGGTGCTTAAAATAAAGACAACCTGCAAAAGGGTCTGAGGGGACGGCTGGTACTCACGGTTTCTGCGTTGCTGTGAATCCTGAAGGTGTTCTGTTGGCACTGGGCGCTGAGCCAGGGGCAGGCGCTGGAAACAAAAGGGAGACAAAAAAAAATAAAGTCATTCAATGGGAATATTAATTGCTGCTCTTGTGGATTTTACAAAACACACAAACTGTTTTCATTTTTGTTCCTTTTTTTTTTTTTTTTTTTAATTGTGGATTGGCGCGTGCCCCTTTCGCATGGAATATACAAGTAGTGTGGGATTTACAGACCAGTTACGGGACTCAGGATTAACCGCGCTGGCATCTTTTGGGCATATTCTTCCTTTTAATGAATGTGCTTTGGCTGTTAATGAGGAATAATCGTTTGGCTAATGAGCTTTGAAACACTAAGAGAAAAGGTTTTGGTTTTTTTCCCCCCGTTAATCGCTCTGGTGCGACTGCATGGATGGATTACAAAAGACAGCAATAGGAGTGCAGTACGAAGGTTGGGGGGGCTCTTCTGGAGTGGGAGAAGCACCGAGATGGGCGATGTGCCCCCGCATCTTTCCTTCCTTCTCTCTTTCACTCTCTCTGCCAACTGCTATGGGTTTCCATAACTCCGCAATCAAAGTGGATGGTCGGGAAGGATTATTACAGAGTGAAGCCTCCGCTGTTAATGTCTCCAGTGTTTAATCATCATACAGTAGAATGGTTTTATGCATATTTCATTTGCATATCATTAAGCCATGTTAGCAAGGGGGCACTCAGAGCCAGGAGAAGTACAAAGTTGGGGAGACAGGGAAGGAAAAAAAAAGATCCCTATGATGCTTATCTTCAAACAGGGGCTTGTTCCATGATGTGTCTTCTGCTTTTGCTAAAATCATTATGACTTGGAAACCTTTGAAGTTTGGATACAACCTTGGATTCTTCTAATTCCTGCAGAGCGGTATATTTTTAAAAACAGCAGCAATGTCCCTGCACTAGACAATTAAAGGAATATAAACTCCGGTGGGCTGAAACTAGTAGCTCTTTGGGGAATGCAGTGGCAGAGGCTTCTACAAATACCAACACTTAAAATATAATAAAGAGCATCATACTAAAAACAAAGAAAGAAGACAAGAAATGTTAACATGTGGATTATATCTGTTTCATTTGGGGGGTAATGAACTAAAGAGAATGAAGAAGCCATCGGTAATTTATCCCCTCATTAATGAAGTCACCTTTTGTATGTGTTTGTTTTTATCCTTTAATTGTGAAGATGGGTGTTGTCACTTTTGAAGTGGTTAATTAATTATTTCATAGCTCTGATCCTTCCCCTGCACCTGACAGAAAGGAAAGGTGGTGGTTAGGGACTATGTGAGTATTGGGGGCATCTACCGGGGGTGGGGAGACAGTGAGTTCTTTGTAGATCGCATACATGCACAACATATTAATTGAGGGCTTTTAAAGTTCCCTCAATAGGCTATTTTATTCTTGGTAAAACAGCAGCTGGTTAGCCACTGTTGGTGACTCTTCAAATACCACTTTAACGATTTTTATTCTCGTGCTGTCTTTCTTGTTTTTCCTCAGTCAGGAATGAGAATGTATTGCCACCCTTTCTTTACTGAGCCCCTCTCTCTTCTTTCTTCTTCACTTCCAATTTTCAAACTATGAAACAATGTTGGTTTAATATTGAATCCTGGTGCACAGTGTAACTGCACAACTTGATTTGGAAATGAGATGCTGGTTTATATTTAAATTATCCCCGCTCCTCCCTTATCCTCCAAAGCTTTGTTTCTGCTATGAATATTCAGATGAGGCGTGATGTGATTGCACTGTACAATTACTCCTAGCCATGGTGGTGGCAGGGGCTGCTGGGGAGAAAGAGCCAGACAGCCTCCAAGCCAGTGTGGAGTTTTGTTTTCGGTATTTTTTTTCTATCTCTTGGCACCACGGCACATGCAGATGTCGCTGTTGTTCTTTATAAAGCTCTAATGACATGCAAAGGCATAACGATTTGGTTTAGATGCAAAGCATCAACTGAATGTTATGGATGTCTTTAAGAAAGAGAAGGAGAAAATCCTGACCGAAGGAATGTCCACATAAATTATTTTTATTTAAATGAATTCAAAGGATGGGGTGAGGGCAAGTGAGAAGGAGTCACATGGAAAACATGCATAATATTAATATGCACAAAGAATTCTTCCCGAGGAGAGGCTCCTCACTACAGCTCATGGGACAAACAGGTTCATTAGGAGACAGCTCAGAGCGACTACAGCATTTTGCTATTTCAATTTTTTCCCTTATTTTAAATGAAGAGTCAGACAGATGTGTTTTCTTTGCATGACAGCATTGAGATGGATCCAATCTGTGAAATTTGCTGCCCAAATAGCATTTCTAATGGAATCTGAGACTAAACAAGGGCAAGGATGTGGAAGGGAGGGGAGAAGAGTGCATCCATGAAGAGGAGGCTACTCAGCCACTGCATGGCATTTTGTAGCACAGGAAGCTCAGAAGCCATCTTTGCTCCACTGGTCCCAAGTGTGGGCTCCTGATCCAGAGAGCCATCAGGGTTCACCAAGATGAGCACTGAGACAGGCCCTTGTAGGTCTGAGGTAGAGGAAAGCGGCAGCAACTTGGTGCCTGCTCCTCCCCCCTCAGCTGTCTTCAGCTCAGAAGCCAAAGGCACAGCAACTATTTTGGGATGCAGTAGAATGCTTCCTGGTCCAGGTATTTGTGGAAGAAGGAATTCTTGGTGCTACCGCAGAGTATGTTGCTAAAGAGCAGATGGAATCATTCGCTACTTAAGGAGGCCTGATAATTGATGTGCCGGTTAATTCTCAGGGTAATGATTACTGGGGTTGTCTAACATTTCAGAGTGCTGAAGTTATGAGTATCGATTAATGCATGTTTACAATAAACAGAGATAGACAAACGGTAAATGAGTCTGTTGGGTGGATTCAGAACTGATAACATATTTGTACTATTCCTCACAGTTTCAAAGGGTTAGCAAAGGGTAAAGCAAGATGTAGACGGAAGATTTTGTTGATTTCCTTGACAGGTTGATAGTCCAAATTACTCTCATAATTTTGGTTAAATTTTATCTTTTGTTTAAATTATCTAAAGATAGTCTAAATTTGATCTGTGCATATACTCAACTTTCTACTTGGTGGCATAAGGCTGACCTAGAATGCATTTAATTATGTTGTAAATTCTGCTGATTTTTACCTATAATCTCCAAGATTTCCATTTGACACATACACACACACTTCAGCTATGATGATATTCAAGTGTTGTTACAGTATACCAAACTACAAAGAATGAAGAATTAAGGCTATTTGGAGAATTTCTATTTAATCTTAATTATTCTGGCCTCTAACCTCTTATTTCTATTGTCAGAATTATGGATATTACATTTGAAATAATACACATAAAGAATTTGGTGCAAAATCTGAAATAACAAGCCTTAAATACATGTTAGATTTTATTATTTCTGTTGTCATTATTTGGTATATTATTTAGATTTTTGAGAGAGTTAAGGAAAAGGAATATTTACCTAGCTATGCGAGTACAATGAGAAAGCATTATATAGGCATCTAGAATAAACATTGCCTTGTTATATATTAATATGAGCTGCAGTGTGACTTCTGGCTACAAATCATTTATGTGCTATTTACTTTACTTCTCTCAAATGGATATAATTCTGGAATGACAGTCATGTTGATGACATCTATAGTCTGATGAATTCTACACAGTTTGGGCGAAGGGTACAGGGACTGAAATGTGTTCTACATTAGACACTAATGAGGCATTGACCAATTCAGTCTTCAAAAAAATAAGTTATATTCAAAACAGCAAAAAAATTAACTATACTCAATTATCGATAAACTAAAATAATTCATAAAGTTATAAAGTCTCATTCCCAACTCTTCTGGTTATGAGTTCATAAACCCATTCACAAATCTGTAATGACTGCTACTGATTAGTTGTTCATCTTTCCAGATAGTAATAGCTAGCCCAGATTTTAATATATTAGCATACTTTAAAAATGCAAATTATAGTTTTACAGATTCCTTGCAATTTTCTGTAAACACAATCCATCCATCCATATCTGCATAGCTGCTATCTTCATTACCAGCAATAATACCCTTCCTTCCTTCCTTCCTTCCTTCCTTCCTTCCTTCCTTCCTTCCTCCCCTCCCCCCTAACTTGTCTTATCTCATTGGTGAGGACATCTAGCTAGCACAACTCTGCATAGATGCAGTGAGTGTGGGAGAGAACTCCTTGCTTTGTTTCCAGTATTAAGGACACCGTTCCCTTTTGATGACTTAGAATACTTTCATTTTTTATCACTAACATACATGCCCTATATTCAGTGAAAGTAATTTCCTTGTATTTCTAGTTTTATTTTTTTAAGTCATGAGTGGTTGGTAAACTCTGTAAAATCATCTTCTTGCCTCTGCTCAAACAAGTAACAGTTTAAATAAAGCTGTTAGCACCATGAATTACAATGATTGATTTTGCTGTTAAACGAGCCTTGCAATTCTTTGACAAATGTCACTTTACCATGATATACTTATCTTTTACATATTATGATACATGACTTATTAACATTTTGTTAAGGATTTTTAAATAAATGTGAATAATATATATTAGTATATAAATTTCTTGTAATGATTTTGGTATTGTTACCAGGGTCTTGCTGGCTTTATAAAATGGGTTAGCTAGTATCCCTTCTCTACTATATTTTGAAACCTTGTGTAAGATTGTTATTATTTTTATTTAATTTTGGATACAATTCACTAGCTGAGCTATGAGGCCTAGACAATCTTAATTACTAATTCATCTTTTTAAAAAAAAGTATCTAGGACTATATATATTTTTTATTTCTTTTGTCAATTTTGGTAAACTACGCATTCGCACGACAGTTGGCTACTTTATCTTAGTTATTAAGTCAAGTGGGATAAAGTTTATCAAGTCATATTATTTAATTTTTAATTCATGGAAACATCAATGACACCATTCTTTCATTTGTTATATTCATGATTTATATTTTCTTCATCAATCTTCTCTTTTAAAACCAATTTTACTAATCTTTTCAAGGAATTGACTATTGCTGATGATTTTCTTTGGACTTCTTTTACTTTTGTCATTTTTTGTACATTCAAAAGGTACAGTGTTAGATAACATTATCTAACATAGATATGCAAGCCATCCACTTCCCTCCAAGAACTGCTTTAGTTGTGTCTCTCATATTTTAAGACGTTTTAAGACTTTGTGTTGGTGTGTGTGTGTGTGTGTGTGTGTGTGTGTGTGCATGTCATGGGTCTTCTGCAGGAGTCAGAGGGCAGCCTGTAGGAATTAGCTGACTCTTTGGCCTATTTATTGATTTCTAGTATTTTAAAAATAACATTTCAGATTTCTGTGGTCACAATTTGCACTGGATGATTTCAATCCTTTCACTAATCTTGACACTTGCATAATGATCAATTTGGCTAAAAATGTTCAGCTGAAAGAATTTATCTTGTGATTACTGGATTACATTACTAGGTTACATCAGACTATGTTGTTTAGCTCACCTATATTAGTGATTATTTTTCTTCTTGAATACCTGTCCTGTTTGCTACTGAAAGTTTTGCTAAGGTCTTACAATACAATGTGAATCTGTGTATGATTTTTTTTTAGCTTTTCAATTTTTATTTTGTATATTTAATGCATTGTTGGTTTTTTAAGATAGGGTTTCTCTGTTAGTACTATTTTTATTAATACTATTTTTAAATGAAATGTCCACAAATTGAGAATGATTTCATCCCTCTGTTGTGTTAATACTGGTAATTATGCTATGTTACTATTTCTTGTCTATTTTAAGGCTAATATAATTGTTTTAATTATATTTTTATATAGCTGGATTTTTAAAAAGTATCATTTCTTTTATTCAGTCAGACAATTATATCTTAATTAGTACACTGAGTCAATTTATATTTAATACAAACTACCTTATTTTTTGTATTCTCTCTTATCACATTTATGTTCTTTCATTATTTTTGCATTGTTTAGGATTAATTTTTTCATAGGCTGGGAAGTGGTTCCATGACACTGAGATCACCTGGCATATGTGAGATTCTGTTTGATTGATTGATTTTTAAATAACAGTACAGAGTCTCATAAAACACAGGTTGGCCTTGAACTCTCTGTATAGCTAAAGATGACCTCAGGAGGCAGGAGAGCCTCCTGTCTCTACCTTCCTAATGTTGGGATTAGAGGAATGCGCCACCATGACCAGCTTGTGTAGTACTAGGAGAAACACTTTTTGTTGTTTTTAGAGACAGTGTTGCTCTGTGTGCCTCTGGCTGTCCTGTAACTCACTCTGTAGACCAGGCTGGCTTTGAACTCAGAGATCTACCTGCTTCTGCCTCCCAAGTGCTGGTGGGATTAATGGTGTGTGTTGCCACTACCCACCCAGCAAAGTTTTGATCCTCAATATCAAAAGAAAATAAAGAGGGAAGGAGAATGGAATTTCTTGTTTAATTGTTTTTCCTAGTTTGACAGTAATATAAATGTCACTCTAAATATAGCATGTATCATTTAATACAACGTAAGAGTGGAATTGCTGGATCTTGAGTTAAACTGATTCCCATTTTCCTGAGGGATCGCCATACTGATTTCTAAAGTGGCTTTACAAGTTGGCACTCCCACCAGCAGTGGAGGAGTGTTCCCTTTTCTCCATACCCTCTTCAGCATAAACAGTCATTGGTGTTTTTGATTTTAGCCATTCTGCCAGGTGTAAGGTGGCATTTCAGAGTTGTTTTGATTTGCATTTCCCTGATGGCTAATGATGTTGAGCAATTTCTACAGTGCCCTTCAGCCATTTAGATGCCGCTACTGAGAATTCTCTATTTAGTTCTGTACCCACTTTTTAATTGGATTATTTGGCATTTTGGTTACTAGCTTCTTGAGTTCTTTGTATATTTTGGAAATCAGCCCTCTGTCAGATGTGGGGTTGGTGAAGATCTTTTCCCATTTTTTGTGGGCTGCTGTTTTGTCTTGTTGACTGTGTCCTTTGCCTTATAGAAGATTTTCAGTTTCAGGAAGTCCCATTTATTAATTGTTGATCTCAGTGTCTGTGTTACTGGTGTTATGTTCAGGAAGCAGTCTCCTGTACCAACCTGTTCAAGGGTACTTCCTATTTTCTCTTCTAAAAGGTTCAGTGTGGCTGGATTTATGTTGAGGCCTTTGATCCATTTAGACTTAAGTTTTGTGCATGGTGATAGATATGGATGTCTCTGCAATCTTCTACATGTCAGCATCCAGTTATGTCAGCACCATCTGTTGAGGGTGTTTTCTTTTTTTTTTTCCATTGTATAATTTCAGCTTCTTTGTCAAAAATCAAGTATTCATAGGTGTGTGGTAATCAGAGTCTTCAATTCAATTCCATTGGCCTACCGGTCTGTTTTTGTGCCAATACCAAGCTCTTTTCATTACTATAGCTCTGTAGTAGAGCTTGAAGTCAGGGATGGTGATACCTCCAGAAGTCCCTTTATTGTACAGGGTTGTTTTGGCTATCCTAGGTTTTTTTTTTTCATATAAAAGTTGAGTGTTGTTCTTTCAAGGTCTGTGAAGAATTGTGCTGGGATTTTCATGGGGATTGCCTTCTTAGGCATATACCCAAAGGATGCACATTCATACCACATGGACAGCTGTTCAGCTATGTTCATATGTAATAGCCAGAAACTTGAAGCAAACTAGATGCCCCTCAACCAAAGAATGAATAAAGAAAATGTGGTACATTTATACAATGGAGTACTACTCAGCAGAAACAAACAGACAAACAATGAAATCTTGAAATTCACAGGCAAATGGATGGAACTAGAAGAAACCATCCTGAGTGAGGTAACCCAGACACAGAAAGACAAACATGGTATGTACTCACTAATAAGTGGATATTAGACATAGAGCAAAGGATTACCAGCCTATAATTCACAACCCCAGAGAATCTAGGAAACAAGAAGGACCCTAAGAGAGACACACATGGTCTCCAGAGAAGGGGAAAGGGACAAGATCTCCTGAGCAAACTGGGAGCATGGGGGAGGTGGGAGGGAGGTAGGAGAAAGAGGAGGGGAGAAGGGGAGGTGGGGAGGAGAACATGAGGGAACAGGAAGATCGAGTTGGGGGAAGAATAGAGGAGAGTAAGAAGAGAGATACCTTAATAAAGAGAGCCATTATAGGTTTAAAGAGAAATCTGGCACTAGGGAAATGTCCAGGGAATCACAAGGATGACACCCAACTAAGAATTTAAGCAATAGTGGAGAGGCTACCTTAAATGCCCTTCCCCTATAGTGAGACTGATGATTACCTTAACAGCCATTTAATACAACCTGTTATCAACTCCTACTTTAGAACATAGAACATGACAGAACCTTAGACAGGTGTTTTGTTTACCTGTCCTCACTTTTCATGTTATTACTGACAAGCATTTTATTGCTCATATATTTTTAATGTCATAAGATTCTCTGGTTCTTCCATTATGTGGCCAAGATTAATTGAGACTCATTTACATGAGTGCTTTTTGTCTCTTTCAATACCCTCATATTTTTTTTTCTGATATTGCCTTTTCTACCTAACAGTTCACATTTGTGTTTGAGTCAGATCTATTCTGATAAGTTACCCTACTCTCTGTTTGTCTATAGAGTTATCTCATCTTCAGTTTTGAGGGACACTTTGCTAGAGTGCAGAATTCTACAGTGGTAGCCATTCTCTTTCAGCAATTTATAAGATGGCATTACATTGTCTCTTAGGCATCATCATTTCAATGCAGAAGTAGGCTGCCAGTCTTATTGCTGCCTTTTGATGAAACATCTTTTTTGTTTGTGTCCACTTAAGATTGTTCTCTCATTGTTCATCTTCAGTAGTTTCATTGATGTAACTAGTTGTACTTTTTTGTTTGTTTTTTGCACATGGGATTTTTGCAGATTGATATCTTTTCTCCATTTTGATAATTGTTTGTCATTATCAATTTGAATATGGATTCTACAGAAACTCTCTTTTACTTGTAAGATTCCAACTATACACACAGGCACTCTGCAATATGTATCATATATTTTTGCTATTTGCTATACATCCTCCCTTTATTCATGCTTTGAGTATTTTTATGACTCTGTTAATAGTTCAACAACTCTTTCTTCATCTATTTCCAATGATTCAATTCATGTTACTGTATTTTTCAATTCTAGAATATCCACTTAATTTTTCATAGCCATATTCTCTCTCTTCTTTAAGCTGTGTTCTTGTGTTTTACAAAATGTCATTCTGGTGTCATTTAAAAGACCTTATCTAGTAACTCAAGCATCTGGGTGACTACAGGTCTTCTGCTTCTCCTTTCTGGTTTCCTGCCTTTCATCCTTCCTTTCTCCTTCCTTGCTCCCCAATCCCATCCTTCTTTCATTCCTTTCCTTCACTTTCCATTCCTTATTTTTAACATGTTAATTGTACAAAATGATGAGATTCATTATAACACTGTCATGTATATAATATAGTAATAATATTCAACCCATATCATTCTCTCTTACCCTATCTCTACTTTCTGACCTTCTTCTCTCTACTTGTACTTTCATGTCTTTTATCCTTATGTTCAATATATGAGCCAAAACACGATATTTGTTTTTCTGAGTCTGGCTGATTTTGCTTAATGTGATCATTTCCGGTTCCATCATTGTTCCTACAGATAAAAAGATTTTATTCTTTTTTGTGGTGAATAAATACTTGTGTGTGGCATGTGTATGTGTGTGCATGCTGCATTTTAAAATTCATCTGTTGCTATGCACTTAAGTTGATTCCATACTTGAATACTATACATAGTATAATGGTAGTTATGTGGGTGCTACATTTTAATTATATGCTGACTTGGATTCCTGTGAGCATGCCCTCTGGAGTAGTATATATGGATCCTATGGTAGCTTTATTTGTAGGGGTTTTTTTTTTTTAATTCCAATACTGATTTACAAACTGGCTAGATGAATTTATAGTTCCATCATCAGTTTATAAGAGCTACTCCCATAATCTCATCTGTACCAGTATTTGGTGCTGCTCATTTTCTCGATGAAGGCCATTGTGACTTGAGTGAGATGGCAATTGCAATAACCTTTGATTTGCAGTTTTTCCTCATGGCTACAGGTGCTGGAAAATTTCCCAGCATTTGTTGTACTTCTTATAAGAACTGTCTGTTCTGAGCATCTGCCTGCTTTATTGGTTGCATGACTTTCTGTTGGTGTTTACATTTTTTAGTTCTTTATGTGTTTGGAATGTTAACATCCTATCAGATGAGTAGCTGGCAAAGCTATTCTCTCATTCTGTAGGCTGTCTCTCCACTCTGTTGATTTTTTCCTTTGACATGCAGAAGCTTTTTAATTTCTATAAGCCTAGTTGACAATACTTGCAATTATTTCTTGAATTAATAGAATCTTATTTACAAAGTCCTTGCCTATGTCTGTATCTGTTAAATATTTTTATTTATTCTTTTGAGAATTTCATACATGTATATAATATTTCTGGATTGAACCCACTCCCACTCCTCCTTCCTGGACTCCTTGCAACATGTCTCTCCCTTACCCAGTAGTCATCAACTGCTGATAGCTCTTCAGGTAGTGATAGGTTCTTTAGAGTATCTTCTCCATCCAAGTTGGGAAGTTGACTGGCTTGATGAGTTCACAAGAGCAATGTCATGCCAGCTCCAGAAGACAGTTTTTTTTTTTTTTCATGGCACTCTTTCCCATCCTCTGACTCTTACTTTTTTTTTCTCCCTCTTCTGTGATATTCCCTAAGTCTTGGGTGGGAGGTTAATGTAGATATCCCATTTAAGACTGAACATGAAGAGTCAATTTTTTCTCAGCTCTTCACTAACTGCTGACCACTACAAAAAGAAGTCCCACCAACCAAGATTAAGAACAGTATTAATTTAGGAGTATAATAATAAATATTTAGAAGGCAGTTTGATAATATTCCCTAAACAAAACAACAGTATTAGGTTCATTTTTGGACTTATAACCTCCTCAGCCTTGGGCTTTTGACTAGGTTTATAGGGTTAGAAATGAATTCTTGCCTGCGGGGTAAACTTCAAATCTAGTAAGAAGGCAATTGGTTCTCCCATAACAGTCATAACACTATTGCACCAGTGGGCATACTAGCATGTAGGGTCAAAGTTAGGTAAGATTACTGATACCTTTTTCCTCCCTAGTGGCCTGTGTAGCACCTTCTGGTATTATGAAACATAGCCACTATGCCCGTGTCTTGAAATGTTTTCCCTATATTTTCCTCTGAAAGTTTCAGATATCTCTTTAAAGTCTTTGATTTATTTTGATTTGTATACAGGGTGAGTGTCTGGAATCTATTTACATTATTCTACATGGTTTTACCTCCTCAGGCCCTACATCCTGCCCCCATTTTTTTTAAAGCTATTGTGAAAGATATTTCATCCTTTAATTGATTTCCCAGCATATTTGTGATTGGTATGGAGGAAAGCTATTCCACTCGTGTTGTTCTTGTATTTTGCTACTTTATTAAATGTGTTAATCAGATCCAAGGTTTTGTAGTAGAATCTTAAAGGTACTTTAAGTACAGGACCATATAATCTGGAAATAAGAATAATTTTATTTTCTTCTTTTCTATTTTTATCTATTTTATTTCTTTTTCTTGACTTATTGCTCTAGCTAAGACTTCAAATGCTATATTAAATAAGAGTGACAACAGTGAATATCCTTGTCACATTAATCTATAGGAGTTGCATTAAGTTTTTCCCTCTTTAATATAATATTGACTATAGGTTTGTCATGTTATACTATATTGAGTAAGTAATGATAAAAAATAAACATGTACATGTTTAGTGAGGTCACAAACTTGTGAGTATTTTGATATTTGATTATTTAAATTCATGCATACAGAACACACACTAAGAAGCAACTTCATTACTCATTTGCCCTAGCAAATTATAGACTATCCACTCAAAGCAACCACGTGTGACCTTTATTTTAATATTTACCCAGATTATTTCCAATATTTATCCATACAAATTCTGCCCCTTATTGGTATCATATAGTCAGCAATGAACATTATATTCCCAGTCAAAAATGTAATCTATAGAAGAGAATGCAATCAAATAGCCAACTTTGGGATTAACATATGGTTGTTAACAAATTGTCACAATGTTTGTGTGTGCTTCTATTTATAAACAGATACATGCATACTATACTTCATAACTTTCTATGAAGCAATGACAATATTTCCAGAAAGTTAAAGCAAAGGGTTAATAGGCTTAGGCTTAAAGAATATATAAAGAATTTGTAAACTGAATATCCTGTACTAAGAATTAACTACCAAAGACTATCTCAAAGTTTCTATTGTTCTCTGTAAAGGAGACAGAAAATAATATTTTAATGGAATCAGATGTTACCAGATTTGACAATAAATAAGAGGCAATGGGGAGTATTAAGTAATAGAGATACGACCCCCACTCCCGAGAGCTTCCAAACTTGCATATGTAAAATTAGTGTGTTTTGTGAATACATGAGTAGGGAAATGATTTACAGATGGGCACAGTTTTTTTTCTAATGAACTCTCTGGTTGTCCAGTTTCATCATTGTAAAGAGAAAATACTCCCAGGGTTTATTTTGCACCGACACAGAGATTCTGTGCTGTATAGCTCTGAGTTAGAAGTTTTTCCATGATAACTCTAAAAAATGCTTCAAGCAATTAGAGGTATCAGTTAGCATTATTTGAGAATACTTGCCTTTAAAAAGTCTAAGATTTGAAACACAATTAGGGAATTAGTTATATTACAAATAATTCTTTACCTCATTACAGGCTTTATCCAGAATTAATAATTCCTTTGTGCATTTAAAGTAGTGTTTTTTAAATTAAAAAATACTTGTAATTTTATAAAGGTTTTTTAATTACACAGAGTATGACCTATGTAGGATTTAAATGCTATAACAATTAACAGGGTTATAATAAAAAGTGCTTCAAATTCCTTACCATAATTTATATTTGTCTAAGGCTTACACTGTAAAAAAGCAATTTCATATATAGTTTTCAAAGAAAGGCATCACAAGACCATGAACTGGTATGAAACTGTTTTCCCCTGTGAATAACACTACTTTTTTTAAATGTAGGCATATGTTTGCTGAGTGGCTTTATTTTTATTTTCTTGCCAATAAATTTGAACTGTGGGGTTATCATTCATTAAGTCTGATACTCTGTAAAGTTTACACCATTTCTGCCCTTTAGGAAATGAATTTTTTTATAGCAGGGGAAGATGCATACATATCATTAAAAGTAACTGATTTTGCCAATATGATTATATTATAATTTGAAAACAAAGAGCTAGAAAGAAGAAATGCTAGTCTGATGGTGAGTGACATGAAAACATACAAGAATGTGACAAAACGTTAGTAGAACCATAGTCCTAAATTGAGAGCAGAGGTGTTGGGTAGGAGGCCATATCTGAGGGGGAAATGGAGAGAATAATTAGATTCATGTGATTAAGAAGGCAAATTTGAGCTTGGGAAACATAGATGATTTGAAATGACTTTGCTGTAATTTTTTAGCAATGGGTGGTTATTTAGTATCATTCAATTAAAACCTAAGTTTATATATTCAATCCCAAGAGTAGTCTCTCATTTTCTGCATATGTCTTGCTGTGGGTCTCTGTATTAGTTCCCATATGCTGCAGGAGGAAGCTTCTCTGATGATGGCTGATACTGATCCATGAGAATAAGCACAATGCCATTAGGAGTCACTTTATAGCTACTTCTCTCTTTGTTTCTTTATTTTTCGGACAGTGTTATTTGGTTTCACCCTAGGTCCCTGGGCTATCTAGTCTCAGGTTCTTGGTCACCAAAGCAGTGTAGGAAATGGGTTCCATCAGATATTCATTGATTGCTCCCACAAGCTCCACCATTGCCCTAGCATATCTTGCAGGTAGGTCAACCACTTTAGATCAAAGGGTTTGTGATGGGTTGGTGTTTATGTTTCTCTTTTGGTAGTATGCAGAATACCTTCCTGTACCAAGAACACTAGCCTGTGGGGGTGAAGGCTTTAGATAGGCACCAGCTTGACATCTCTGTGAATACACCTACCCTCCTCCAGTCCCTTACTCTGTATCTAACCTCTGAGGTTCTGTAGATTGTAGTTTGCCTATTGGTGAGGTAACAGCTAATAGCCACATGTAAGCAAATATATACCACATTTGTCTTTCTGGGCTGGGTTACTCACTTAGGATGATTCTTTTCTAGTTCCATTCATTTACTTGTGAATTTTATTATTTCACTTTTTAATGGCTGAGTAATATTCCATTATGCAAATGTACCATTTAAAAAATCCATTCTTTTGTTGAGGGACATGTAGGTTGTTTCTAATTTCTGGTATTATGAATAGAGTAGCAATGAACATGGTTGAGCAAGTATCTCTGTGGTAGGATGCAGTATCTTTTGGTATATGTCCAAGAGTGCTATAGCTGGATCTTGAGGTAGATCAAGTCCCATCTTCCTAAGGAAGATAGTGGCTGTACAAGTTGGCAGTCTAACAAGCAATTATCCCATATCCTCATCACCATAAGCTGTCGCTTGCTTTATTGATCTTAGACATTTAATGAGTATAAGATGAAATCTCAAAGTAGTTTTGATTTGCATTTCCCTAATGACTAAGGATGTTGGACATATTATTCCTGGTGCAGAAATGTGAGGCAAGCTAAAGAGGGAGCCCCACATTTAAAGTATGTGTTGCTTGAAGTAACTTTCCACTATTGCATGCCTATTTACCTGAAAAGCCATCTTTGCAGTGAGGATATTCACTCATTTTTATCTTGTCTCAATGTTCTTTACAACAAACACGTGGGCAGGGAGCTGACACTATTCTGAGGGCCTATTGTATATCAGATGTTTATATAAATAGCGTGACCTTTTTTGCTAACATAACAGTTAAGAAAAGGCAGGTTATCATCATAGTCTGTCACATCATTTGAAGCAGGACCAAGGCCCTTCCCCCTGATTCTAGGCTTAGCAAGGTATCCCTCCATATGGATGAATTGGGAGGACAGGAGGGAGAGGGACCTGGGATTGGTATGAAAATAAGATTGTTTTAAAAATAAAAAACAAAAGAAAAAAAGGCAGGTTAAAAGCTTGAAGTAATAGCTAATTATTGGTACTTGTAGCATATACATCAAGATTAAAAGACAATAAAACTAATCCCATACCCCTGTGCTCCTCATGCTATTTCCAAATGTATCTGACACTGAAATGGTCTTACATTTCTACTTTATCCTTCCTGTCCTCTCCTGAAGGGGTCATAACTTTTAGGGCTTCACAAATTATATTGAAATATTATAGAAAAGTAATTGTAGCTTGCTTACAAATATCCCAACAACTGTTCGGGGCATACAAGTACCCAGAAAACATACGACATACCTGATTTTAAAAGTAAGTTTTTAAATACTGAAAAACCATGTCACAGAAAGCAAATCAGCTAATGTTCAGTATCATAGTGCAAAGCTATAAAACAGACAATAATACTTTGGATTGGCATATTATTCTTGATGTCATTTATTATTTCCCTAGACAAAGAATGTCAGAGCATGGAGGTGCCTATGATTGCTCATTGTATATACTCATTTGGTCTAGAGATTTGAACAGTTTTTTACACTGGGTCTGTAGGGAGGTCATTGCCTCTGATCCAATTCCAAAATCTGTCTTCTTTACTCCATTGGTTTGCAGCTTGGAAAGGATGAAGATGAGGGAAGAGTTAAATTGTCCTCCTTAGAGCAAGGGTCTGTCATTCTCTCACCCTCTCAGAATAAATTGCCACTTAGAAAAAGAAAAGCCAAACATTTATGAAACATACTCCTACTTAGAAAAAAATAAAAATTGTTTTGCAAATAGTAGCACTATTAAAAGAGGAGGAAGAGAATAGCATCAGTCATTTTATATTACATATAAGCAGTTTATTAAAGAATTAAATATTTATGGATTATAAAGTAAGGCAGGCGATGAGTCGCAAACAGCTTGCTGAGAAGTACATTACAAAGCAATGAGTCTGTCACTGATTGATAAGGAATGGAGAGTGCAAACACTTTATAAAATTCCTAAGTTAGCTATGTATTTCCAGTCTAGCAAAAACAGGGCACAGTTGCCAGCAATGTCACACCATTTTGTGTTGATATATATGCCAAAAGCCTTCATGAGCCCAAAGTGACTCTTTGATCCTGCAAGTCCATGTAATACAGAGAAAGGACTGCAAGGCACAGCAAACTGCAAAGGCTTTATGAACATCCCTTTCCAAGCTAATAAATATTAATCTAGATGCCTATGTAATACATAAAACAAAGAGAGCTCCCTCTTCTTTACAGAACCAGATAGCCAAGTCTAATTCTTTGACTGTAGAGGAGAATCATCCGAGATTTAAAGGGGCAAAAGAGATCCAAGAAAGGTCACATGGCTAGTTAATAACAGAATGGAAGCTAAAACCCACATCTCATATGCATTAGAGCTACATTCTTTCCATAGTGTCACCTTTCCTCAATCCCCCTTTCAAGGTAGAATTCTTTCTTACTCTCCATAAAATATCATATGCTAAAACTTGTGAGCTCTAGGGATGGGAGACAGCTCAGTGGATAAAGCACCCCACACTGAAGCCTGAGAACCTGGGATGGAATGCCCCAAGCCCAAGGAAAGCCAGATGCACTTTCTCAAACAAAATTATATTTTATCCATGCTTGGGTGATAGTTTTATGGGCACAAAGCTTTAAACAGACACAATCATGTACAGTCTGAAAACATGGACAAAAGCCATGTTGTTCTAGAGCCAGAGATGACAGGATGCTGCTAGGAAGACACTGGCCTTCTCTAGAGGGACTGATAATACAGCTTTCTTTTCATGGCTGAATACACAGGAAGGTGAGTTGTTCCTCCCCTTTAGGAAGACGACTGTTAAAGACCTAAAGCTGTTTATATGTTTAAGTGCCAGACAGTCACTGTTCCTCTACTTGGTGACAGTTGTAAGTTTCTACATGTTCTGCAACACTACTGTGGAGTTCTAACCTTTCTTTTCCATGCCTTCACATTCAGTCATTTGGTTTCTCCAAGTCAAAAAGACTGAATTCATCCTTTGTGTCTATACAACAGCTAATACATTGGCTTATCTAGAAAAATTAAGGCACTGCTGCTCTGCAATACTGTTTTTATATTTGAATTTGTAACAAAATCATATCTAATGCACACAATCTATGATTCTATTACATGCTTTTTCTTAAGAAAGCAACTACCTTATAGAGAGGTATAATTAACAAGTCAACAGCCCACACATTTTAGAGTGCAGCTCTCAGTGAGTTTAAGTGAGAAATACCATTATCAAGATCACAAACACATTTATGCCCCAAAGTTTCCTTTGGTTTGTTGTTGTATGTTTATAGTTACACACACACACACACACACACACACACACACACTTAGTTAATATAGCACATTTTAAGTAGACAATACTGTGAACTATGGTTACTATATGGAAAGAGAAAGCACTCAAATTTCTTTACCTAACATAACTAAAATTCTGCACCCTTTAAATATCACACTTCTCCCTTCTGTGATGGTTACTGCTCTAGTTTTTGTTTCTATGAGTTCCATATTTTCTTTAGATTATACATGTCATATAATGTGGTATTATTTATCTTTCTGTATCTGGATTATTTCATTTAGCATGAAGAACTCTTTGTCCATTCATGTTGCCATAAACAGTAAAAATTTCAAAACTGAATAATATTCCATTCTACCATATCTTTATCCCTTTGATGAATAATAAGATTGTTTCCATATCTTGGCTACTGTAGATAGTTTTGCAATGGATGTGGAAGTACAGATGTCTCTAACATACTTCTATCTTTTCTTTTAGTATAGGCCCCAAATTCAGATCACCACGGAGTTCACTGTTTTAATTTTTGATATTATTGTCCATAACAACAGTAACAATTTACAATGGTATAGCTCCTTTCTCCAATATCCCTACCAACACTATCTCTTATTTTTTTTAAATTGCAGTACTCTTAAAGGTGTGGGATGCTATTTCATTACATTTTGGTTTGTAGCTGTCTGATGATTTCTAATCTTGAATAATACTGTCTCATATGACTGGCAGCTTTTGTATGTTTTCTTTGAAGTAATGTCTATCTAGTTATTTTGCCGATTTTCCAAGTCAGCCCCCCTCAAGTTATATAAGTTCTTTAAACTGCAGCTAACCAAATACAAAAAGCTTTAATCTTGTGTCCTTGGAGTTTTATGGTTTCAGGTCTTATGTTGGTTTTTAATTCATGTTGAGTTGATTTTAGTGTGTGGTACAATTACTCATTTTCATTCCTTTGCACATATATGTTCTGCATTCCTGTGTTATGTACCAAATATATCATACTTTCCACACCGCGTATTCCTGGTACCCTTTGCTGAAAATGAGTTGATTATCCATTTACAGGTTTATCTCTGGAATCTAAATTCTATTTCATTTATATATGTTTTGTAATACAATTTGGAATCAGTGAGTATAAAACCTTTAAATTTAGTTCTCTTCTTGTTTAAGGTTGATTTGACTACACAGGACTTCCATGTGAATTTGGGGACCGACCTTTCTATTAGTATGAGAAAATGCCATTAAATTTGGATAGGGGTTGTATTCAATTTGTAGATTGCTTTTGAGTAATGTGTTAATTTCTTGCCTAAGTGTATTTAGGATCCTAAGTTTTTAAGGGGCCAGCCTAAGATCAGATGGCTCCATTGCTTTGGGCCTGCACTAAATAGCACATCATGATGGAAGTATGTGGCAGAGGGAAACTACTCATACCATGAGCCAAACAGCAAAAGAAACAGAAAAGGAGCTAGGATCCACCGAATCCCCTTCAAGGATCTACATCCCATAAGGCCACGCTTTTCAAAGGCTCAAGGACTGCCCAGTAACACACCACCCTGAAATCCAAGACCTTAACGCACAGGCCTTTGAGGGAAGTTGAAGATCCAAACTGTAATGTAATATAGGTATTTTAATAATTTTAATTGTTCCAAACCATGACCATGGCCTATCCTTCCATGTATTTGCTCTATTTGAATTGCTTTCATTAGTGTTTTACAATTCACAGTGTATACATCTTTTAACTACATGTTATAATAACAAAAACAAACAACCAGACCGCCTTCCCCTTGCTTCCACAGCACAACTGACACACAAGATTTCTGTGGTCTCAGAAAGTGTGGGCCCTTCTCCCATCAGAAAGCAGTTAGCTGTAGCAAACAATGGATCGGCTAGGTGTCCTCTAATTCGGTTCTGATACTCTCTGCTTGGAAATAGGATGAGGTGCCATAGATGGAAGGTTCAGTCCTTAAGACTAGCTAGCCTCTTCCACTGCAGATGCCAATCACAAGCCTCTGGTTATTTCACTAGTCCTTGTAAGAGATGGCTATAAATCTAGGTTCTCTAACCCCTTTGTCTTTGATTAATTTGCCTGAGGGACACAGAGAATTCAGGGAAGCACTTACTTACATGGAATGAGTGCAGCCCATGTGTGGCTCTTCAGGTGTCCCATCCTCTAGGAACCTTCTTGAGTTCGGCTGTCTGGAAGCTTTCCCAGTCCATCAGTTTCAGCTTTCGTATGGGGACTTCACTGAATAGACTGGATGGGCATTTTGTGCAGCATTCCTTCCAGTAGGGTCTCTTTGGAACAAGAGAAATACCACACAAGGCTTGGTCATGGTGCTTATCTATGACCAACTGCAACATAAAAGGCAAGGACAGATTAAAGTTACTATGACTTACTTTGGGGCAGAGAAATCCTACTTTCCACAGCTTGCTTTAGGGAGGATAAGTTCCAAGCCAGTATGGGTGGCATAAGATTTTTTTCACCCATTCATTACATTTCTTGACCCAAAGTAATTATTGATAGGTAAGGCCTCTGCTTATACTTTGCTGCTTTCTCCCTTACTGTTCTGTAATTTGTTTTGTTTGGTGGATTCTAGGAGTTGGTCTTATCTGCCCAGTTAGTGGAAATGATTGGATAATGGAGAAAGATAAAGGTTCAAAGCTGAATTTGCTCAGCTGATGAGAGACTGTTAGATCATGGGCCTGACCCTTAAGATGGTGGCAACTAACTCTAAAAGGCCAGATCAGATCATGTAGAGTGTGTGTGTGTGTGTGTGTGTGTGTGTGTGTGTGTGTGTGTGTCTGTCTGTCTGTCTGTCTGTCCTCCTCTCCTGCCCCCACCTCCATTAATAAGTTGTTCAATGGTTTTTATGGTCCTACCCAGCTCTCACATGCTCTTTGTCATATGTGCTACTTCAAAATGAATCATGGTGTGTGGGACTTCCTGCCATACCCTGAAAGGTTATAAATGTCATAGATTTCCATTGTGTGTGGGGTTTCTCACAGCTTCCCTCTGTCGTCCTGCCCATGTAGCTGTCTCTCTCTTACTCTTGCCGTGAGTTACTCCCTCAGTGAAGCTCCAGTCAAGGTTTTAAACAGATGCCTCCTCTTCCCTTGAAGCCTCCACTCACGTCTCTAACATAATGTAATATTCCTTTCTAGTGCTCTCCCATTGTGGCTACAAGACCCTTTGTCCCAATGAAGCTTGTTCTATAAGTTTAACTTTGTAGTAGCTCCTTTCTCGGTGAACTTCTATATCCAGCAGAGACAAACTGAATGTAATAAAGTGAAGAAAGATGATAACTAGGATAAAAAATATTTAGAGGCACAGTGCTGTGAAGTTAATGGGCACTCTCTTCTTGAGGGCTGCTGTTTACTGGAGAGCACAACAGTCAAAATTACAATTAAACAGAATCCTGGCACCAAGGGAAAACACAGCCTGTGTAAGAATGAACTTAGAAAGTCATTGGATGGAACTATGATGGTTGAAATTTATGTGCAGATCTGACCTAGAACCTTAAAAGTATTGTACTAAGGCCACTAAAGTTAGAGTGGCTGGATACAGAGAGGTAAACTGAAACAACTAGAATATATCAGTCTAAAACGCAAGAGGCTCTCCACAGGTAAACTGATTTATTAATCACAGAAGAAGGGTCTCTCTTAAAACTTGAGAGTGGCAAACATGGGCTACATGTGATTAAATAAAACAAGATTATTTGATATAACAACATTTCAGAAATTGTTATTTCACAAACAAAAAAACAAGTACGGATAAAGAACTCAAAACTAAGAAATGGATGCTAGATTTACAATGTATTATTATAAGGAAGGTGGAATGTACTTGATTAATAGCAAAAGAGACAGTGGGTATTTTCTGTTCGAATCTCCTATGTTGCTAAAATGTTATCTTGCAATCTTCCTTAAATTTCAATGAAGAAAATAAATCAAAGTAAAATTTATCTCAATAAAAATAGAACATCGTTAAAGAAATCCAAGTCTATCATCTTGGGGCCTGCTGATGAAAGAGCAAATCCACAATGCTAAGACCTTTCCCCATAGTCGTCTTGTTAAGTTATTGTAGAAAGTGCTGAATGTTCTTGTTATTTTGTGTCATTCTGAA